>NC_140962.1:134842381-135227381 GCF_056783735.1 Eptatretus burgeri
GAGAAAGAGAAAGAGAAAGAGAAAGAGAAAGAGAAAGAGAAAGAGAAAGAGAAAGAGAAAGAGAAAGAGAAAGAGAGAGAGAGAGAGAGAGAGAGAGAGAGAGAGAGAGAGAGAGAGAGAGAGAGAGAGAGAGAGAGAGAGAGAGAGAGAGAGAGAGAGAGAGAGAGAGAGAGAGAGAGAGAGAGAGATAGGAAAGTGGTGAGAGAAGCAGTGGGGTGAGAGAGGGGAGGAGAGAGAATGGGGGTGGGGTAAATTGGAGGTGAGGGCGGAGATGGGGAGAGAGATTGCAGAGAGGAAGAGGAGAGGGAATGGCGGATTCTGGTAGGTGTACCATCTGATAGACGGCAAACACATTGATGAATAATCCTGCCTGTGAAACACTGGGATGACAGTTTATAGTTGGGTCAGGATTCAAACCCAGGCAAGACAATTTGGATGGCAGTGTGCAGCATGAGGGGAAGGGAGGGAAGGCAGTGTGAGGGGAAGGGATGGGAAGGCAGCATGAGGAGAAGAGAGGAGACGGCAGCGTGGGGAGGGGGGCAGTACGAGTGGAGGGGAAGGTTCCATGATGGGAGGGGAAGGCAGCATGAGTGGGGGGAAGCACGAGGAGGTAGGAGGCACCATGATGGGAGGGAAAGGCAGCACAAGGAGGGGAGGCAGCGCGCGGGTGGCGGGAAGTCAGCACGATGGGGAGAGGAGGCAGAACGACAGGGAGAGGAAGGCACTGCGATCGGATGGGAAGACAGCACGAGAGGAGGGGGCTGCAGGAGGGGAAGGGAAGTGATGGCAGAATAGGTGTTGGATGGCAGCGTAAGGGGTGGGTGGAGGCAGCAAGAGTAGAGTGGAAGGCAACAGGAGGGGGGGGGGAGGCAGCATGAGGGGGGAGGCAGCAGAAGGGGGTGATACACCGCAATGGTAGGGGAAGGCAGCATTAGGGGGAGGGATGCAGTGCAAGGGGGGGGGGTGAAGGCAGCATGAGGGGAGGGGAGGGGAGGGGATGGGTGAAAAAATGTACCCAAACAGCAACATGACAGTTTATAGTTGTGTCAGAATTTAAACCTAGGCTAGACAGCTTAGAGCCAGCGTGCATACTTCTCGGCTATCGTGCCATGATCTTAACAAAACGTTTAACATATTTTTATTTGTATTTATCTATGCCAAAGTGACGGGTCATATCATGAAAGAAGTTCATCCAAAAATGGGAAACGTGGTGTAACAAAAATTGCACATTTTCAGTGAGCCAGCAACCGCCCAATACACTGCAGAGCAAAGTGGGGCCAACCCAGGCAAGTGGCCCCTGAACATTGTTCAAGTCGATCGACATACAGTATTCAGTGACAGTGCAAATATTGTAGAGTGCTCACCAAGTGGATTAAGCACTTCAAAGAAAGGGTTGATAAGGAATGGCTGGCTTGGTAAGTGGTTAGCAATCGCCATACCGTCAAATTTAACACACACCTCCCGGAGATGCACAAAATATCAAACTACATCTGAATTAGACAAATTAATACTTTATTTCAGAAGTCAGAATTGTTGCTAAGTTCAATTCTGAAGCTTAAATTTTGGAACTCGGCTTAGTTAAAGAGATTGTTGAGGTTATGGCATGTGCAGAAATGGAATAAAGCCACAAACGCCGGCGTCTCCCGGCAGTTATAAGCATTGCAATGTATCCAGTGATTTGTAGGTATGATGATCAGGCATTCGATAATATGAGTGAGGAAAGTGAAAAAAACTTTATCGTTAAGAAATTGTTGCAGCCTGTTCCAAGTCAAGGCATGGTTGAGCAGGCCAAAAACCATGGCAGAATCAGACCACAGCGAGGTTGCCGAGGGGATGCCTTAAGCCCAAAAAGAGCGAGGTGGCCGAGAATGAGCCTAATGAAGTATATAATTAAATAAGGATATTAATTATCTTCAAAAGGGGCGTTTAAGTTTACTCATTCACTTCCTTAGAGTTTTCTTAGTATGCATGTAAAGTTTCAGGCTTCTATGTTTTATGGTTTTGGAGTTATGGAGGACACACACACACACACACACACACACACACACACACACACACACACACACACACACACACACACACACACACACACACACACACACACACACACAGTGAGAGGGTGGAGAAAAAGAGGGGCGAGAAAGAGAAGGGGGAGAGTGGGGAGGTGGAGGAGGAAAGAGAGAGAGGAGAGAAGAAGAAGGAGGGAGCGGGAGGGTGGAGGTAGTGGGAGCAAGGAGAGAGGAAGAGTGAGGAGGGGGAGGGGAAGGGAAGGCAACATGAGGTGAGACGAAGAAAAAGGCAGATGTGTGGTGGAGCATCAATTATGATTCATTCTGTCTCCTCATCATGATTCTGCATAGAATAAACAGTGAAGATGGAAACAAAATAATGTCTGAAATCCATTTTATGCCGGTCATACGATAAATAGCGCCCAGAGATAATCACCACCAAGACACGTCCAGAGACAAACACTGCCTGGACGCATCCGGAGCCAAGCCATCTGGAGACAAACACCGTCTGGACACATACGGTGACAAATACCGCCCGGAAGTATTCAGAGACAAACACCGCCCGGAAGCATTCAGAGACAAACACCGCCCGGAAGCATCCGGAGACAAACTCCCTTCAGGACATAAACACTGCCTGGACATGTTTGGAGACAAACACCACCGGGACGCACCTGGAGTCAAGCTGTCCGGCGACAACACCACTCGGGCATGTGGAGAGACAAACTCCTGTCACGACATAAACACCGCCCAGACGCGCCCGGAGCCAAGCTGTTCTGGAGACAAACACCACTCGGACATGTCTGGAGACAAACTCCTGTCCGGACATAAATAACGACCTGACACATCTGGAGATAAACTCTCATCCAGACACGTCCGGAGATAAATACAATCTGGACATGTCTGGAGACAAACTCTGCCTGGACATGTCCGGCCATCTATTTTGGCTCATTTTGGGCAACCTTTTTGGAATGGTAAAGTCGAGTAATACTCAATGCAGTACCATAAAGATTATTTGGACCATCTCTTGGGACGAAAGGTCCTGTCTCTGAGGAAACTTGTTTTAACAAGTACTTGGACACAACATCTGCAGTCAGCTCATGGGTTATACAAACCTACTTTGGGAAATTTTAAATCAAATTTGAGTGTTAAAAAGATTTATTTTCAATTTGAACATGCTTGGGAAACATGGACAAAAGGGCAAATGTCCATGTCACAGGAGATGGTGAGGAACCTGTTCTTGGAGGTGAGCTGGGGTTACTGCCTTGTGGGGAGGAGCATCGTATAGGAACATATAGCAGTATAGGATATAGCAGTATTGGAACATCCGTCAAAGCCTTTCTCCTATGGGTGCAAGTGGGGGTCAGGAGCTTGGCACAGTGTCCATGCACCCAGGCTATGTCAGAAAGAATCCATCCATCCATCCATCCATCCATCTGGACAATACTCCATGCAGAGTGGTGGTGCTGCCGAAGCAGTCTCCTTAGCTATTGGGCACAATCCTGGACGGGTCACCACTCCAACACCGGATACCAGTAAGATGGTACTCATTTTGCCGACCTCGGAAGGATGATCGGCAGAGTCAACCCTACCTGGTATTAATTCAAGAGCTGAGCAGGATTTGAACTCAGGATTCTCGAATCTCAAGCCCACCAACTTCACCATGATGCCAACACCAGGCATTCAGAAAGAATAATGGAACAAATTGACAGATCTTCTTCTTCTTCTTTCGGCTGCTCCCATTATGGGTCGCCACAGCGGATCATCTGTATGATCCGCATAGTGATTTGGCATAGGTTTTACGCCGGATGCCCTTCCTGATGCAACCCTGGTCGCCTCTTACAACACAGGGATATGGTACACCTATTTTAACCGGGGTATACACCGGCCCAGTACACTGGTACTCATTTCGCCGACCTCGGAAGGATGACAGGCTGAGTCGACCCCCTGGTGTATTAATTCAGTGGCCCAACGGGGCCACTTGAACTCAGGACCTTTTGGATGCCAAGCCGCTGCCCTAACCACTGCGCCAACACCAGGCTCAATGGAACAAATTGACAGATGTACAACAGAAATTAATAAAATGGGTGAATAATTCAGGGGGAAATGAATAAAAGTAATGGAAAAATGGATGATTTGGGTAAACAAATGTGTGTGTGTGTGTGTGTGTGTGTGTGTGTGTGTGTGTGTGTGTGTGTGTGTGTGTGTGTGTGTGTGTGTGTGTGTGTGTGTGTGTGTGTGTGTTGGGGGGGGGGATGAATTAAAACAATGGAATTTTAACAGTGCAGTTAAGGGCGCAGATAAAAATTGAAATGGTAGGTTAGTTGGAGGAGACAAAGCAAAATGGCATGGGACTTGTTTGAAAAGTAATAATAGCCTTGGAGAGTATTGTGGCAATGTGGATGGCGCTTTGCCCCAGAAAGAGACCTTCCATCAGCTGAAGAAGAAAGATGGTTTAAAGGGGGATAAGTTAAGTCCTGTAGCTTGCGAAGCAACCTCCGTCATTTGTAGTATGGCGCTCATGGGCACGCAGACGGACCCTGTGGGGTCGACTCGAGGCCCGGAGTCGACTCGTAGTGCATGGGGTGTTTTTTTTAGCGGCCCAGCATGTGGCATAGCAGTCTCTCCCTGAGGATCTGGGACAGCCAGCATGAGGAGACCTGCCATACTGGGCTGGTCTATGGGCGCGGGTCAATCAGCATGGACTGGTTATGAGTACAGCCCACCGGACAACCACTGGATCATCTGTGGAAAGTTATAGAGTTTGGGAAAAGCCCGAAGAGACCTGTATAACCTTCTTCATATGGTCTGCTGTGATTTATACATTCTCACTTTGAGAAGAGAGCACAGAGTTTTAATTGGCATGGATTAATTGGCAATGTTAAATTGGCAATTTAACATTGGCTACAGCAGGCACTGTTTGTATTGAACGGGATACCCACTGGTGATTGGATTTGTTAAATTTACCTTTCCCCATTGTCATGACTTGCCATGCTTTGCTTTTTGGGGTATGCAGGTGAGTTGTGGAATTGGAATGGGTGATGGGCAAAAGTGGCCACAAGAGCTGAGCACGTGGACCAAGTGGAAATGGTGAAAATGTTTTGTATTGTGGATAAAATAATTTCCACTGGTGGTTGTGTTGTTTGTTTGTTGGTGATTATTAGCATGTATGCAGGCCTTGGCAGGTACGAACACCACAAGTAGCATGTACTGCAGGTGTATGTAGAAATGAATAGCAGCTCGGGAGGGATAATTTTGTTGGGGATCACTGGGGAGTGCAAACTCATCTACCAAGCTCGAGGAAGACTATGCTTCCAGGCCTTCATGGACTCCCTCGCAGAGGAGACGTGTGTGCGATTCGAGAGGAGGTGTATAGAGCGTCTCCAGCAAACGTTTCCGTGTCCGTTGTTCGAACAGTTACTGTCATCGGAAGAGGTCTCAGAAATGTTCACACGCTACAGCGACTTCAGACAGCAGCAATGTACAGCGAGCAAAACATTCACATTCTGGTGCTCCTACTTGGAAATGGTGGAGCTAGCACGAGAGCTTATACGGGCAACTCTTACTTCGAACTGGCCGAAACACCTTGCGATCACGAGAGCGTCAATGCCCTGGTACTTTGCGTACGATCACCTAAACTATGCAAGGTACTTACCCGTTTACTGGCTGGAAATGGCCGGGCAAGAGCACTCCCACCCAGACACCTATCAAGCGTTCATGGACGGCAAATGGACTGCCCAACGGCATACTCGTTATGGATTTAGTCGTGTTGCGTGCGATCAGATCATAGAGCAGACTTTAAATAGGGACAGCAAGACCAGTGGAGGCATCATTGGTTACACTCAGAAAAGCACAGCTGTGAAGAAGTGGATCCTGTCCCAACCAGCACGTGCGGAAATCGCACGGAAATGTGAGTCCATGGCAGGTATCCACAACGAGCCCCGAACGAGAGAGGATTTGGATGTGTCGAGCTCGAAGAAGAACGAAGCAGTGGTGGTACAAGTGATGGACACAGTACTTCAAATGATTAACCCTTTCTCCGGCGCTCACCTTGAACTCGTCAATATTAGTTCAGGTGTCATCGCACCGCCAGCCACTTCCGCAGACTTGATGAACGCGTATGTCAAGGGACAGAATGCTGTCGTGCAATTCATGCGTGATCGGCTTCTCTCGGGTGAGGTCCCATTCTTCAGTCCGATTTCGAAGGCCAAATTGGCAACTTTCTCGAAGGCGCGAGGCAAGTCGGCGACTCCCCACCAGCAGATGCCGAAGGTTGAAATTGCGAATTAACGTCGTCTTTTCACACGACTGCTCCACGATCTGCTCGCGTACCCACTGGCGAACATATCTTTCCCGCTGGCATCCGGTGATGGTTTTATTGCTAAGACGGACAAAGACAAACTCCGCAACCATATGCTGAAACTGTGGCCCGATTGCCGTGTAGACGCTCAGCCTAACCAAGGTGCAACAATTGTGGATGGAATGGCCGTTATTCAGGCGATAAAGGCTGGTTCACTGCCGAACACTTTTGGCAAACTGGAAGAGATGGTGTTGAACATCGTAGTGGCCAAAACACGACATAACCAATCTTCGAGACTGGACATGGTGTTTGATACTTACCCAAGTATCAGCATCAAGTGCCTGGAGCACGCCAGATGAGCGGGCAGGGTGGGCAATCTTCAGGTGCGAACCATCTACAGACGTGATCAAGCCCTTCCAAAACAGTGGGCCAATTATCTCCTGAGCGGAGCCAACAAGGAGGCGTTGATAGAGTTAATCGTCAAATCGTGGACGAGAAACATCTCTCCATCAAAACTGGGTGACATGCTGTTGTATGCCAGTCATGCCGGCAAATGTGAGAAAATCAAGGCGTCGAATGGTGTCATGACTGTGTTGTGTCGTCAGTACCTGAACTTGAATGTGACCATGAGGAAGCTGACACGAAGCTCCTGCTACATGCCGCTCATGCGGGACAGAATGAAGACTCGGTGCGCATAGAGAGTTTCGACACCGATGTGTTTGTCTTGGCACTGAATCACTCGAAGTCGATTTGGTCGTGAAATTTCCATCTGGTCACAGGAAGTCCCAAGGACATTATCGTCGTTGACATTAGGAAGCTGAGTAATGCCCTGGAAATTTCTGTCTGCGATGCGTTGATAGGTTTGCACAATTTCACGGGAAGTGATATCACCAGTGCATTCCACGGTGAGGGCAAAACAAGGCCATTTGACTTGATGATGCAGGGTCCCCATTTCATCACCTGTTTCGGGAGCATTGGTCGAGAATTCACGCTAGATCAGAATATCATTCACGACCTGGAACGATCTGCGCCATGTACAATCAGCCGACCATGAAGAACGTGGATGAGGCTCGCTACAAGCTATTCTGCAGCCAGTCGCTGGGAGAACAGAAGTTGCCGCCTACAAGTGACGCTCTGATGCTGCATTGCAAAAGAGTGAACTATCAGTCTGCGATCCACCACCGCGCGACTGAGAGGTTTATAGAAGCCCCTTCTCCTACATTTCACGGATGGGTGGAACGCAATGGAGCACTGATTGTTCACTGGCTGAGCAAACCAACAGCGCCGAAGGAACTGTGAAGGACCTGTCACACCCTGACGATTTAGCCAGCGTATGCCTGACGTATGCAAAATTTGGCTAAAACGTTGGCACACGTCGAATACGTTATGGGTAAGTTTGTATACGTTAAGAGCACGCTGGCATACATCGTAGTATGCTGGCTTTTTTTTGTAATACGCTGGCATACGTCTTTGTACGCTGGCATACGTCGTAATACGCCGAGGTGTTAGACAAATTTTCCATGCTTGAAATTTTTCAACGTATGCCAGCGTATGACTTACACGTTCCGCATACGCTTGGCCATAATTTGTAGGCACGTTACACGATCATTGACACACGTTGACACACGTTACTTGTAAGTTACTCATAAGTCGAAACACGTCGAGGTAATATTTGGCATACCCGAAACTTATTTCTAACCTATGAGGAACGTGTTTTAGGCATGTTACGCGATCATTGACACACGTCGACACACGGTACTTGTACATTACTCATAAGTCGAAACACGTCAAGGTAATGGTTAGCGTCAGTGTTCCAGGCTCACTGGTTTTTTTTTCTTTGGCGTGACGGTGATGTTGACATTTCGATTTCTAGTGCGGTTATGATATAATGTAATTAATAGGCTGCCGCTCAACAATTTAAATCATAACCGCACTCGAAATTGAAGTGTCAACATCACCGTCATACTGAAGAAAAAAAAAAACCGGGAGTTTGGAACACTGACGCTAACCATTACGTCGATGTGTTTCGACTTATGAGTAACGTACAAGTAACGTGTGTCGACGTGTGTCAACGATCGCGTAACGTGCCTACAACTTATGCCAGCGTATGCGGAACGTGTGTCATACGCCGAGTAGGTCGAGAAATTTTCAACATGCTGAAAATTTCTCGACGTACTGGCGTATGACGACGTATGCCAGAAAACTACAATGTATGCCAGCATGCTCTTAAGGTATACAAAACTTACCCATAACGTATTCGATGTATGCCAGCATACTACGATGTCTCCAGCGTACTACGACGTATGCCAGTGTGCTCTTAACATATACAAAACTTACCCATAACGTATTCGACGTGTGCCAGCTTGGTTCGGCAAATTTTTCATACGTCGGCATACGCTGGCTAAAACGTCAAGGTGTGACAGCGGCTTCACTCTTCGATGTCTAGTACGGTTATGATTTGAATCGTCGAGCCGCAGCCTATGAATAGCCTACGCCACGTGATCGTTGGCGATACGCTGCCGCGTGCTATGCATAAGTTAGACTATCGTTGGGCATAGGTTGTGAATGCCAACAACAACCTCAGCATTCATTGGTATAAGTTATCTATATGTGATTGAAACGTTATGGGTACGTTACTAATACGTTATGCATATGTCCAACACGTTACTATATGCCCAAAACTTTAAAAAACCATCAATAGTTCAGCGTATGCCAGCGTTTTACATACTTTTTGATACCATGCCATACGCTGGCTAAAACGTCAAGGTGTGACATGGCCCTTAGAGGCGACGAAATGTAATTGCAAGAAGATGAAATGCGAGACCAACCAGTGTTCTTGCCTGTCAAAAGGACTGTCCTGCACAGAGTGCTGTGGGTGTCAAAACTGCACCAACGATGAACAGACCCGTGTAGAAAGGGAACTTATGGATGATGAAAGCGGAACTGACGATGATTCCAACGACGATCTGTGAATGTTGATGTTACACTGCTTTTGCTGTGGTGATCTACTACACAGTAGTATTCAGGTTGGTTAGCATGTAATAGTGGACTTGAGTTTTCTAATAGCAGCAGTCAAGAGCCTAGTTCAGCAACCGCTTCAGAGCAAGAAATACTGGAGTTATAATACAGTAATCCTCTTGTGGCGGTTCCACTTTTCATCAGGCTGAGTTGCACAGTCTCTTTGTCTTTGATTTAATCCGTAATAACCAATGTAACTGTCTTTAATAGGCGCTGTAACTGCCTTTAATAGTCAATGTAACTACCTTTAATAGCCAGTGTGGCTGCCTTTTAAGCAAAAAGTTGCCTTGGTCAACTCGAAGGCCTGTCTTGTCGGTCCAGACGTTTTCGGCCGGTAAAATATGTAACTGCTTCGGTTTACGACCTTTAATTATAAACATCTTCAATAACAGTGAATAGGGCTCTGTGTAAACATATTGTATCATTTTAAGACCTCACAAGAGTTTTCTTTGACGTACATATCTGTCTAACCTTGATTCTTCATTTCTGTGTCAAAATCATGCTTTAATGTTCGGTTTATCTTTAATTGCCAAAAATGACCAATTGTGTCACATCCTCAACGTGGAAACACGTGGATTTGGACTCAGCGTCTAAAATTCTTTAAGTATGCCAAATTTCATCTAGATTGGTGATCTGCACAATGAAAATCATTTTCTGAAGGTAACAGCAAGTACCCCCACATGGTCTACATGCCAATTGGCTGTAAACTCAGGAAGAAACACTACAGAAGGACAGATTACAATGGGGGAAGGTTCAGGATTGTATGGAGGGTGAAGGAAGTTGGAGGTTAGATACAGACACTTGTGCTGGGGACTATATCTTTCGAAACACGTGTTTGACACATTTTATTAATCCCAGGAATTATAACACGCTTATTGTAACATACACGATGTAATAACTATTCCAATAGAATCCAATTTTACCCCGGAGATGACATCCGGAGCAATATTCTTTATTTTTAGGCCTGCCCAGCAGGTTTTGAAAAAATCTACCTCCAATGGCTGACCACACAAGAAGGTGGGATTCATTGGGTGCGTTAAATAGGTCGTTGTAGCCATTAAAGAAGTAGTTGTGGGATCAGGTCTCTGGAGTGAATTTTTTTGTAGCACCACACTACAGCTAAGTTACAGTTTTTGTTTCCTCAAATAGAAATAGGCAACAGAACATATCAACTTGGTTCAACAAGGGTTGCACAAATTTTAATGTGCTGTTTTCAAGCGTGTGCCATACACTCTAGTTTACTGGAGTAATTTAGAATTAAAGGTAAGCACTTATAGTTTTACCAACTTGAGGGGAGGGGAAGATATTTTTGGAGCCAGTAAATCTCTAGAGAATGTCGTTCATTTTATAGAAGATTACAATCAAAATATTTAATCCTGCTGCTTTCAGACAAAGCTAAACCAATATTTGAGATGCTAAAACGGACTCATAAAATCAATGTAGAATCTGTAAAGTTATAGTGTTACAAAGTAACTTTATAAATATAATTGATATCACGTTGTTTTAGTGATGATGCTTGGAATGTTGACAAACATTTGACATGGAACGTCAAATCTGATTTAATTTGTTTACAAGTTCCATGTAAAATTGACCCTGCAACACAACTTTTGCACAATTTAAAGTCGGTTTCTCAGCAATATGCTGATAAAACAAAATCCTCATTTTGGTAATTAATGAGTCAAACTCAGTACAACAAGTGATCATCCAAGTATTGTGCCCTTTGTCCCAAGACATTATACTTGAATTGTGAAATAATTCCCTTTAGACTTTGAGTTTCATTTAAATAATGTGGAATAGGGCAGGTATTGTATGATCTACAGGCCGTGATTACTCTGTACTTTATCAAGTAAGTGAGAGTGGAAGAATTGGTCTGGATGTCCTCCCACTCCTTTGTGCAAATTTGTTCGCTCCATGTTTTGTTGTCTCTTCTGAGTCATGTTTATGAGGTTGATTTGTTAATATAAGCAATAAATAATAATGGTTTGCCTTGTGAAATAAAGCAGTAACACAGGATTATCTTGCAAATAAACAGAGTAACACAGGTTTGTCTTGCTAATAAAATCAGTGTCAATATAAGCGGTAATATGTTGAATATCAATGGAACTAATTTTAATCGAAGAAAGAAATACACGAAAGTTAGACGACGCGTGAAACACTGTGGACAACGTATTTCACATTTTAAATAGAACGATACGTTATTATCAATTAAAGGTTGCCAAATAAAAGGTAGGCTAGCCATCCTGAAAAGCAAAGTAATGCTGACCTTTCAGGAATTCACCCATTTTTGAAGAAAGAGGGATAAGGTATAAGGATATGCAAACAGACGCGGTAGAGGGATAAGAGATTGGGTTGGTGCGGTTGCAACCACATCTCCCTCGACCAAATATGATAATGATAATAATGGTGATGATGCCACTCTGCTAAATAATAATTTGTTTCTTTAAGTAACACGGTGAACATGACACAGACTGCAGTTCATTTTAGATGTAACGACGGTTTGCGACATTCCTCTGAGTACTTCTCTAAAAACTAACCCCTGACTTTATGACTCAAGTGCACAACTTTATTCATTAAATTGGTATCAACTTAGTGATACATACATACACCTGTGCACACACATACCATTTATTTTCATCAATCTGTTCCTCGCAAATCTGATCGTTTACTGAACATTTTTACTTAACTTATGTTATAAAAGAAAACACAGTTGTGCCCCCAGAAAATGATGCAAGCCAAGCAGCCACAGAATGGGAAACTCAAATGAGTTTACAGTAAATAACATAAATTTACATAAAACAGTAAATAACCTCCAAGATAATGGAAGTCTGAATCAATTGCAGTTAAGATTCAATGTGGAGAAAAAATACATCCCAAGAAAGTGAAGTGAGAAGAATATGGCAAGATTATTTGGGAGAAGTGTTGATTGGAAATGATGAAGAAATAGATATGTTCTGGTACCCTAAAATTGGTAAATAATCGAAGAGAGGAGGAAACCCTAACAATCCGACTAAAAATAATTTGAAAAGCTTATTCGTTATCTTCGAAAGGGAGAGGCTTGGGGATAGATAATCTCCACAATGAATTATTACAGACCGGAGGTAAAAGTATCTGCAGAAAATAATGCAATGCATTATGGATGGAGAGAGTATCAGAAGAGTGAGTGCATGATATAATAGTGCCATTACACAAAAAGGTGATACAGCTATATGTTGCAATTATAGACTGACAAACTGTATATTCCTCCTACTTCATGCATATAAAGTTTTGGCTAAAATCATCCAAACAAAGTTACACTCAAGAGAGGAAGAGGTACTGCACGAAGAACATGTTAGATTCATACATGAAAGAAGCATCACTGTCAAAACAATTTCATCCTTGCCCAAATAATGAAAAGAATGCGGGAATTTATCAAACACCTCTCCTGTGGATTTAATGATTTCAATGAAGCATTCGACTCTGTATGGAGGAAAGCTATAATACAAATGAAGTATTGAGGAGATATAGATTTGATTGAAAAGAAAATAATTGATTTAATACAATGACTAGAATCTAGATGGTGAAATCCAAACAAGAGTAAAGAAAGGTAGTATCACTACAGATCCCCTCAAAACTGAATGTGGAGTCAACCAATGCTGTCCAGTATCACCACATCCATTTAATTTTTTTTTTGAGATGGTGATGGGAATGATGCTTGGAGATTACAAGGGTGGAATGAAGATAGGTTGGAAACATATCAGCAACTTTAGACATGCAGACGATATCGTTCTGGTTGGAAAAAAACCAAGGAAGAAAAGTTCAAGAAATGCAAGATCACATTGAGAGAAGCTTTCACAAATACAAAACTTAGAAGGGCACTCGGTAGAGCGCACACCTCCGGCACGCAACGCCTGATCTACGAGAACATATCGGGCCTAATACATTTCTGAAATATCATGTGATATATCGTTTTTGGCCCCATCTCTCAAAGGTGAAGAATCACTTGAAAAATTCTCGAATCAGGATCTGAATTCAGATCTTTACCAAAACTGAATCAATTAGTTTTTTTTTCATATGCCCAACCTCTCCACCAAGTTTCATCGGAATCCATCCATCAACTTTTGAGATATTGTAATAAATATCGTTTTTGGCCCATGGCTCAATGGTGAAGAATCACTTAAAAAATTATTGCATCCGGATTCGAATCTTCACCAAAACTGAATCATTTCATCACTGTCACACACACCGAACCTGTCCACAAAATTTCATTCGGATCCATTCTCAACTTTTTGAAATATTCTGCACACAAACAAACAAACAAACAAACAGCCAAACAAACAGACATAAAGGAGTGAAAACATAACCTCCTTCACCTTCGGTGGTGGAGGTAATGAACACCAATATAGATAAAACAAAGGTAATGAAGATTGGAAGAAGAGTTGAAAGGCCTGAGTTAGATATCGCTGACAAGCAGATAGAGCAAGTGGAAGGGTTTAAGTACTTATGAGTATGTTTCACACAAAATAATGACAGAGAGCAGTACAGGAGAGGATAACATTGGAATAGATAAGAATGTATAGGCTTGGAAATATTTGACAAAGCAACACTATATCAAGAGCATTAAAAGTTAGGTTATGTCGAGCAATATTGCTGCCAACTGTGATGTATGGATCAGGAAGCTGGATAACCAAGGTAAGGGAAAGAATAAAATTGCTGACATTGGAATCCTATTGTTTAAGAAAGATGGCAAAAAATGAAAACAAATATCCAAATATGAAAAATGGCCAACGTTCACTCAACAATTATTGACAATATTAGTGATGTCCACTTATGATAGCTAAAATGTGTGTACACATATCTCTTAAGATACCCTGCTAACCCTCAAAGCTAACAAACATGTTATAAATATAAGTAAAACTACGTGATATTTTTTCATTACTTGTTTTTTCATTACTTTTTTTCATTACACAAAGTGTAAGAACTGACAGTGTTGCAGCACGTCAACAGTTGAACACAACAAGCAAGAGAAAGGCGAACAGAAAAAAAACAGGAGAGTGAGTAGGGGAGGAAAAACAGGAACCGAACTTCAATATAAACACTGTCAACAGTTAAAGCAATGTTACAGCAACCAAACTTTTATTGATCTGATATAACCAAGTTGAGAGGTAGACTTGTTTAATGTATAATATCTTTGGACAAGTCACTGCAATTGAAGCAAACCCAAAATGTTAGCGTGTAGTAAACTTAGACTAAAGTAACATGATGTATTGAATATTTTAAACAATCAAGGGATTGTGTTTCAACAGGAATCATGAACCAAACAGGTCACAACTCTTTGCCACAAAAGGTCACACTGGAAATCTCAGGCATCTTGACAGACCGGGGTGGACGAGTTATCGTGTGTGTTTTTACTATCATTATGGGCATGTCCATCTCTCTCAACTTCGGGGTCATAATGGCTTGTTTGTATAACAGGTGCAATACACCGATGCTGTTGTACATTGCTATGTCGTCACTCAGTGATACTTTTTGGGGAATTGTTGGCGTGTCTTGTAGTTTCCAAAGGGTAATAACACTCCGGCAAGTAATGTCGTTTAATGAGTGTTTGGTTCAAATTTTTTTTACATATTTCACACTTTTTATGCAGTTTCTTACCACATGGTTGATGTATGTTGACCGACATTGGGCTATTTTCCACCCTTACAGTTACGTTGCTCTCATGGCCAACAGAGGTGGTGCTGTTAAGCTCGCGATTGTGGTTTCAATATTTGGATTGTTACTTAGTATCAGCTATGTTGTCACAACATCAAGGCTCGTTTTTTGTAGCCTGTCTCATGTGGTGAAAGATGCATGTTGTAACGCTTCAGTTGTTGCAAAGTCAGCATGTGGAAATGTATATTTTTTGATTTTATTTTCCTTGTCTGGTTTATATTTTGTTTATGGTTTAACAGGTTTAACTGCATTGTATTCCACATATTGTATTGTCCGAAAATGTCGTAAATCTTCAACGGAGGCCAACGTGAAAGCATTACACACCTGTTTCACTCAACTTTTTGCATCTCTGACTCAGTTTATTTCACTTGTTTTCATTGGTCTTCTGAAAAGATTTGTTCAACTTCCCACAGTCGAATTCTTTGCTGTTATAATTGGCGTGGTTGCACCAGCTATTGTTAATCCGCTGATATTCGGCCTCAGAGTTCAGGAAATACGCCTGACATTCATTCGAGTCTTTCATAAACTGCATATGAAATGCCGCAAAATGTGAAATTTTGTGTTAAAGGAGTTACTGACAGTACAAATGTGATTTTAAGTTTAATAAAATGTATGTGACAACTCTATGCTTCAGAATGATGTGCGTGAGTCAAAGATGCTGCATATTTCTTGTGACTCCATGAAAATATGGGATTTTCGAAATGACGTGTAAACCCAAACGAAGCCATTCATGCACGTGCTGTCTTTGCCTTTTCAATGAATCACTTCCACAAGCCGGGATACATTTAACCTGCCATTGATTGGGCAAAATCTTTTAGTGCATGTTTATTATTGGAGAAGTATATAACAAATTGATCTAGTAATCTCCCACTGCTCTCACTCTCCCTCTACTCTCTCCCTTTCTTTCTACCCCACCACCTCCCTCACACTCTCTCTCCAACCTCCATCTCTCTCTCTCCCCCACCGTTCTCCCTCTCTCTCCCACCCCATCCCCCTCTCTCTCTCCCCCTCCTATCCCTCTCTCCCCCACCCTTCTCCCTCTCTCCCACGCCTCTCCCTCTCTCTCTCTGACCCCTCTCCCTCTGCCCCCCCTTTCCTTTCCACTTCCTCTCTTTCACCCTTCTCCCTCTCTCTCCCCTTCCTCTCTCTCCCACCCTTCTCCTTCTCTCTTCCTCTCCTATCCCTCTCCCTCCAACTCCCCTCCCTCTGTCCCCCTTTCATCTCCACTTCCTCTTTCTCCAACCCCTCTACCTCTCTCTCCCACTCCTCTCCCACCCCCATCCACCTGCTCCCCCACCCTTCTCACTCTGTTAAAGGGACTGTTAAGGACTGATGGTTTAGTTTTGAATTTAAAGTGACTTATCTCCATACATGTCCGGACAGTGGTTATGTCTGGATGTACCTTTCCCTTGCACTGCATTACCTTGCGCTCCCCTCACGTTGCCTTCTTTTGCCTTCCCCTCATGCTGCCTCTCCCCCTCCTATCCCTCTCCCCCCCCACCCTTCTCAGTGATAGCCTTGCCCTCCTCACACTGCCTTTCCTTCTTCTTCACTCATGCTGCCTTCCCTTGCCCTGCCCTCATCAAGTCAGGTCAGGTATGGGAGCATGTGCCAGAACAGCGCGTCGCTGCGTCCACTTTCCGCCGGTACTCCAGGGGCCTCCGTCTGGCCATCCCCCAGGCAGATGCCAGGCCCATCCCCATCCACTTGAAATTATGGTCAACCTGCTGCAACCACGAGGCATGTGGTCGGCCCACTGGCCTCCTCCACTCATGAGATTCCCTCGCTGAGATAATCTGGTGAGCAGGATCAGCGTCAGAAAAACGAGCCACATATCCATACAGCCGCAACTGACGCTCACGGACTATACAGGTAACAAATCTCATCCGAGTCTCTCTCAGCAACCGCTCGTTGGACACAAAATCCGACCAGTGATAGCCAAGGATTCTCCGAAGAGACATGGTACCAAAGGAATTAAGTCTCCGTCTCAGATCCTTGGTCAGAGTCCAAGTCTCGCATCCATAGAGCAAGACTGGAAGTACCAAGGACCTGAAGACTCGGACTTTCGTTGTCCCGCACAGGTACCGGCAGCGCCACACCCCATGATCCAGTGAATCCATGACTCCCCAGGCCCGACCCAGACGTCTATTGACCTCTTGCTCACAGCCAGCAGAGACATGAATATCACTGCCAAGGTAAGTGAATCTCTCCACGACCTCAACATCCTCACCACAAACAGACACAGACAGGACAGCAGCATCCAAGATGTCACCGAAAGCCTGGATCTTAGTTTTAACCCAAGAAACCCGTAATCCCAGCAGCTCCGACTCCTCATTCAGCACCTGGAGGGCCCCCAAAAGGATATCTAAAGTCTCCGCAAAGATGACTGCATCATCTGCAAAATCAAGGTCCGAGATCTTGACATTCCCAAATGATGCCCCGCAGCTTGATCTCTCTGACATCTTCCCTAAAATCCAGTCCATACAAGTGCTGAAAAGTGTGGGGGCCAGTACACACCCCTGACGAACTCCAGTACCAACTGGAAATAAGTCAGAGATGGTACCACCACACTTCACAGCACTCTCAGTACCAGGGTAGAGTTCAGACATCAGATCGATCATTTTGGTGGCACCCCACGAAGACCAAGAATCCTGCAGAGGACATCACAATTCACTGAATCGAACGCTTTACAGAGATCAACATAAGCTGCAATCAGCCCCTGCCGAAACTCTCGTCTACGTTCGGTGAGGACATGAAGAGCAAGGATACGATCAATGGTTGACCTCTTTGGTGTAAAGCCTGACTGCTCTGGACGCTGGTGCTCAAGCAGATGGTGGCGAACCCTATCAAGAATTATCCAAGCAAAGACCTTGCCCGGCACTGAGAGCAGCGTCACCCCTCAGTAGTTGTTGCAGTCTTGGCGATCACCCTTCCCTTTCCAGAGAGGAACAACAAGGCCCCTCTTCCAATCAGTTGGGATGATGCCTGTGATCCAGGCAGAGCACAAAACTGCATGCAACGACACGAGTGCAGCATCTCCACCAGCCTTGAGAAGTTCAGCATGAATGCCACAGATCCCTGGAGCTTCGCCCTGTTTCAACTGGTTCACCGCAGCCCGTGTTTCCACTAGCGAAGGTAGACCACAGTTGATTCGAGGGTCAGCAACAGGGATTGTAACACCCTTGACGTCCAACTCGAGAGCTGGGGGATCAGCCTGGAACAACCATTCAAAGTAACTGGCCCAGCGGGCCTTCACTTCAGACTGCTCTGTCAAGAGCCCACCACTCTCTGCTCTAACTGCAGTGCTCCGAGGGATGGGCTTGGATGAACGCAATGCGCAAATTCCGCTGTAAGCGGGACGAGAATCACCTGTCCACATGTGATGCTCTACCCCTTCACAGATTCCTCACACATAGGCCTCCTTGTCCACCCTCAGTGCACGTGCAGTTTTATGCCTCAGCTCTCTGAACAGCTCAGCTCTGCTATTCAGCCTGGCCCTGCGACTCTGGTCAATGGTATCCAGTGTCCCTTGAGAGACAAAATTCTTCTTTGCCCTGCGGTGAGTTCCAAGAAATCCACCGGCAACATCAAGGACGGTGGTCTTGAAGGCACTCCACAACTCTTCAGGACCCCCAAGGCACCCAGACCCCCCAAGTGTCCACTCAGCCTGTTCGCAAACTCCTCAGCTACTCTCTCATCCCTGAGCTTGCCAACATCCAGCCTAGGCTGGGATGGTACCATTCTCCAGGATTTAAGGTGCAGCTATAGAGTTGCTACAACAAGCCTGTGGTCAGTATTGAGGAACTGAGCACTCTGGTAGACCCTGCAGTTCTGGATCATCCTCCAACGACCGTCAATGAGGACATGGTCAATCTCCTTTGGCACACCGCCAGCGTTGAAATACCAAGTCCAGCGATGAGCCTGTGGGCGCTGAAACCATGAACCATCCACCCTAAGTCCATGACTTCTTGCAAAGTCAAGGAACTTAGTGCTATTCTGGTTCATAATTCCTGACCCATGGGGACCAACACACACCTCATAACCATCCCTATCAGTTCCAGTCGATGCATTAAAATCCCCCAAGACTAGAAGTGTATCTCGTCTGGGGCACTGATCAACCACAGACTCGAGCGTGGCGTAGAATGCATCCTTCACGGTGAGATCACTCACCTCAGTCGGAGCATAAACAGAGACCAGGGAAATGACACCTAAGGAGTGACGAATCCTTAATCTCATAATACGCTCGTTGACCGGTGTTACCTCAATTATCATTGGGGTCAGTTTATTGGACACAGCTACAGCAACTCCTTGGGTATGATAACCATCAGAGTGACCAGACCAATAGTAGGTGTAACCACCCACCATTATCTCACCGCAATCCGGTCTCCGAACCTCAGAGAGAGCTGCAATCCCGATGTCCAAACGCTTGAGCTCAGATGATAACAGAGACAGGTGATCATCCTCTCTTAGGGATAGGAAATTTCAGGCACCCACCCGAAGGGACCGCCTCAGGTTAACCCAAGGAGACGGCCGTCTGGTGGATGACACCTCAGCACCACTCCGACACACTCTCCCGCAATCTGACCCAGGGATGTTACCCCGTGGTTTCCCTCCTATCATCAAAGATTGGAGGTCCCGAAGGCTTTGCCCCAATCCCGTCATCCGGTGAGCTGTCCTGCGAAGGGAAGCTGCACAGGAGGTACTCCCACGGAGTGGGTTTTTAGATTTTTTTTGCGTTTTTGTGTTTTGCGGAATGAAGGGTTTTATGGTGGCCGGAGTGCAAATCCTGCCACCAACCTCCTAATAAAGAAGTAATCCAACTGCAGGAGGACATCCGCAGACACAGTTGGGCACGAGATATGGATGGCCGTTGGCTCACAAGGAGCTCCTCCGCCCTTTGACAGGTTTTGTTTTTAATCCTGCTGGGTGTCCATATCCAAACACCCTCCTCACCAGAAAACCTGGTGGGGGAGACGGTTTAGTCGCCGACAACCCGACCATGGAACAGGTTAGTACAGGTTTACATGATACCTGTCACAGGTCACAGATCTAACCTGACCTGACACGGACCTCCGCTCATGCTGCCTTCCATTCTCCTCGCTTCACACTTTCTTCCCCTCCCCTCAAGCTGCCTCACCTTCCCTTTGCCTCATGCTGCCTCCCCTCCCCTCATTCTTACTTCCTCTCAAACACCCTCCCCTCTCCACTTACCACAGACATCCCCGGGATGTCTCTGCATGCCTTATTAACATACTGTTTTAACATACCCCATTTCGTTCAATCCTGCACAACCCCCTACCCCAATTTCCACAAATTCTGTGACCAAACACAAGTCCAGAACCCCCTCCCCTCATGCTTACCTCCTTCCAAACCCTTCCCCCTCCCCACTTATCTCCATCCTCTCTCATCCATACTCCTCGCTCCCACCCCCTCCCAGAGTGTATAGCAACATTTTGTGGGGCGTCACTCTCCCCACCCCTCCCATCCTTGGTCTTCCCCCCCCTTCCTAGCTCCTAGCTCCCCCAACCCTCCACACCCCTTTCTCCCCACTTCCCCACCCCTCCCCTTCCCTCTTTCTCACCCTCTCTTCGTATTCCCTTCAGCGAAGCGATGGGTTGTATTTGCTTGTCACTGGTAATCAATGAGTGATGTTGCAATGACAATGCAAAAGTATTGCATACCAGCTGATTCCTCCTTCCACACTCCCATCCTCCATTGATGATCCTTTTCTGGTTGGAATATATTTGTCCACCTCCTTATTATCTCATTTCACAATATTTCATTATTTCTGTTTCTTCATGTTTTTAATCTCAATCCATTCCTACAGGGATCTAAAATTTTCCAACCCATGCTTTTATTCAGGTTCCTTCACTGTTCTCATAAGATCTTCAACCTGGTGTTGTCTTGGCGGTTTGGGTGGTGGCTTCGGATCCTCGGGTCCTGAGTTCAAGCCCCGTTCCTGCTGAATTAACACCAGGGGGTTGATTCAGCCTGTCATCCTTCCGAGGTCGGTGAAATGAGTACCAGTGTAGTTGCCAAAAGGCTGCACATGAAGGCAAGGGGTATCGAAGGATTGATTAAATCTGGTATTGGTGTAGTGCAGGCATGATGGCCTGAATAGCCTCCTTCTGCGCCTTAATTCCTTGTAAATTCCATGTAAATCTTTGTTTCATGTGTTTGTGTTTGATTGATATCAAGAGTGGAAATAAAAAAAACTGAAACTGAAACTGAAATGTACGAATGCAAATGAGGCCTTTCATGCATGATCTGTGTGTACATTCTCGTTGACTCACTTCTGTTTAAAGGGGTACTTTTAACTTGCTGTTGCTTGGGTGAAATCTGCTAGTCAAATATTAATTTAAACACAATTGCAGGATTTAAACAAAAGATTGGCAATTTCAAAATGGCAAACCATTATTGTTGTGTTAGTGAGTGCAAATTGGACTACCAAAAATATTGGCTAGTTAGATGAGAAATAGCCATTGATGAGAGGTGTCGAGTTTCTCCCATTTCCTGTTAATACAAGTGAGTGGACACACGCACACACACACACACACACACACACACACACACACACACACACACACACACACACACACACACACACACACACACACACACACACACACACACACACACACACACACACTTCTTTTAACCAAACAAAATAAAAATATCGATTTAACAGATTCCACAGCCCCCTGCCCCCTCCCCCTCAAATGATCATTAGCAAATATCATTATTTTTTAACTTGACCTGTGCATTCCCAATCCCCAAAGAAAGTTATCCAACTCTTTCATTGTGCAGAGGCACATCCCTTTCTCTCAGGTACTTTTCCAAGTATTTTCGACTTCTGTTAGAAGTTTTATGATTCATTTTAGCAAACAATCCTTAACTCACACACACGTATTTTAGTGTGCCCCAATGGCTGCTGTTGCTAGGGGTTTTGTGGATGAATGCCAAGTATTCTGGGGGATTTGCTTCATGTTACATCTCATATTGGTAGTCAATATATTGTTTTTTTTTGGGGGGGGGGGTCCCCTTAGAGAACTTTAACCCTCCGACTTAGCTCCCTTCCATGTTGTCTCTTCCAAGGAAGCCCTCGACACTTGTATTCTGATCAGACCAATAACAATCTCCTTAACCTCTCCTGTCAAACTTCCAACATTCTCAGAACAAAATTTCAACCTCCTCTTACCCTCAACTGAACTTCTTGAACAGTTATCAATTGACAAAACAATGCCTGCTTACCCACACCAGCTTTGTCTGCAGTCAGTGAATGTTGGCCTGGTGTGTACATGCCCAACCCTGTTTTTCTTTACAGGAATGAGGCTTATCTGACAGTAAGGACAAACATCAATGGAATGAACTTTGTAGGTAGTATGCTATTTTTTGACTTTATTTGGGAAGATATCTACCTCTCCTGTCTCTGATGCTTCTGTCTCTGCAGAGCATAAACCTGAATATATTGTTGCGGAGGTGTTGGCTTGTGTCCCATTTTCCCTTAAGACGATCTCGTTTTCCAATTCTTGGTTCAACCATTTCTGCTTTGTGACCATTTATGCAAGGGATGTGGCATATTGCACCAAGAAAAACTTTTCTTCCACCAACTCACATTCAGCTTTCATCGCTGCCTAAAACAATTACAAATATTTTATTCGTGAAGTGAAGCATTGCTTTATCTAAAAAAAAGTGTGACAATCTGTGCTCTTCTTTTTCTAAAAGGTATTCTGGTCCTCAGTCAAAAGCATCACTTGCACAACCTTTCCTTCACTTTTACATTCAAATAATACTATAGTTGTTTCTCCGACTAATAAAGAAACTCTTTTCATTTCTGTTTTCTTCTCCAATTCGACATTGGATGAGTCAATATCAGTAATTCGACATTGGGTGACCTTTGGTTGAATTTAATACAGTATCAAATAAATAAATGTTATTTTCTGTTTGTGTGTCTGAAACACCAATGATGTCAAAAGTGATGGAGCAACTGCCACCAAACTTGGCACATGGACCAAGTTCTACTTTGTTGACTCACTTATGTTTGGGCTGTCTTGTTTCATCTGTAGTCTCTGGGATTTGGGAGGGAAAAGCAACAAAAATTGTCCATGGAAATGTGTATCGTGTAGAACCACCCAGTGGTGGGAGCTGAACTACTCGGATCATCAACGTCATGCTTGAGAATCTGATGTGTTGCTGACAGATACTGTGTTGCTGAAACGAGAGAATCCAAGAAAACTTGATGCAGCTTTCCTGCCAGACCCTTACACTGTGGTTTCAAAGACAGGAAGCAAGGTAACAATGCAGTCACCAAATGGAGTTTGTTATGACAGAAACACATCACACGTGAAGAAGTATCAACATCAGAATGTTCCTGATATGGGAACTCTGGAGACGAGCGTTGTTCCAGAGTTGGATCAATTGATGATCGAGCAACAGATGGCGACGCGGGGAGATGGGGCACAGAGGGGTGCAGAGATTGATGAGGGAGCTGAACATCAGAATTCCACAGGTGGACATGGCAGAAAAACCTCGATCCAGAGGTATCACCAGATCAACATACAAGGCAAGACCAGAAGGAGGCATCATTGTTACCTCTTGCTCCAGGCAGACCACACCGAGAGAAGAGAATGCGAAGGAAAGACAAAAATTTTGTCAGATTGTAATTATTTGATAAAGAATGAATCAAATTGAGATTTAATGCAAGAAGGTGAAATGCTGAATGTTGTGAATTTGTTTTGGGAAATTTGGAAGGACGAGTAGCTTAAATGATTGAACAGTAAACTCATGTACAGTCTTACTATTCAAATGGGGGAGGGATGTCATGATAATGGTTTGTATTGTGTTTGGATACTTTTGAATACAAGTAACTCCACTGGAGTGTCACGATGCTGTGGAGAAACAACAACAACAACAACAACAACAACAACAACAACAACCGGAAGGGAGGTTCCAAGATGGCTGATTAAAACGTGCACCGCAAGCCATAGTGGTGATCCGTAATCACGCTGGTTTTCTGTGGTTCTTGTTCTCGAGGACGTGACAGTAACCTCTTCATTTTTCTCTGACTTTTTAGATAAAATCTCCTCTTGTATCAATTAACCATGTTACAAAGGGACGAACAAAGATACCCAGGCTTAATAAATGAAAACAGCTTCCTTTCCAAATGGGGTCTTAAACAAATACAGGAGTGCAAATAATACATCATCATAAACGCAAAGAGAAACCGCATCTGTGCGAATGCAATCTAAACACGCATGGCAATCAACAAACAGTATACGTACAGGGTCTTCAGAGGGCAAGCTTATATGGTTGTGACCCATATTTTGCGGGTTTGACCTGTTTTCTATATTTAAAGCCGCGGACCCGTTTTAGTATCGTAAAACCCCGTATTGGATGGAAAGTATGAACAATTTCAAAAACGCTTTAGGCCTCGGTCACATTTGCCACGGCAGCCGTGGGGTCTCCAAAATGTATGGCCACGAGCAATTATACGGCGGCCGCAATATTTCCAAGGTCACACAATGTAGCAGTCCCATATGTTTTTATTTTTCGGGGAGCCGCACGGGGTATTTATAAATTGTGGAGAACGAAAATGTGGGGTTGCCGTACGGTCTTTGATTCGATGTCGCACGGTGACCTTAAGGGGGCCCTGCGGCAGCCATAGAATTATCAAGGCAGACGCAAGGTAGACTCAAGGTTCCCGCAAGGCGACCGCAGGGGGACCGCAGGGGGGCCCTAAGGCGAACGTGCGGCCAGACGGACAGTAACGAGTGGGTTCATTTTTTTTATTTATGTTTTTTAACCAGTTTTTTTTTCGGCTTGTCGAATTGCTACGGCGAACGTAGAAATGAAAAAAGTTAGAATTCCGCGTTATAATTCCACGGTGACCCCTACGGCCTGTAAAATATAGCTAAATGGCGTAGGGCCACCCTGAGGCCACCGCAGAAACTCTGTGGCCGCCGCACGTTTCTGTCAATTCAGAGGGCATACGGCCGCCGTATCCTCAACGTAGAGCAAATGTGACTTAGGCCTTAGCTTCCATTCCACTCACATGGATTCACACACAGTGTTAAATCTGTCGCGACTTTTATCCGATATGCAAAGTACCACTCTAGTCTGACTCTGTTGGCTGGGTGACATCATGAGCTTGACCGCACTGACCAATTCCTTTAATCCTTATCTGTATGCATCGTCATTTTTTTGTCATCACCCCAAATCAATTGGTAGGCCTATTTGCTTTCCAATTCACTCTTCGACTTCTTACTGTGATATTTATCAGCACTTTTAAGTGTTGTAAATGATGGGATTCGATTCGAATTGTTTTCATGCGTTTCCAGAATGTCCACAAATTACTGGTCCAAATTCAAACCGCAATAAAAAAAATGAATAAAATGGGATACAATGATGCGGTTTTATGATTGTGAATGAACAGACATTTCTCAAAGTTTTATTGTTGAGATTTGTCAAGATCATCATATTGCTTCATCACCATTTGTCATCACTTAGTCTCAATAAACCACTGCTCTTTTTTGTGGGGATGCTATTTGCAGTAAATATGGCATCACGCTTTACTGGTAAAAAATGGAAACGAAAAAAGTAAATAAAACTTTGAGAAATGTTCTTTGTTTGAGAAATGTTTATGTATGTATGTATGTATATGTGTAGGAATGTAAATATGTATGTACAGTATGCTGTCATACTTGGAACCTCCTTATCACTGATAAGTCACCATATCGAATTGCGTTTTTACCATGTTTGGTTAGCCCTTGGTATGCTGCAATGTTCACGGTTGCATGGTTCCCTGTTGCTTAAATTATTTTTTTTCATAGGGCTGTGAATTTCAAGTGGCATTAAAAAAAAATACAACGTGGGTGTCAAGTTAGACGAATAACAAACATTAAAAAAAAATTGTTTCAATTTTTTTTCCCATCCCAAATCTGCGACCACAGCATGCAAAGGGTCTGAACCCCTTCCCCCTGCTTTCGATTACTCCCAACCCGTTTTTTGTCGCCTTCAACTTGCCCTATATGCACTGGGGTTTATTCTGCCCCAAAATTATTAGCATCATTCCTGAAGTATGAAATCTGTTGGATGTTTTGGTAGGGGTCTGTGGAGTTGAATGCCTCAGAGAAGGCACCACAGAAACTGGGCTAGTGGAACAAGCAGAAGGCTGAATAAGTGTTGTAAAAGTTGATGTTAGGGACCTGAGCTGGGGTCTGCAGTGTATGACGAGGCAAGGATGACCGTGGCTCTGGATCAGATATAGGCATCTCTGCACCGGGAGGCAACTCAGGGATTTGTTCTAGAGCCAGTGGTTGGGACAAAACTGGTGGGGCCATTGTAGGCTATGGAGTTTGTATAGATGGTTCCATCGTCACCAGCATTGGAGCTGTGGAAGGTGCAGACAGTTCAGCTGGTATGTTCGGGTTGATCAGAATGAACTCCGTCAGTGGGGAGCGATCAGCGTGACTGGCATGATGAAGGTCGGAAGTAGAGAAAACTGCAGGGCCAGTGAAGAAGTTAGTGATTTTTAGCACTCAGATCTCTTGAATCGATAAGTTGTGCTGCATAGCTTGGAACCATTGAACTTGCAAATATTACACCAGCCATCCTCGACAGTGGTAACCAAGTGGCGTTGGCGGGCCTGAGTTTCGTTGTCATCGGCGTGAAGGTAGATCAGATCACCAATATCAACTGAGGTCAGTGTTTGTTGAGGTCAGTGTTGGTTGCACTCCTAATGGGGCTTTGAACTTCTGGCTATGTGGGTGATTGGCTTGGTATAGCTGATGTTAAGTCTCAAAAACCCTTTTGTCAGACAGGGGAATTTGTACATTGGAGAACTGGTCTCTCTGTGTCCATAACTCTCTTGTGGAAAGCCCTTGGGAATGAAGACATGAGTTGAGTCATGCAGTGATGATAGACAGGGTCAAATGTGTAACAGGGCCTCCATGTGGATTGTGGCATAGAAGCTCATCCTCCAGTTCACATACTGCTTTCTCTGCTACTGGGTTCTTGTTGGGGTTTTAAAAATTCTACTGAGCTCAGTGGTGATGCAGTGTTTCTGTAGCAGCTTATCACCCAACAGGGCAGACAACCGAGCAGCAGGATCAGTCAATATTACAGCTTGTCGACCATCCAGTTGACGTAATCCAATGCACGATTGAACGAGAGTGTCCCTTAAAGTGTCATGGCATTTGTTGGCAATGATGCAAGCAGCTGTGTAAGGCAGGACACACTCTCTGATGACTAAAATGAGTTGTTGCTCATGTTTGATAACTTCAGACGCCAATGAGATTTCGATCACCTCTGGAGGGTCACTAGAAGACTGGGGAATGATGGTGTGCAGGAGATTCTAGAGAGCAATGTGAGTGTGGCAGCTAGCAGTGACCCGTTAAATGGAAGCATCCATTTCAAGTGCGTAGAAGTATTGGTGGGTGACCGATTTGAGTTGATAACATGATCGTCATTTCCTCTTGTCTTGTCTTCATCTTCCTCTCGTCACACAAAGACCGAGATGGAGAGTGGGTATCAGGCCTTCCAGGACATTATGCGAAATGATTCTGAATTCCCTGGAGGGGAAAGTGACTCATCCCACCAGACGACGAGTTAATCATCTCATGCAAGCATAGCAACTTGGAGGAAGCGTTTCACATCGCGAATGTTGGTAAACTTCTATGAAGGGTGGGTACCTTGCAACAGGGGGCATGCATGCACCAGAGGTGGGGGCATTCAGATTGGATAGCTCGCCATGCTGGCCTGCTGGTGAAAGGAAGTTTTGTTGAGCCTGATACCAATGTCTTCAATATATACCCGGTAAACAGTGGAATTAGAAGTTTGGTGTATGAAAGAACAAATTTGGCATGTGGGGTCTTCACATTCTGGTGCATTGCAGCTTGCAAAGTCCAATGGAATATTCACAGATTCAGCTAAGTGTCTGAGAGAGGCGTGGTCATGATTGACAGAACAAAGGAAGGTAGTGTGGAAGAAAAATAATTATATTCATGTAGTTCTCAATTATAATTGTTACTGGTAC
This sequence comes from Eptatretus burgeri, assembly GCF_056783735.1. Classification (NCBI taxonomy): domain Eukaryota; kingdom Metazoa; phylum Chordata; class Myxini; order Myxiniformes; family Myxinidae; genus Eptatretus; species Eptatretus burgeri. The sequence goes on from NC_140962.1 coordinate 134,870,427, forward strand.
TTTATAAATTTAATTTTTGAACTATAGTCGAATTGGCTGTCAGTAATGTTTCCCTTTATCCAAGAGTCTTTTGACCTACATATTGATAAAAGGAATATCTTACAATGAAGAAAGGTCTTGTTCGCTGCATAGAAACAGAGTGACCTGTTTGATAACACTGCAACTTTTGCCATGATTGTGTCATTCTCTTCCTCCCACACAAAGTGGACACGCATTGCAGTTTTGAGTTATTTTGCCTCATGATTATCACCCTCTCTTTCTTTTGAATGTCAAATTCTGCATAAGAAGAATTGCTTTGGGCTTCTGTTTCATTGAAGTCCATTTGAATGTTTCGGTGAATCATTCAATGTTCTTCCTCTGTATATATGAAATTAATGATTCTTCGTTTGTATGCTGATGCTACTTGTGGAAATTGAGTTTTTTTCCACCAAAATTTTGGCGCCAAACACGGTGCCACAAACCCCAGCAGGACTGGGAACAGCATCATCTGCCATAACAGCAAGCAAGTGGCCACAAACTAAGATGTTTGCTCTTACTTCAGATCGGATGCTGCATCTCTCAGCTGAACGGGTAATGTAGTACTCCATTGATAGGAGAGGTATACAAAGGAGAACCTTTGGTGACAGGCCTAAGGAAATTAAGTGGTTGGAGACCGTTTAAGATTACAGGGTTCACCCTGGGCATTCGAGTGTTTTTAAAGAGGTCAGGGATCTCTAACGGAGAGTTGAAGTCTCTGCCGTGCTGAGAGAGGGTTGATAGCCTTGCTTGCTAAAAAGTTCAAGTCCCCAAGGGGGAGAATGAATAAGTGTTGCAAATGTGTGTTGAGCTACCTCTTTTGATTTCTGTTTGTTCACTGGAAGTTTGCTTGCTGTGAAACTGTTGCATTGTTATTGTGTGGAGGTGTTATGGATTTGTAAATACTATAGTTTGGTGTTAAGGAGTTAACTCTTTGGATGGATTTGTGAATCCTATGTGATTGGAAATGTTAAGTTTTGTGTTGACGACATAAGTTGGGTGTTCCAACCTGGAACTCTTGTATGTTTGTATTTATATCTGATTTGTATACGCATTTATTTGCATTGATCTGCATGTAGTACTCAGTGAGTGTTGAAATGGAGCATGTGGGAGTCCAGTAGATTTCACTGGAATAAAACGTGCTCTGTTGTGTATTGTGAACTGTGAAGCTTATGGGAATGAATAAGTATGGAAAGTGGAGATAAGGATTGGTCGTCACCGTACACTGTGAAGACTCTGGATGAGGCGAAGTGCACACGCCGATCCAGAGGAAAAATGATGACGACACTTCTCACACGTCATTGCATCTTTGGCGTGGATACAAATAAATGGGTATATGTCAGCTTGTATTGAAAGACATAGTCCTGGCATTGTGGTGCTGTCTCTTTGGAGCACAGGGTGGATTCTGTTGAGAGTCTTTTAAGACCAGATAGAGAGGTGGAATGTGAATTCGATCTCGGTGAAAATCTGATTTAGAAGTGATTGTGAGCTCGATAAGTAACTGAAGATTACTGTACGATGTCATCCATGAATGTCTTGTTAGAAATGATATTGCAACAACTAAAGAATGAATCAATTGAATGTGAAACTTCAGGCAGAGAGTGAAAGCAGCCTGTGTTTCAACTTTTATGTTTGTGGTTTGGTGACTAGCTCATGACTTAGAGCAGAGGGATGTTTGTTGTGTGTGTTGTGATCCCTTCTGTCTACTGATAAACATCATGATAATTACTTAAATTGATCCATCAGATATGCGCACATGTTTCGGTGCAGTTGTGAATATTCCCACAACTCTGTAGGCAATTTTAGAGTGTCTTGATTCATGAATCACATTATGCCTTGAGAACGGCTCGATGATTTTGTCTTTCAGCACTGTACGTTTCATACATAAGAAATGGATGGCCGCTGTAGAGTTCCATTTGAATACCTGTTAAAGAATAATAATAATAATAATAATAATAATAATAATAATAATAATATGCATACATTATAGTCTCGAGGCCTCTTTGGCTTGGCCACTTTGATAACGCCAAGGTCACAAATTCTTTCCCTGCACAGGCCAACACCAAACTGGAATGTCTGTGTTTTTCCGGCAGGAAAGGACGTAAATGTGTGTGCCATTCTTCGGATAGAGGTTGAAGCAAGTGTCGAAGCTTTATTTTAGAGCCATAGGGATCTTGGATAAATTGTGAAATGACAATTGTGAATGTAAAATATATTCTGAACGGGAGACCATTTCGGAGACTCGCTATCGCCAGCATTATGAGACAAAATTAATTAAATAGCGCTTTGTACAGGATTTTAAATTAATGAAAAGTGGGAAATTGCCTCCAATTGCTCAGCCCAGCAAGCTGAAGTCTTACAAGCAGCTGTTAGTCCTGCTGGAAGAAATTTATGGGTACTGAACCCCCCCGCCCCCATTCAATTCATATATGGATCCAAAGGGGGGTTGTGGGGCTACAAATCAAAATGCACATGCCGTGTTTGGTGACGTGAGAGAAATGTTTCCAAAATTTTGATTTGATTCATAACCATTGTACATAAAATGTGATCGAAATGTAGAAATGTGATTTGGAATGATTTTAAAGTGATTTGTAAAGTAGTTGTGTATGATTTTAGTACCTTGTGATGAATGAGGATTTATACAAAGATGATTCTCAGATAAATGTGAAGTTTAAAGTCACAACCATCTCCCAAACTACCTATTGGTGTTTAGCACGTAGGGTGATTCACAGATGATGCATGATCCCTCGCATGGACGTTAAACTAGGCGTGCTGTCTTTATTATTCTGTGAATGTTGAAGTTAATGGTTGACATTAGTTGATGAATGTTAAAGACAAATTCCTGCCCAAACTACTGCTGGGAAGGCAATGGCAAACAGCCCAGTGTAACCCTTTGATCGATTCAGGCAGGCAAAATTCATTGCATATATGAATGAAATAATGTTACCTCTTATAATGATTGATCTGTGATCCAAGTACATCAGGTGGTGAAGAAAATTGGGTTAAAATACAGGACAAAGACATGTAACAAGTTACACACTTTGCAAAATATTAAAGCTTTTTGATATGCAAGCTTGTCTGCCAAGGTCAGCTGCCGGCACGAATATAAGAAAGAAAAACATCTCTGGTGGCTTTATAATGGTCTCTATTCGTGAAGTTAATTCATGAATCAGATTTAATTGGACTAACCTCATGGTCATCTGGAGTAGCCAATCAGGGGAAGAGGGACCAGTTGGGTGCTAACAGCAGGTGCCATGATGACTCGGATGCTAACAGCAGGTTAAAATGTTTCCATGATTTCCCCCACAGCAAGGTTCAACATTATTTGGGGAAAGGATGGTGAAGATTCTGCCGAGATAGCTATATGCATGGACGGAATGTGTATTGAGCTGCAATTTGGATTGCCTGTTTAAAAACAGAGGTTTAAACTGTATTTATTTGTTTTGATAAAGGAATGAATTTGTATTTAAAAGGTCAGGGGAAGTGATGAGATGGCTTGAGTATGTGTGATTGGATATTGCAGCATTTTGCTGTATTGGTAAGAGAGAAGTGGATAAAAGAAATAGACAATAACAGAGTTTTATAATGTTGATGGAATTCCGAATAGTGATGACAAAAGTTGGTTACACATTATTTTTCGAGATTTTTCAGCTCCATTGACCATGAAAGAAATGGACACTTATCAGATCAATGAAACAATATTAGCATTTAGTATAAATAAACTGTTTGGAGAAATTTTGTATCTCTTAACCATGTTGGCAAGTTTTGTTCCAAATGTTTCCAAATGGACGCTCTGCAGCTTGGCAACTCGGTGTCAAGGCTGAGCAGCGTGGGACTCTTACTATGGGGGAGTTTGCAAAACTGAGAGCCCGAGGAAGATTTCAAAAAGAATCACCCTGTGACTACAATAATAATAGCCATGCTACTTGTTTAATTACTGCTGTAATTAGTGTAATTATAACAACCTAGCTTTGAATTAGCAGTGTGCTTTGACCTGTATGGTAGTGATGGGGATACTCTGGTGGTCAATAGGACCAACAAATGATACTCGTGATAATGTTTGCATGCACTGGGTTTGTTGTCACATGCATAAACATGGGGAACAGTTAGTAACTAATGGAAGTTGTGTACAATAACTTTTAAATTACTTTCAGACTCAGCTCATAAAAAAAAAAGGAACTCATTCAGAACACTGGAGGCACAAGATTTTTGTGTTCATTGTGACTTTTTCTCCATTACAATTCATAAAGATATTCGAACCATCATGTTTCATTTGGTTATAATTAATATCAAGTTTTGTTTTGGAATTACAAATTGAGAAACCTTTATCATAAGTCTCGTAGTGTCCGCACTTTTCGAACAGCAGTACAATTTAAAACCAGTAACTTGGGACACATGTGAATGATCGGTGATATCACAGTAAGGCACACCATTGGTTATTGATAACTTGTATTGATTGATTCATATATTATCAATCACTGTAGCTATGGACCTCATTGATCAATTAATTAAGGGTAGAAAAAAGTTACTGGGAATTGAATCGAGATAATATATTGAATGATTAATTGGACAGGTGCATGGTTTTTGTTAAGTGGTACTTGTACATTTACTTAAGTAAGTTGAGGTATTTCTAACACTGACTTACCATCTTTCCTCAGCATGGAAGTGCCAAGTTACCTGGAAATAAATAAACAAATAAATAATGGCAGTTGCTCTGGAACTGCTTGTGAATGAAAATATAAGAAGAAGAAGAAGAAGGAGAAGAAGAAGCTAACTTTCATAATTTTTATACAGATGATGGAACATTTTTCTTGACGAGAAGGAATTTTTGGAGGATGGTGAAAAAGATTGTTGATTGCAAATTGGAACCCTGATAATTACTGCTGCCCTTTCCACATGGAAATAGCAAATGCGATGAATGTTTTTGAGTGCAGTACAACTGAGATTTCTGTCTATTTTAGCATGTTGTTTAGGTGTGAAAAAAAATAAGGAAGGGGTAAAATTTTGATAGAACATGCAATGCAAATTAAAGGCTTAACCTTGATTTTGTTTGTTTCGGAGTGTTGAGAGCAGTTGAACTATGCAGTGCACAATTTCGTGTAATGAAGCATTGGAACAACTTCCACTGAAAGATTGGACGATGGGGAGAACCCAGATTTGGGTGATTTGGCATTCAACATGTGATAATGACACTACCCCCTTCCTGAGGAGATAGGAAGACCATTTTTGGGAAGAAAAAAACAAGAAAACCCCACTGAAGAGAAGGTTGGACAAGTCAAACCACAGCAAGGCAAAGACTTAGTGTTGCCGTTGCGTGGTGCCTGCCTGGAGGAATGTCACCAATCACACTGGCAAACTCCATCAGGCTGTGGTGGAAAGCTTTGTATGTGGTCATGAGCTTAGGTGAGTCAAGGAAGGACTTTGCCTGATGGAGGATGCCCAGTCAGCAACTTGCTTTGGAGGCCAGCTTGGAAATGTGGATTTCCCACGAAAGATCATGGCAGATCGTGAGACCCAAAAACATGAATTGAAAGGACTTCTACAAGAGGATTGTTGAGAAAGTAGATGGTGGGGGGTTCGAGATGGTCCTTTCGGCAAGACATAATGAGAGGTGTGAGATTTGTCAGGATTGAAAGACATGTTATAAGTGTTGGACCAGCTTGTTATTTATCCAGATCTGCAGAGGGAAGATGCTACTGCTTGCCGATCTGAGGGATGGAAGATGGTACAGCAGAGGGTGGGATCATCAGCAAAGAGATAAAGAGGATTTTACAGAGAGTAAGAGAGATCTTTGATGAAAACCAGAAAAAGTACAGGACCCAGAACACTGCCTTGAGGAACTCCAGCCTGGACAGGAAGAGAAGATGAGAGAATTCCATTAAGGGCCACATGAGTAGATGATAAATGGGGTTTCTGGGACGCCCATTCAAATGAATAGAAAAAGGGAAAAACTTTCTGACTCAAGCCCCAAAAGGCTCAAAATAGGGGACTGATTTTTCTCCCCACCTATCCCCTTCCTTCCCACACAAGCAAATGTAAAATTGAGACTGATTTTCTCCCCACCTATCCCCTTCCCTCCCATAAAAGCAAACGTAAAATTGAGACGATGAAATATTGAGACTTACTAATTAAAGCACTTCTTCCCTTTCCTGTTTTCATTCCACTCAAAGAGTGAACCAATAAATATTTGTCCATGTTCTACTTTCGGGAATAACTTAATTTTCTTATACATTCATTTCCATCGAGTATATTAACTTTATCTCTTCAAGCACGAAAGAAAGGGCTATCCCTCCTTCGGTTTTGTAAAATGGGGAAGTGCTTTTAAGAGCACAGTCATGCTGTGAAAATGAGGAAGTATTCTGTGCCCATGTCTCTCATGATTGTATCTTAAATCATCAGAACACTAACAGAACAAAGTTTAGCTAAAAACAGCTTTTAAACTTAGGTTTTCTCAAAATCATTCAAAGCAAGCTGTTTCATTTTCGTGTTAAAATGAGTCAGTCTGGAGTCAGCCAAGCTGCCTCGCCAAAACCAAGCCAAAAAAATTCCGAAGTCATTTCCTATGTGGGACACACCCTGAAAACCCCATTGTTGTGTAATCTCCCATGACATCATCAACAGGAGGATATTTATTGCTTCGTATGCTCGGGCTTCGTATGTTATATTTCGAATATGGAGCGTTCAAATTATTACTACAACCTTGCAGATCAATCGTTTTCATAAGATGAGAGATGAGATCCTTGAACCCATTCATTATTTGTTGTTTTATACAGAATTAAATCACTATACAACCAATAATTATTGTATCTCTTTTTCTAACAGGCTGTCCCCAAAAAGAACATCGTTGATAACTGATCTTGAAAATGAGTTATTTGAATTACATGACAAGTGGCTAAAAATGAATGACTTCCTTGAAGACATTCGTTCGTTTAGAAAAGAATTGAATGGCATTTTTGCTGGCAAGGAATTCTCTCACGTCCTCTAACCTTGAATGAGTCGAGTCAAAGGTAAGAAATTATCCCTCTGTGTGTCTGTGTGTTTATGTGTGTATTTGTGTGTGTATATGTGTGTATGCATGTGTGTGTATTTGTGTGTATATATATATATATATATATATATATATATATATATATATATATATATATATATATATATATGTGTTTATATGTGTGTGCATGTGTGTATTTGTGTTTTTTCGTGTGTGTGTGTGTGTGTGTGTGTGTGTGTGTGTGTGTGTGTGTGTGTGTGTGTGTGTGTGTGTGTGTGTGTGTGTGTGTGTCTTTGACTCATTATTATTTTTTTTCATTTTAAGCACCTGTCTGGATGAACCAAACATACAACTTATTCTTCTGGAGGAATCTGACATGACACTATCTTCTGTAGGTAAATGTTATATTTATTGTTATATTAATATCATTATATAATCATCTTTATATACCCTAATTGTTCTTCACTCTTTGTTTTTAACAGAATATGTTGATCATGTTTCAAAACCAAAACAAACCATCAGACTGCTGCGAAAGAAGATTTTGTTCAATGCTATTACTTTTCTTTCATTATAATTGCTTTCCTTATAATTATATGATTTTGAAATACAAAAAAAGAATAAAGGAGATGTAAAGGGGGGGGGGGTTAGGGTTGGGGGGTAGGTGCGCTCCCCCAACGACCCACCACCCCCCTCATCCCTCTCCCCTCCCCTCCCCGTGTGTGTGTGGGGAACGGTGGGGTGGGATGAGGAGGTGATGGGTCAAAGGTGGGGGCACACAGGGGGGTGGGGGTTGGGTGGGTGGGGTTTGTGTGGATGTGGCTTGTGTGGGTGGGTGGGGCTTGTGTGGGTGGGTGGGGCTTGTGTGGGTGGGGTTTGTGTGGATGTGGCTTGGGTGGGTGGGGCTTGTGTGGGTGGAGCTTGTGTGGGTGGGTGGGGCTTGTGTGGGGAGTGGGGCGAGTGTGGGTGGAGCTTGTGTGGGTGGGTGGGGCTTATGTAGGTGGGGTTGGTGTGGGTGGGTGGGGCTTGTGTGGGTGGGTGGGGCTTGTGTTTTAATGTAGCTTGTGTGGGTGGAGCAATTATTTTTAATTAAATAAACATGTTGTGTGTGGGAACTAATAAACATCACTAATTATGGGAATATGATGGATGTGGATGTGGCTTATGTGGGTGGGGTTTGTGTGGATGTGGCTTATGTGGGTGGGGCTTGTGTGGATGTGGCTTTTGTGGGTGGGGCTTGTGGAAATGTGGCTTGTGTGGGCGGAGTCAAAAACGGGCAGAGTCAAAAAATTTTTTTCAATTTATCTTTGTCTTTTGTAATTCCTGTGAATAAAATGAACCTAAAATCTCTGCCCCCTTTAAATCACATAATTTGTAAGTCCAAGGAACTGTACCGACAACATCAACAATTTTAAAAAGTTGATTTGTCCATCGCTTGGTATAACCTATTTCAAAATGAGATTTCCACCTGTATATTCTTACTGTATCACAAACTTTGAACTTAGGCTTTCTGACATTCATCTTTTTTCATATTTTAATTTTGTAAATGTTTCTGATGGCATAGCTTTCGTTGAGGTATGAATTGTGTCGTTGTACTTATCTGCAATGTCCTGCATTAAAGACAACCATTGTTGAAAACCAAGTTGAGTGAATTTTTTTATTTCGTCTCTCTTTTAAAGTGCGATTAAAATGCTCAATAAGAACCACTTTTCCTTCATTAAAGGTGCTGTTTCATCTAATGTTATTTTAAAGAAAATTCATAAATGTTTTGTTGTAGAACTCTGTACCCTCATCAGTCAACAATTTTTTCGGTTTTCTCTTGCTTTTATTGAATATCTCTTGGAAAGCTGACATAAGAGTATTACCTGTTTTGTTTTTCAAAGGAACAACCCATGCTTATCCACTCCTCAAATCAATAACAGTTAAAGCATACTTGTGCCCCTTATCATAATTGAGTTCAATCAACTTCCTTGGAATAAACCTTTCTTCGAAGAAACTTTGTGATTATTGGTTTATGTAATTCATCAGCGAATTGCTCTTCAATCTTAATGACATCATTAGAGCCTTTATGTTTTTTGAATTTCCAAGCCCAAGTTTCAATTTAGCACTGATCATCTTCTTCATGATGAACCTATCAACATTTTCTCTCAAGGTTGGATTTTGTATCAGAGACAAATTATACATCATTTCTCTATTGGCTTCGTGTTTTTCTTCCAACGTTGTGTTATTTCCATAATCAATATCGTGCCTCATGCACACTTGATCAACCCTATTGATAGATTTGCTCCACGGTTTAGGATTGTCAGCCTCATCTAATATTTTATTCAAGTTTGTTCCTGGACCACATCAAGAATACTCTGGTAGATGTAATTCCCTGGTATTCCAGTTGTTGTAAATTTACTTCCTGATAATTTTTTTGGATATCTCACCCTTGTTTGTGTTTGGTGATGAATTCAATCTTTTTTGAGCCACACACCGAACATGCACCTTTTTGTAAAACCCTATTATTTTTACTTTTAACCTACGAGATATTTTTACTCTTGGTTTTCTTTTTACATTTTAGACAATAACTCATTTATTTATGTGAAAAATTCCGACAGAGTTCAAAAACCTTTTTAGTTTCCAATATGCACATTTGAATCGTAATTTTTAAAACATAAAGAATCCTTAGAAATGTCTTCACTCTCTCCTCCATTTATTAAAGAAAAAAAATGTAAACCTTTAATCAAAGTCAATTACACCAACATCATCAATAATATAATATTTTCCTTCTGTCTCTTCTTTATCTCCACTTTCTCGTTTAAATTTTCTCCCTAAAACCGATATTAATAGCCTTGATGCATATATTTCTAATAGACTTGCCAATTCTTTGTTTTCCTCCTGGTTGCATTGAGATTTATTTATTTTCTGTAATACCTTTGATCTTTACATAATGTCACTGGTTTCCATATTTTTTTATATTTTTTATTCTCTCTCTTTCCTCCCTCTCCCTCTTCTCCTTCTCTCTCTTCCCTCTCTCTTCTCCATCTCTCCTTCTCTCTCTTCTCCCTCTCCTCCTTCTCTCTCTTCTCAGTTTCTTCAACTCCTTCCTCATCCCTTACTATATTTGAACCACTTTGACTCCATAGAATATCATACATCTGGATAACTTGATATTCCTGCATCCAAAATATTTTCTTTTACAACAGGAAACCAAAATTTTTTTTCTGATTTTCTACAAGATCCTTGCGTTTTCTTAACGTTAAATTTTTTTCATTATTTAACATTTTAGTTAAATCCAAAGTTGTTGGTTTATTAACATCAGTATAACGCCAATCTTTCATTGAAAATACCTCATTCTTATGTTGTGGAACATATTTATTGAAATACTGAATACCCTTTTCTTGAAGGTATGTTTGGACACAGAAATGATAATTTTCTTGAAGCCTTCTTGCTGTCATTTATGTATCAAAAATATATGACAAATTAATATAATGACAGGAAATACCTCCCCATCTTCCCATAGTCAAATCAGTTTGTATTCAATTACTTATTATATATAACCCTGTTCTTTGTGTTTTCATGATATAAACTATGGCAAAACCATGATTGATTTAACCCTTATTAAATTATTTTATTTGTTGTTTACTAATGGTGCTTCCACAAAACTCATTATTATCGGCACCAAGTGGATAATATTCTTCCTTAGGTGACTGATTTAATTGTTCCACGTCTTCTAGGTTAACTTTAAATGACCAATTATACCCGAAATCATTGACATCATACCCCCATTGTTCTATTCTCATGCAAACAATACGCCCTTCTTTAAATTTTTTTATTTTAATTGGAAATGTGAATTATGTATGACCTGGAGATAAAATCAACACTTCTGTATCTTTGGAATACACAGGCGTTATATTTAAGGATATATATATATATATATATATATATATATATATATATATATATATATATATATATATATATATATATATATATATATATATATTGTGATAAATCACTTAATCTCACCAAGTCATTCGCGTCAGTCGGGCTTGGATAATTCATTAATTTATCAGCATTTTTCATATTAATATTTTTTGTGAGACTATATTTCTGTCGTTCAGCCTGTGCCTTTGTATAATAATTTGATAAATCAATATCCAGTTCTTGGGATACACCAAGGATAGAACCATCTTTACCAACATGTCATTTATATTAGATTAAAAATAATGTAATTAAAAAAAATTATTTTTGTTTCGTTGAAATATCACAAAGAGACAAAATTGACCACAACACTTGGAATTTAATTCTTGGACTTGAAATGGTTGATAAACAACATTCTGTAAGAATTTTATTACTTCAACAGGTGGTGGAAGACCAAAACTATCAAAATAATATTTGTCTTGACTATTTGTTCCTCGGATAATGCTCCTCGGATAATAGCTCGGATAATGCTCCAGCTGCACTTAAACCAGAAAATAAAGGAATTTTTTGTCAGGTCAGGTTCGATCTGTGACCTGCTACAGGTACCATGTAAACCTGTACTAACCTGTTCCATGGTCGGGTTGTCGGCGACTAAACCGTCTCCCCCACCAGGTTTTCTGGTGAGGAGGGTGTTTGGATATGGACACCCAGCAGGATTAAAAACAAAACCTGTCAAAGGGCGGAGGAGCTCCTTGTGAGCCAACGGCCATCCATATCTAGTGCCCAACTGTGTCTGCGGACGTCCTCCTGCAGTTGGGTTACTTCTTATTTGGAGGTTGGTGGCAGGATTTGCACTCCAGCCACCGTAAAACGCTTCATTCCGCAAAACGCAAAAACGCAAAAAAATCTGAAAACCCACTCCGTGGGAGTACCTCCTGTGCAGCTTCCCTTCGCAGGGCAGCTCACCGGATGATGGGATTGGGGCAAAGCCTTCGGGACCCCCAGTCTTTGATAGGAGGGAAACCACGGGGAAACATCCCTGGGTCAGATTGCGGGAGAGTGTGTCGGAGTGGTGCTGAGGTGTCGTCCACCAGACGGCGGTCTCCTTGGGTTAACCTGAGGCGGTCCCTTCGGGTGGGTGCCTGGAATGTCCTATCCCTAAGAGAGGATGATCACCTGTCTCTGTTATCATCTGAGCTCAAGCGTTTGGACATCGGGATTGCAGCTCTCTCTGAGGTTCGGAGACCGGATTGCGGCGAGATAATGGTGGGTGGTTACACCTACTATTGGTCTGGTCGCTCTGATGGTTACCATACCCAAGGAGTTGCTGTAGCTGTGTCCAATAAGCTGACCCCAATGATAATTGAGGTAACACCGGTCAACGAGCGTATTATGAGATTAAGGATTCGTCACTCCTTAGGTGTCATTTCCCTGGTCTCTATTTATGCTCCGACTGAGGCGAGTGATCTTACCGTGAAGGATGCATTCTACGCCACACTCGAGTCTGTGGTTGATCAGTGCCCCAGACGAGATACACTTCTAGTCTTGGGGGATTTCAATGCATCGACTGGAACTGATAGGGATGGTTATGAGGTGTGTGTTGGTCCCCATGGGTCAGGAACTATGAACCAGAATAGCACTAAGTTCCTTGACTTTGCAAGAAGTCATGGACTTAGGGTGGCTGGTTCATGGTTTCAGCGCCCGCAAGCTCATCGCTGGACTTGGTATTCCAACGCTGGCGGTGTGGCAAAGGAGATTGACCATGTCCTCATTGACGGTCGTTGGAGGATGATCCAGAACTGCAGGGTCTACCGGAGTGCTCAGTTCCTCAATACTGACCACAGGCTTGTTGTAGCAACTCTAAAGCTGCACCTTAAATCCTGGAGAATGGTACCATCCCAGCCTAGGCTGGATGTTGCCAAGCTCAGGGATGAGAGAGTAGCTGAGGAGTTTGCGAACAGGCTGAGTGGACACTTGGGGGTCTGGGTGCTTTGGGGGTCCTGAAGAGTTGTGGAGCACCTTCAAGACCACCGTCCTTGATGTTGCCGGTGGATGCCTTGGAGTTCACCGCAGGGCAAAGAAGAATTTTGTCTCTCAAGGGACACTGGATACCATTGACCAGAGTCGCAGGGCCAGGCTGAATGGCAGAGCTGAGCTGTTCAGGGAGCTGAGGCGTAAAACTGTACGTGCACTGAGGGTGGACAAGGAGGCCTATGTGCGAGGAATCTGTGAGGAGGTAGAGCATCACCTGTGGACAGGTGATTCTCGTCCCGCTTACAGGGGAATTCGCGCATTACGTTCATCCAAGCCCATCCCTCGGAGCACTGCAGTTCGAGCAGAGAGTGGTAGGCTCTTGACAGAGGAGTCTGAAGTGAAGGCTCGCTGGGCCGGTTACTTTGAGCGGTTGTACCAGGCTGATCCCCCAGCTGTCGAGATGGACGTCAAGGGTGTTACAATCCCTGTTGCTGACCCTCGAATCAACTGTGGTCCACCATCGCTTGTGGAAACACGGGCTGCGGTGAACCAGTTGAAACGGGGCAAAGCTCCAGGGATCTGTGGCATCCATGCTGAACTTCTCAAGGCTGGTGGAAATGCTGCACTCGCGTCGTTGCATGCAGTTTTGTGCTCTGCCTGGAACACAGGCATCATCCCAACTGACTGGAAGAGGGGCCTTGTTGTCCCTCTCTGGAAAGGGAAGGGTGATCGCCAAGACTGCAACAACTACCGAGGGGTGACGCTGCTCTCAGTGCCGGGCAAGGTCTTTGCTCGGATAATTCTTGATAGGGTTCGCCACCATCTGCTTGAGCACCAGCGTCCAGAGCAGTCAGGCTTTACACCAAAGAGGTCAACGATTGACCGTATCCTTGCTCTTCGTGTCCTCACTGAACGCAGACAAGAGTTTCGGCAGGGGCTGCTTGCAGCCTATGTTGATCTCTGTAAAGCGTTCGATTCAGTGAATAGGGATGTCCTCTGGAGGATTCTTGTTCTTCGTGGGGTGCCACCGAAACTGATCGATCTGATGTCTGAACTCTACTCTGGTACTGAGAGTGCTGTGAAGTGTGGTGGTACCGCCTCTGACTTATTTCCAGTTGTTACTGGAGTTCGTCAGGGATGTGTACTTGCCCCCACACTTTTCAGCACTTGTATGGACTGGATTTTTGGGAGGATGTCGGAGAGATCAAGTTGCGGTGCATCGTTTGGCAATGTCAAGATCTCGGACCTTGATTTTGCAGATGATGCAGTCATCTTTGCGGAGACTTTAGACATCCTCTTGGGGGCCCTCGAGGTGCTGAATGAGGAGTCGGAGCCGTTGGGATTACGGATTTCTTGGGTCAAAACAAAGATCCAGGCTTTCGGTGACATCTTGGATGCTGCTGTCCTGTCTGTGTCTGTTTGTGGTGAGGATGTTGAGGTCGTGGATAGATTCACTTACCTTGGCAGTGATATTCATGTCTCCGCAGGTTGTGAGCCGGAGGTCAATAGACGTCTGGGTCGGGCCTGGGGAGTCATGGATTCACTGGATCATGGGGTGTGGCGCTGCCGGTACCTGTGCGGAAGGACGAAAGTCCGAGTCTTCAGGTCCTTGGTACTTCCAGTCTTGCTCTATGGGTGCGAGACTTGGACTTTGACCAAGGATCTGAGATGGAGACTTAATTCCTTTGGTACCGGGTCTCTTCGGAGAATCCTTGGCTATCGCTGGTCAGATTTTGTGTCCAACGAGCGGTTGCTGAGAGAGACTCGGATGAGATTTGTTACCTGCATAGTCCGTGAGCGTCAGCTGCGGCTGTATGGACATGTGGCTCGTTTTCCTGACGCTGATCCTGCTCACCAGATTCTCTCAGCGAGGGAGTCTCATGAGTGGAGGAGGCCAGTGGGCCGACCACGTGCCTCATGGTTGCAGCAGGTTGACCATCATCTCAAGGAGATGGGGATGGGCCTGGCATCTGCCTGGGGGATGGCCAGACGGAGGCCCCTGGAGTACCGGCGGAAAGTGGACGCAGCGACGCGCTGTTCTGGCACATGCTCCCATACCTGACCTGATTCTTGTAAGAGATGTCTCAACTCCTTTCATACAAAAGAACGATTAAATCAATATTCGAAATATTGCAGTGATCATAAGTCAACCGAAATCAATTTACCAAAAGCAGGTTCAAGCATATCATTCAAATATTTTAACAATTCTATAAAACATCTGTTTGTGATACATGCTGATTTTGAAAGTATCTTTGAAAAGATAGATCCTGTTTCTCCAAATCCAAATGAATTATACACAAATAGATATCAAAAACATACTCATTGTGGTTTCTGTTATTATATCAAATCATCTGTTGGCGATGAATACAAAAAGTTAGAACTTTCTCGAGTAGAATATGCCTCAGAGGAGTTTGTAAGACGATTGGAAAAAGACTGTATAAGACGAAGAGAAATAATGGTTAAAACCTACAAATCAATGTCATTAACAAAGGGAGAGAAAAAGGAATTTAGAATGAATAGTATCTGTCATATTTGTGAGGAGAACATTGAGGGAGAGGTCAAAGTACGGGATCATTGTCATCTTACTGGAAAATATAGAGGTCCAGCTCATTCATGTTGTAATCTTAATTACAAGCCCCCAAACTTTACTCCTGTCTTTCTTCACAACAACGCTCACTATGATACACATCTATTTATAAATGAACTTTCAAAGACATCTGGAGATATTTCTGCCATTCCTAACATAGATCAAAAATACATCTCATTCAGAAAAACAATTCATACATCCCCCATAACCCATATCAGATTTCTTGACACATACAAGTTTATGGCAAGTCCATTATGTAAGTTAGCATCAAATATTAAAAACCTACCGAATCTAAAATCACATTTCTCAAATCAAGAAGAGATTGGTCTCTTTTCACAAAAGGGGATATATCTGTATGACGAGATGGATTCATTTGAGAAGTTTCAAGAAACACAACTTCCTTCAAGGGAAAGTTTATTTTGCAAGGTGAATAAAAGTCATACTTCCAATAGAGATTATACACAAGCTAAAGAGGTTTGGGAGAAGTTTAATATAAAGAATCTTGGAGAATATCATGATTTCTTTCTTAAAACTGATGTATTGTTATTGGCTGATGTGTTGGAAACTGTTTGAACAATCTGTCATTATAAAAATTCCAACTGATTAGACCCCACTCACTATTATAACTTATTATAACATATAACAACCATAAATTACACAGCCCCGAGTTTGGCTTGGAGTGCTATGTTAAAAATGACAAAACAGAATTTGGAATTAATCAGTGATATAGATATGCTTTTAATGATAGAGAAGGATAAAAGAGGAGGAATATCTCAAGAAGGTTCCAGGAGATATGCTAAAGCAAAGAACAAATACCTTCCTGATTATAATAAGAATGAGGACAACTCTTACCTGATGTATTATGATCATAACAATTTGTATGGGTGGGCTTTGTCTCAATCTTTCCCTTATGGAAAACTTAAATGGGTTAAAGAAAAACATTATGATAAAGTTTTACAAGACATCGTTGTCTACTTTCAAAAATATTTGGATGTAGCTGAAATTGGATATTATTTTGAGGTTGATTTAAAATATCCAGAAGAACTTCATCACAAACACAAAGACCTACCTTAGGCTCCTGATAAAGAAAGTCCAATAAAAGAATGGTAAAGTGATTACCAACAGTCATTTCATATAAAAGGTAAAAATACAGAAAAACTACTTATAACATTAAATGATAAAGAAAGTTATGTTTTGCATCAAAGGATCTTGTGACAATATATATCTGCTGGGTTGAGAGTGAGGAAAGTTCACATGATTTTTAAATTTAAACAAAGTCATTGATTAAGGAAGTGTATTGATTTTAATAGAAAAAGGAGAACAGAAGCAAAAACTGATTTTGAGAAGGACTTTTATAAATTAATGAAAAATGCTGTATTTGGAAAGACTATGGAAAATGTGAGGAATCGACAAAGCATAAGACTTGCTTCATCTTGAAAACAGGCTTCAAAGTTAATAGACCAATTCTTGAGCGAGTGGAGGTGTTTTCAGAGAACTTTTCTGCTATTCATGTGAAAAAAGAGAGTATTGAAATGGAAAAACCTATTTATATCGGAACATCAATTCTTCACTTGTCAAAGTCGTTAAAGTATGACTATTACTATAATAATTTAAAAACAAAGTATAAGGATAATGTGTCATTGTTATGTATGGATTCAGATAGTTTTATATTAGAAATTAAGACAAGTGATGTATATGAGGATATGATTGGTAATATATATATATATATATATATATATATATATATATATTTATATATATATATATATATATATATATATATATATATGATACAAGTAATTATAAGTCAGGTGATGTGTTGTTTTCATCAAAGAATAAAAAGGTTATTTGTAAGTTTAAAGATGAATTGCGTGGGAAAGTCATGAGTGAATTTATAGGATTGAGATCAAAGTCTTATGCTTTTACCTATATTGATAATAATAACATTGAAAGATGTGAAAAGAAGCGAAAGGGAATAAAGAAAAATGTAATCAAGGAAACAATAAACTTTAAACATTAGTACAACTGTTTAACCTTAAAGAAGGAAGAGTACAAAAAAAATGAACACAATGAGAAGGTATAAACATAATTTATGTACAGAAGAGATAAATAAGAAAGCATTAGGAGCTTTTGGTGATAAAAGATATATTTTAGAGAATGGAATCAAGAGTATCCCTTATGGTTATAAGTGTAAGTGTTAAGGGGTGTCTTTTTACTGATTTATAAATGATGGAACCAAGCAATAACCAAACCAAAGAGTGGAGATGTAATCAGCCTTGGTATTTAAATGGGAAACATAAAGAATGTGAGAAATATCAAATAAATCTTATTGAAGAAATAACCGGGGTAAAAGTAGATAAAACAAATATGTTGATAAATTTAATTACAAATAAGTTGGAGGATGTAAAGAAAAAAAATTAATACCATTGAATGGACTGAAAACTTTGATGGTTATCAATTGAACAATGGAAAAACAATATACGACAATCTCAAAATGATATGTGGCTCAGGAGGTGGTCAAATACGAGCATTAAGAGAAGTTCATCATTTCATTTCTGCTCAACAAAGACACTTATCCCAAGAACCAAATTCCAAGTTATTCTTTGTGAATATACAAGATGGAAATGAATGTAATAAGAAAATTAAGTTATTCCCGAAAGTAGAACATGGGAAAATATTCGTTGGTTCGCTGTTTGAGTGGAATGAAAATATGAAAGGGAAGAAGTGCTTTTATCAGTAATTCCCAATCTTTCATTGTCTCAATTTTACATTTGTTTGTATGGGAGGGAAGGGGATAGGTGGGGAGAAAATCAGTGTCCTATTTTGAGCTTTTGGGGCCTGAGTCAGAAAGTTTTTCCCTTTTTCCCCATTCATTTGAATGGGCGTCCCAGAACCCCCATTTATCATTTACTCACATGTGGACTGCAACAGGAAAGGAAGTCTGTGAGCCATCGATGGAGATTGCCTTGGATAACATAGCAAGAAGTTTGGTAAGCAATGCGGGGTGCCAGATCATATCAAAAACACGTGATATGTCGAGGGAGATGGCACTGATCTCATGTCTGGCATTGAGGAGATGTATCCATTGTTGGGAAAGCAGAAGCAGCATTTCCAGGGTAGAGTGACCAAGTCTGAATCCAAATTGATGATCAGAAATCAAGCCATTGGAGAATAGAAATGATTTGATGTCAGAAGTGATGATGGATTCCATGACCTTGCTGATGATTGGGAGCAGACTTAGTGGTCTGCAGTTGTAAGGATCTGTTTTTGTACCTTTTTATGCAGAGCAGTAATGTTTGCTGATTTCCAAGCAGATGGCAGATGACCTTGAATAAATGAGAGTGTGAATAGAACAGAGAGGGTGAGCAAGAGCAGCGAGCAGGTTTTTCGGGCATGAGGACTGATGCTGTCTTGACTGGTTGCAGAATATGAGTTGAGGTTTGACGGCAAGCTCTCCACCTTGTCAGGAGAAAAGTACACAGAGTTCAGGAGCAGCTGGGAGTGACTGGGTCACGTGGGTCCAGAAAGCCATGGGTTTGGGACACCAGATTTAAAAAGAAACATAGAGTTTAGGCATTCAGCCTTTTCAAGTGCAGTGTCAACTGTGCAGCCAGTTGAGGGAAGGGAGGGGATGGAGGGAGAACATACACCAGAAATAGACTTAACAAGATGCCACCAGGATTTGGAGGAGGGGGACAGATTTGAGAGTTCATACTTGAGATTGGAAAAATGTTGATTCCTGGCTCTTCTCATGGTAGACACATACTTGTTCAGAGCTTTGTGGAAGGAAATGAGATTGCTTTCGGTAGGATTTGCCTTTCCAAGAGGCAAACGCTAGTTGTTTTAGGACTACTGCCTCGCACCATGCTGTTCATGGTCAAGGGGATCATCAACTGCATGATGCAGGACCACGATGTTTTTGTGAGGGTGACACGCGATATGTCTCAGGATGAGTGGTTAGGCGCCTGAGCTTTGGTGTGTCATCTCCAATGAATAGTAAGAGAAGAAATTTTTGCATTATAAAAGCAGTACCATGGGTGGGAGGAAGGGTAGGTCAACTGAAGATGAGATATGATAAATCTGTGCATGAGAGGGAGCAAATTTTGTTGAAAGAATTCCCAGGATGAGTTGATGTCAGAGAGAGTAGAAATGGGAGACCAGTCTAGAAATTTGATGGCTGCTTGAAGTCCCTGCCCTTCGGCCTGAGTGAAATGCCAGACTCATTGGCACTGAGGTGGTTCTCCAATAATGGCTATAAACATGACCACTTTAACAAGGATATGGTCAGATGAACTGATTGGATCAATAGAAGAACAGCAGAAATTTTCTTTGAAATTTGTCAAAATGAAATCCAGAAGAGATGCAGTACCATTGGCTGAGAACTGGGTCGGGAAGTTGACCGATTGTGTCAGTCCCAATGAGTCACAGAAATCCTTTGCTGAAGTGCCATGGAAGGTGAGAGGAGTACTCACACCCAGCCAACTGGCATGATGGCAATTGAAGTCACCACATATGAGGAAGAGAGAGTTTGGATGAGTGTATCGAACTTGGTCCATGTTTTCAGCGAGGGAGATGTAAATGGAGTCATCACTGTTTGGTGTATGGGACAACAAACATATAAACAAGAGGTGGGAGCAGAGGGGAAGCAGGAGCCAGAGGTATTCCTGGGGGTGTGGAGGAGTGAGGGTGGTGCATGTAGAGTGAGGAATAGAGTTGTTGATAAAGAGGGCAACTCCACCACCAGAACAAGGCTCAGGTCTATCACACTGGAAGATGGAGTAACCAGGGTGATAAACTATGGAATCAGAGATGCCTTGAAGGAGGAAAGTTTCTGTTAAGCAGATTATGTCTGCTTTGTAAGTGACAGCCTGGATGGAAAGATCACACAAGTTAAAGTGAAGGCCTCGGATGTTTGAGGACCACACTGTTAATGAAGAGAGAGGGGAGGGGGCTTTAGGTGCAGGGGAGGGGAGGGTGAGGGTAGGACAATAGAGGAGAGGTGGAGGTAGGGAGAGATGTTGACAGTTTGCACAAGATTGCAGAAGAGGTAGGGGAGAGCGTCATATGAGGAAGAGGACAAAGGGCAAGGTGGTGAAGGGATGAGTCACAGTGTGGAGTAAAAAGAGAGGGGCAAAGGGACGTAGGAGGATGTGGGAGAATGAGTTGGAAGAGAGAGGGTGGGGGAAGGAGGCAGCTTTGTGGATATAATCTGGGGCAGCTTTGAGAAGCGGGGGGAGAGGGGGAAGATTTGAAGGGTAGGGTGAGGGGAGGATTGAAAGAGAAGGGACAAGGTAGAGATTTTGAGAGGGGTGAGGGGGGAAGGGAGGAAAGTTTGCACTGAAGAGGGAGGAGGTGGCTGATTTGAGAGAGAAGCTTTGAGGGAGAGGGGAAACGATGAGAGCAGTTAGGCCATGGGGGAGGAGGAAGAAGGGAGAGGTGGGGAGGGGGGGAGGATGGGACTTGGTAGTGGCATGTTAAAGAAGGGAGTGGTCATGGGGAGGCACAAGATTTGAGGGTTTGGTAAGACGGGGAGGTGTGATGAGATTTGACAGGTTGGGAAGAGGGGGATGCAGCTTTGAGAATGGGGAGTGATGGGGGAGATTAGAAAGTGAGTGGAGAGATTTTAAGGGGAGGGGTAAGGGGGAGAACTGAGGGAGAAAGTTGTGGGGGAGCTTTTGAGAGAGGTGGGGGGTTGGGAAAAAGAGTGAAGATTGCCTTGAAGAGGGAGAAAGCAGCTGAATTGAGATGGAGGAATGAGAGGGAAGTTTTGAGAGGGTGCAAAGATGATAGCAGGCACCGTCATGGGGGAGGAGGGAGAAAGGAGGGGTGGAGAGAGGGGAATTACGAGAAGCTGAAGAGCTGTGGTAAAGCTGGCAGCGGATGGGTTGAGGAACAAGATTTGGGGGGGGGGGGTGGGAGGGTGGGAAGAGAGGGAGGTGTGATGAGAGGAAAGAGAGAGCTTGTTTGAGATATTGAGGAGTGTACTGAGTGACAGAGTGAGATACTTGTTTGGTTGGAATGGAGTCCACAAATGTTTGAAAAACCATACAGTTTGGAATATCAGAGGAGGAACTGTCATTAAAGCAGAGAACAAAGGAGAGGAGTGAAAAGAGGAGGTAAGGTGGGGAGCAAGATGGATGGAGTAAGGAGGGGGTAAAACAATGGAGGAGTTCAGAGAAGGTAGATTTAAGGAGGTGGAATGGTAGATTTAAGGAGGTGGATTACTCAACATTCTGTGTTGTGCCTTTGTGTGTACAGCTGTTCTAACATGAGTTTTTTTACATCCCGACAGGAGGTGACTTGTGCTTTCTGCTTCGACCTTACAAAACTTACACATGTCCGCCATTTTATTAAACTGTGTGTGACTTGTATGAACTCCTAAACTGCTGAATGGGATGAGTATAACTTGGTGTTTGTACGTGGGGTGTGCCAGGGAAGGTTTTCGGCACGAAAAAAATTCAATCATGGGGCTGAGGGGGTGGGGTGGGGGGGTGGGAACACAACAAATTCTCTGTTAAAAGTGTACCATATTATGCTTCATAGTGGTGGTTGGAGAGGGTATTTCAAGTCAGCTTTGGAGATGACTTGCAATTTTACACTGTACATGTGGCATAGTGCAAGTGCTTGACTGACTTCGCCAGAGGGAGGGGTTATTACACTCTTGGAGGGAACAGGTGTTTAGATGAAGTGCAATTTTTGTGATACCAATTAGAATATATAGGTCACATTACTTTTACAAAGCAAGAGTCGACCATGAAACTTTCATTATTGTCAGTAACAAAAAGCAAATTCGATTTTAGCATCTTTATGGTCCTGGATGGACAGGTTATTGAACATGATACTTCAATGATCAGTTCTTTTTCTGGAGCTTGAAAAAACATAAGAATTACTGCTGCTGCTCTCAGCCACAGTTGAAGCTTCAACCATTAAGATCCAAAAATGGTGTTTATCTTTTTTAGATCCTCGTCAGAGGATCTCTCAGTCTAACTCACGTTGTTGTTCTTGATCTTCTTCTTGTGGACTTTTTTGTTTCACAGACGAGAGTTTCACAGACATCGAAACTTCCTGAAACTTGGCAAATATATGTAAAAAGACACTGCGCAAACAGTAACCATCTCCGATTGTGAAAATTAATCCTAGAAAAAAGTTATGACGTCATAATATCTCCGCTCATGGGAAATCGCCCAAAAAAATTATCTCTGAAACTAGGAAAGCTTTTTGAATTCTGTTTGCGGGAATGGAACGGGGTATTAGCAGAGATAATTAAACGCACAAATAATACATAATTATGACGTCATATACGTTTTATGACGTCATTCCTATTTTTCACATTTTTTATTTCACAGTCCAGAGTTTTCATCGGATCTTCGTCAAAAGTGGCAACTATATGCATAGAGTCCATGCGCAGACAGTAACCATCTCCGATTTAGAAAATTCTTCCGAGAAAAAAAGTGTTATGACGTCATAATATCACCGCTGATGGAAATCGCCTACACCATTATCTGCGAAACTAGGGAAGCTTTTTGAATTCTGTTTGTGGGAATCAAACGAGGCATTTGCACAGATGATTTATCGCAAATCTGATACATCACAATGACGTCATATTCGTTTTATGACGTCATCACTTTTTTCTGAAATTTTTTGTTTAGCAACCAAGAGTTTTCATCAGAACATTTTGAAACTTGACATGTTCATGCAGAAAGCTCACACGCAGACAGTAACCATCTCAGATTGAGGAAATTCTTCCAAGAAAAAAGTTATGACGTCATAATACCGCAATGGAAACGCATAAACAATTATCTCCGAAACAACGCAAGCTTTTTGAATACTTCAGATGGAATCGAAGACGGCATTAGAGATAATTTACAGCACACCCGATACATAACTGATAACTATGACGTCATCACTAAGAGGACGAGGATCTCAGCTCATTTAAGCTTGTTAATCATAAGTTCATTCGACTCTAGTTCAATGGATTAATTTCTTCTTAAAGGTTATCTTGTTTTTCCCGAATTGCTAAAGGTCTGTGTGGGGCAGGGAATAATCTCTTTCGAAACTTGGTAAATCTTCAGAGATCAAACTTCATTTTTTAGTAGATTAGAACAAAATCTTGAATGCTATTGCCTTTAGCTAAAACGAAACCAACAACATTTGAGACACCAAAACAGCGTCTTTTCCATGTGATCAACAGTCCAGGACTCATTAAATTACCTTAAAATTATAAAATTATGCTGCAGCGCAACTCTGTATTCAATTTTGAATTGTTTTTGTGACTTCACAAACATTTAATGTCAAACTGACTCTGCAACACTATCTTTACATCATTTAAAGATGGTTTCTTCGCAATGTCAGCAAAGGTGGGTTCTCAGTCTCAGATGAAGCAAATTCTTCATTAAGGTAATTAATGCGTCTTAAACTCCACGCAACAAGTGATCATCCAATTATTGTGCCCGACCCTCCCCAACTGCCCAGCTTATTCCATTGTCCCAGGGCATTATACTTTTAGCTGCGAAATAATTCCGCTTGGACTTGATTTTCATTTAAATAATGCAGAATAGGGCAGGTGTTGTATGCTCCACAGGACGTGATTCCTCTTTACTTTATCAAGTAAGTGAGAGAAAAAAGACTGGTCCATACATAATATTACCCACTTGTGAAAATTTGTTCGCTTTGTGTTTTGTTGTCTCTTCGGAGTTATGTTTATGAGTTGAATTTGTCTTGTTTGTAGAAGCAGTAATATGGTTTGTCTTATTAATGTCTTAACACAATGGAGGTGATGCATGTATATATATATATATATATATATATATATATATATATATATATATATATATATATATATATATATATATATATATATATATATATATATATATATATATATGCACATACACATGCATATATTTATTTGTTTAACGAATATGATTATTGAAATTTTCCAACCTGGACAAATGCCGTAATATTACCATGACAACGTGAAGCTAAACCCAGAAGTGCCTCCAGCAGTGCAAATATGTCAAACCCAGAAGGGCCTTTCAACATCTTTGCACTGCTGAAGGCCCTACTGGGTTTGCAGTCATGATGTCATCACGACAGCATCATCTCGACGTTTGTCCAGGTCAGAGAACTACAATAATTATCGTTCACTTGGCGTTTTCCATCACAATCAATTTATTGTGGTCCAGCAAGGCAAAGAATGGTTACGGTATGTCCCAAAATAATTTTCAGGTGTATAGTGCCCCATAAAACATAACTTTCTGGAAATTCATATTTTTGTTGCATTTTACAGCACAAAATCATTACAGTATGGTCCAGCAATGCCAAATATGGTAGCAGTACATCCCAATTTTTTTTCCAAGTGTACAATGTGTTCCAGAACAAGTATCACTGTGGAAATAACACCACTTTGAATTGCCCACATAAGGTAGGACGAGATGGGAATTCCCGCCCGGAAGGCCCGCATGACGGGATTGCCGATGTTCGTAAGGATTCATGGAGGATTGCCTTGCCAATCAAAGCAGTGGAAATAAAATTAGTAGTCTGTTAAAATATCAATTGAACTGACTTTACTCGAATAAACAAATAGACACATGAATGATATGATGGATGGAACACAGTGGACAAGGTATTTCAATTTGAGAACAGAACGATACGTTTTTATCAACTAAAAGTTGCAA
Organism: Eptatretus burgeri; assembly: GCF_056783735.1. Lineage (NCBI taxonomy): Eukaryota > Metazoa > Chordata > Myxini > Myxiniformes > Myxinidae > Eptatretus > Eptatretus burgeri. The sequence continues at coordinate 134,895,571 of NC_140962.1, forward strand.
AGGTAGCCTAGCCATTTTGGAAAGCAAAGTAATGCTGCCATTTCAGCCATTTGCCCTTTTTTGAAGCAAGAGGGATTGGTTATAATGACATGCAAACAGACACAGTCGAGGGATAAGACTTGGTGTTGGTGCGGTTGCAACCACATCTCCCTCAACCAAATCTGATAATAAATGTAATGAAAATAAAGGTGATGATTCTGCACTGCAAAACAATAATTTGGATCTTTAAATATTGAGCGAGCATGGCACAGACTGCAGTTAATTATTGATGTGATGAGGGTCTGTGAGGTTCCTTTGAGTGTTTCTCAAAAAAAACGAATCTCTGACTTTATGACCCAAATGTTCATCGTTGTTCATGAAATTTGTATCTTCTCAAGACAAGTGCAATGCAGGCACACAAACACAGACGCATCATTTTTTTCACAAGTCTGTTCCTCACAAATCAAATTGTTTATTCAACACTTAATGGATATTCCAAGAGCATCATATTTACACTTAAAGGATGTTATAAAAAATGATACCAGTTATACAACACTCCATACTTAACTTTATCGAAATGGCAACCCTCAAAATAGCTGTTTAGCCAAAATAAGAACCTCATTTCCTTGTACACAATTGATGAATATTTACTCCCTCGATCACCAGCTGGGTTATATTGTTCATCGAGGTTTCTACCATTTCACAGCTCAGAACCACTCTAATCTTTGGGTCCACAGCCTCGAATGAGAATCTACATTAGAAGAGGTATTCACCCCAAGTGTTTCATAATTTGGTTTGCAAAGACTGACATTCAACTGAAGGTAACAGGAATCTGGAATTTAGCCAGGATGTTGTCAACAACTTGCAAACTCCTCCTGATTATGAACATGCGATTTTAAATGTCCATTGACAGACAGTGGCAGATGAGTGATCTGGCTTAATGTCCTTCCAGGGGATGGAGCACACATTGATGCCTCCCCCTACCTGTGAAACATGACAGTGACTGTTTATAGCTGGATTGATATTCAAACTGAGGTGCGACACCTCAAAGGTGAGCGCCCACCCCCCCAAGGTATCCTGCCTACCCTGAAATCCAACAAACATGATAAAATAAGAACAAAAAAAGTTTTTTTTCATTATTCATGGAAGAGCAAGTTGACGCAGTGTAAGAACTGACAGTGGGGCAGCAGATCAACAGTTGTACACAACAAGTAAGAGAAAGGCCGAACAGGAAAAGAGAAGAGCAAGGAGGGGAGGAAAAACAGTAACCTAACTTCAGTATTAACACTGACAACAGTTAAATCAATGTTGCAGCAATCAAACTCTTCATGATTTGACTGAACCAATTTTGTTTAATGGATTTTAAATGTATCAATGACTTGTTTGATGTGTCACATTTTGGTTCAAATCACTGCAATTGCAGCAAAACCATAATGTTAGTCTGTAATGAACTTTTACTGACTGTAACATGATAATGTATCGAAACTTTTAAACAATAGATGGATTGTGTTTCAACAGAAATTATGAACCAAACAGGTCAAGGCTCTTTGCCACAAAAGGTCACGCTGGTAATCTCAGGCTTCTCAACAGACCAGGGTGGACAAGTTGTGGTCTTGATTTTTACGGTCATTTTGGGCATTTCTGTCTTTCTAAACTTTGGGGTCATTATGGCTTGTTTGTATAACAGATTTAGTACACCGATGTTGTTTTACATTGCTCTATCGTCACTCAGTGATACTTTTTGGGGAATTGCTGGTGTGTCTTTCTATTTCGAAAGGATAATAACACTCCGACAAGTAATATCGTTTAATGGGTGTTTAGTTCAAATGTTTATTATCTATTTCTCACTTTTTCTGCAGTTTCTTACCACATGGTTGATGTATGTTGACCGACATTGGGCTATTTTCCACCCTTACAGTTACATTGCTCTTATGGCCAACAGAGGTGGTGCTGTTAAGCTTGCGATTGCGGTTTTAATATTTGGATTGTTACTTAGTATCAGCTTTGTTTTCATTACAACAAGGCTCATGTTTTGTAGCCTGTCCCTTGTGATTAAAGATGTATGTTGCACTGCTTCAGTGATTGCAAAGTCAGCTTGTGGAAATGTGTATTTTTCAATCTTATTTTCCTTGGCTGGTTCATATTTTGTTTATGGCTTAACAGGTTTAACTGCATTTTACTCCACCTATTGTATTGTCAGAAAATGTCGTAAATCTTCAACGGAGGCCAACGTGAAAGCGTTACACACCTGCTTCACTCAACTTTTTGCATCTCTGACACAGTTTCTTTCACTTGTTTTCATAGGTCTTCTGAAAAGATTTGTAAAACTTCCCACAGTCGATTTCTTTGCTGGTATTATTACTGTGGTTGCACCAGCTGTTATGAATCCACTGATATTCGGCCTCAGAATTCAGGAAATACGCCTGACAATCATTCGAGTCTTTCATGAACTGCATATGAAATGCCGCAAAAAGTGAAATTTTGTGTTAAACGATTTACTGACTGTACAAAAGTGATTTAAAGTTTTATTAAAAGTAAGTGACAACTCTATGCTTCAGCATGATGTGCTTGAGTAAAATATGCTGCAAAAGACGAAGTACATTTCTTGTGACTCCATTAAAACACGGGAATTTCGAGACGACTCACGAACACAAGTGAGGCCATTCATGCATGTGCTGTGTTTGAGTTTTCATCGAGTCACTTCCACTGGCCGGGACAGTTTTAACTTGTCTTTGCTCTGGCAAAATTTGTAGGTGTAACTTTATTATGAGAATAGTATATATCAAATTTATGGAGAAATCACTGGTCATAAATGAGTGATATTGCGATGCTAATGCAAAAGTTTTTTCAGTGGGAAGCAGAGTTACTCCTCCGGACAGGATCTATATACCGCAAGTTTCTACAAATGAGTTTTTTCCATAATATTAATTTCCCCTGGTATTTCCAAACACTGAATCGTTTTAGTGTGTGTGGGAGATGGTATTCAGGTGAGCACGTATTCTTCGTAAAAAAAAGAAGGTTTCTTCAAGAACAAGACAACAAACACAGAGAATCTAAGATGAAAGGTAGATTGTAATAAATAATAAATAAATAAATACACTTTTATTACAGGTATCATCGACCAAAGGCACCACAGGCACTCACACAATCATATTGTATGAGTGCCCGTGGTGCCTTTGTCTCTTCATTCCTCTTTTTCCCTGCCTTTGGAACACATTTCCACATATTCTTCAATCCCACTCTTCGCTGAAAGTCTTCAAAAAAAGCTGTTAAACACCATCAACACCATCTCTTAAAAAAAAACAACACACTCTCTTATCTTCCCCCATCAAAAACCATGATTTTTTCTTCCTCCGCTAATCCACCCCAAACCAACCTCCATCAAATTCTCTGCTTTCCTTCCTGAAAGTCCCTGTCGTGTAAGGAGGACCTGAAAGTGCCTGCAGTGTTAATCTTGTTTACCCCGTGTACCCTGCCCCATCCCTCTTCCTTCCACAGATCTCCTCATGTCTCTATTCCACACTGTGTTTAAATTCCCTCTCCCGCTCCCCTTGTTGGGCATTCTGTGTGTTCGCTCTCATACGAGCCTCGACGTTGCATTAAAAAAAAATGCATGAAGGAGTGGCCAGGCAAGGACATGAGGATATGCGGTGGAAAGGGCTACAGTTCTGGCAACATGGGAGAAGATCTAATGAGGCAGGGAGTAAACTCTCCTACCACAAAAACTCTTTTCCACACAGACTCTTCCTAAACTCTTCAGTAATGACAACTCAAAAACAACAACTGTAAAGAGCAATCAGAGATTGCACACCCTCACCAGGACTTGGTTTGTGTGGTGTATTTTTTGTGGCAAATAAATGGAAGGATGGACTAAATGAAAGGTCATTGATTTCAAATGAAAGGTCAAAATGGTATCATTGTAAATGTTGAAAGGCCAAAGTCTGAAATGGTGGAAAGTTCAAATGATCTGAAAGTCCAAAGGTTGAAAGGCCTCAAAACGTCGAAATTGATCCAAAGGGTGGAAAATAATCTGAAGTGTCTAAAGGGTGTAATTTAAGGTCTAAAGTCGGAATTATCTAGAGGAGTCTAAAGGGTCTTAAAACGTCTCAAAAGGGTCTAAGGTTCGAATGTGTCTACAAAATATTAATATATCTGAAAGGTGTGAAAGTCTAAAGGTTTAAAAGGGTGTAATGGGTGGAAAGGAGTCTAAAGGTCTTTGGGGTTTTAAATGGTCAAAGAGGATCTAAGGGTCTTAGAGGTCTTCAGGTTATAAAGGGTCTTCAGGGTCTTCGGGTTTAGGGGGTCTCAGGGGTCATTCGACCAAATGGAAAAAAATTATCTCACGTCCTCTAACCTTGAATGAGTCGAGTCAAAGGTGAGAAATTATCCCTCTGTCTCTCTGTGTGTCTTTATGTCTTTGTCTCTCTCCCTCTGTCTTTATCTCTGCCTCTGTGTGTGTGTTTGTGTGTGTATGTGTGTGTATATGTGTGTATGTGTGTGTGTGTGTGTGGATATGTGTGTGTATGTGTGTGTGTGTGTGTGTATGTGTGTGTGTGGGTATGTGTGTTTGTGTGTGTGTGTGTGTGTGTATATATATGTGTGTATATGTGTCTGTGTATATGTGTGTGCATGTGTGTATTTGTGTTTGTGCGTGTGTGTTTATATATGTGTGTGTGTGTGTTTGTGTGTGTGTGTGTGTTTGTCTGTGTGTGTGTGTGTGTGTGTGTGTGTGTGTGTGTGTGTGTGTGTGTGTGTGTGTGTGTGTGTGTGTGTGTGTGTGTGTGTGTGTGTGTGTGTGTGTCTGCCTTTGACTCATTATTATTATTATTATTATTATTATTATTTCAGTTTAAACACCTGTCAGAATGAACCAAACACACAACTTAATCTTCTGGAGGAATCTGACATGACACTATCTTCTGGAGGTAAATGTTATATTTATTGTTATATTAATATCAAAATATAATCATCTTCATATACCCTAATTGTTCTTCACTCTTTATTTTGAATAGAATATATTGATCGAGTTTCAAAACCAAAACAAACCATCAGACTCCTGCGAAAGAAGATTTTGTTCAATGTTGTTACTTTTGTTTAATTTTAAATGCTTTCCTTATACTTATCAGATTTTGAATTACAAGAAAATAATAAAGGAGATGGAAAAATAGGGGGGGGTAGGTGCACTCCCCCAACGACACACCACCCCCTCATCCCTCTCCCCTTCCCTCCATGTGTGTGTGTGTTGGAAGCGTGGTGGGTGGGATGAGGGGGGTGGTGGGTCAAAGGTGGGAGAGCACAGGTGGGTGGGGCTTGTGTGGGTGATTGGGGCTTGTGAAGGTTGGTGGAGCTTGTGTGGGTGGGTGGTTGGGGCTTCTGTGGGTTGGTGGAGCTTGTGTGGGTGGAGCTTGTGTGGGTGGAGCTTATGTGGGTGGAGCTTGTGTGGGTGGGGCTTATGTGGGTGGACCTTTGTGGGTGGAACTTGTGTGGGTGGGGCTTGTGTTGGTGGGTGGGGCTTGTGAGGGTGGGGCTTGTGAGGGTGGTTGGAACTTGTGTGGGTGGAGCTTGTGTGGGTGGGGCTTGTGTGGGTGTGGCTTGTGAGGGTGGGTGGAACTTGTGTGGGTGAGGATTGGGTGGGTGGGGCTTGTGTGGGTGGGTGGAGCTTGTGTGGGTGCGGCTTGTGTGGATGTGGCTTGTGTGGGTGGAGCAATTTTTTAAAATTACATAAACATGTGTGTGGGAACTAATAAAGTAATCACTAATTAGGCCTTAGTTATTTCATAACTTGGTTTATGCAGTTCTTCAGCGAAAATGTAGGGTCGGTGGGTCGAAATATAAATATAAATATAATTTCAATTTTTAGAAATTATATATTTTTATGATTTGTTTTTCGGATGTTCCATGGAAAAGTCAAGGGTAGGTGGGGGGAAAATAAATATAAATACCGGACCAGAAGGATCTAAGAAAACATTGAAGATGGAAGACCATTAAAATGCAGGATGCCCATGTTCACTGTATCATCTGATGTGAAAAACAATAAAGAAGGATTAAAACTTGTTTTTACAATATAGTCTGGCATGTTTTTCTTAGCGAAACCTGTTGGATCATCAAACAAATGGTAACAATGCTGAGAAAATTACCGTCCAAGTCGTAGACTGAAAGATCATTCTCGCAAAGCAAGATCTCATACAGGTTTTGTAAAAATTTGTCTGTTTTATTCAAAACAATGGCTATGAAAACACATCTTTAAGAAAAATCAGAAAAGCAGGAATGGTACCTCAAACACTAAAGACCACCAGGAATAACACATCCCGCTGCAATATAAAGCCATTGGCAAAAAAACAATTTGAAAAATAAAAATAAATTCAATATCTCATTGTTCATGTCGTCCAATCTTTCAAGTGTTCAACAACAGTTCACTGTGACATCAAGCACATGGGGATACTTCAATGACATCAGAACCCAGGCTGCTACACATAGCATCACCACAGTACATACCGTTATTTCTTGCGATTTTTCTGTCCATTGACCTTCCTCTGGTTTCGCACTTCTGGTTGTTTCCCTCTCGCCAAGCAAGCTGTACATATCGGCCACACAATACCATACTCCTGCAACTTCCTCATTTCATCACTGTCGTCAAGATCTTCGTCATCACCACAGTGATAGCAAACTGGATCAAACCTGCTGGTGATACCTGAAGTTGAAACAGCATCATTTAAAAAAGGAAGATTCACAAGACAAGGAATGGGCAGAATTATACATGAGTAGGGGAATATACTGGTTCTGGCTCACTTTTCCCCATGTAAATGAATGGGGGATTTTCAGCGATTCATTTTTTTTTCCCTAAAAATAAACCCCCTTTTTATCCCAAGGTATATTTATTTGTCTCCCCTTTTAACCTGGGGACACTTTTTTTTTCAAATAATCCATACAATAAGATAAAGATTTGTTCAAGTACTAAAGTGGTAATGTGATTTGTTAAAGGTGATTCTAAAGAAATATCTGAAACGTCTAAGCCTCGGGACACTCTTTATCAAATAACCGATGCATATTGTTTAGCTCACTCATTGAACCTATAAAGATTTGTTTATTCTCAAATTCCTTCAATAGTTTAATTTTCTTTGCACAATAATCCCCATCTAAAATATTGAAAGACAAAACATTTGAATCTTTATATTTTTTAAGATACCCCTTTTGTGCCATTACGAAATGATAAACTTCTCTTAATGCTCTTGTTTGACCACCGCCTGAGCCACATATCATTTTGAGATTATAGTAAATTGTTTTTTCATTGTTCAATTGATGACCATCAAAGTTTTCAGTCCATTCAAGGATATTCATTTTTTTCTTTACATCCTCTAACTTACTACTTTTTAAATTGATTCGCTTATTTGTTTTATTTACCTTTGTTTTAGTTATTTTTTCAATAAGACTTATTTGATATTTTTCACATTCATTATGTTTTCCATTTATATACCAAGACTGAGATTTTCTCCACTCTTTAGTTTGATTAATACTTAATTTGACCATTTATATATTGCAAAAAAACGCGGCGGTAGCCCTTAAAAAACCCTAACCCATCTTCCCATCGTTAAAACGCAATCTATTTTATTCACTCTATCATACAATATCCATATGGAACACAATCTATTCCATTATCTAAAATAAATCTCTTATCATCAAAGGCTCCTGATGCCTTTTTATTTACTTCTTCACTATATATGTTATGTTTATAACTTCTTATTGTATTCATTTTCCTATATTCTTCTTTCTTATTCATCAAACAATTATAATAATTTCTAAAAGTTATTGATTTCTTTATTCGTCTTTATTCCCTTTAACCTCTTATCAATCACCATACTTATAAGCATATGTCTTTGCTCTCAATCCAATAAACTCACTCATTACTTTTCCACCCAACTCATCCTTAAACTTACCAATAACCTTTTCATTCTTTTTGGAAAATTACTCACTCTTCTTGTTGAAATTACTTGTATCATATACTCCAATATTTTTCTTCATATCTTTATAAACATCATCAGTTTTTATATCGAGGATAAAACTATCAGTGTCCAGATGCAACAATGAAACATTTCACCATACTCTTTCTTTAAGTCATTATACAAATAATCATACATCAATATCTTTGATAAATCAAGAACTGCTGTTCTAATATAAATTGGTTTATCCATTACAATACTTTCCTTTTTCCATTACAATACTTTCCTTTCCTTTTTCATATGAATTGCAGAAAAGTTCTCTGAAAAAACCTCTTCTCTCTCAAAACTTGGTTTATTTATCAATCTCGAAGCTTCTTTCCAAGATGTTGCGAATCTAATGTTTTGCCTGTTTCTAACATTTTCCATAGTCTTTCCAAATACAGCATTATTCATTAATTTATAAAAGTCCCCTTCAATTTTTACTTTTGTATTTGCTCTCATATCTGTATTGAATTGAATATACTTTTTCACCCAAGGACTTTGTTTAAATTTTAAAACTATGAATTTTAGCTACTCTCAATCCTTTTCTCAAAAACTGTTTCAAGCTTCTCTGATGCAAAACATATCCCTCTTTATCATAGAATGTTGTTAATAACTTTTCTGTTGATTTGCCTTTAATATTAAAACTTTTATGATAATCACTGAACCATTCCTTCTTTGGGGTTTCTTTCTCACATGCAAAAGGAAGGTCTTTATGCTTCTTATGAAGATCACTCGGGTACCTCAAATCAACTTCAAAATAATAACCTTCTTCTTCGTCATTCAATTCCTCTTGAGAAGAAATAACAATATTCATCAAAGCCTTTTCATAATCCTTTTCTTCCACCCACTCTAATTTACCATAAGGCAGAGATTGAGACATTGCCCATCCATACAAATTATTAGCATCAAAATACATCAAATAATCACTATCGTTTTCACTATCATAATTTGGAAGATATTTATTATTTGCTTTAGCATATCTTTTTGAACATACTTGTGATATTCCACCTCACTTGGACTTCTCAATCATCAAAAGCATATCAACATCACTGATTAAATCTATATCTTGTTTTGTCATTTTCAACATTGTACTCCAAGCTAAACCAGGAGCTGTGAAATAGTGGGCAGGATCTAATCCTAACAATTTTTATTATGACAGAGTGATCTAAAAGCTTCAAACACATCAGCTAACAATAAAACATCTGTTTTTAGATATAAATCATGATATTCTCCAAGGTTCTTTATCTTAAATATTTTCCATATTTCTTGTGCGTGTTTATATTCCTTATCACTTATCTCTTCTTCATAAAGGTTATTGTAGAAACTTTCTTTTGAAGGAAGTTGTGTTTCTTTAAATCTCATAAATGAATCAATATAATCATAAGGATAAATTCCCTTACTTGTAAGAATGTTCTCTTTACTTTGAATTTCATTCCTTGTTTGAATTTCCTCTCTCGTGAGAATTCCTTCTTTTATCAGAATTTCATCTTTAATCAGAATTTCCTCTTTAGTTAGAATTTCATTCATTGTTCGAATTTTCTTTATAATTAGAATTTCATCTTCAGTTAGAATTTCTTCATTAATTTCCTCATTAATTAGAATTTCCTCTTTACTTTGAATTCTCTCTTTAATCTGAATTTCCTCTTTAGTGAGAATTTCCTCTTTTGGAAAGAATGAATTAAGATTTGGAAAAGAGTCCGTGGAGCTTAGATTTGATGCGAGGTAGGCGAGTGGTGTTCCCATAAACTTGTAAGAATCTAGAAACCTAATACGAGTTAAAGGTTTTGTGAATATCATTTTTGTAAATGAAATATACTTTTGACTTGTGTTTGTTATGGCAGAAATATTCCCTGGTGTTTTTGAAAGTTCATTTACAAATAGATGTGTATCATAGTTGGCGCTGTTGTGAAGAAAGACTGGAATAAAAGAAGGTAATTTATAATTAAGATTACAACAGGAATGAGCGGGACCTCTATATTTACCAGTAAGATGACAATGATCCCTAACTTTAGACTCCTTAATTTAATATGACAGATATTGTTCTTTCTAAATTCTAATTTTTCTTCTTTGGTTAATTTCATCGGTTCATTTGTTTCTTTCATTAATTTAGTGAGTCTTATACAATCCTTTTCTAATCGTTTTACAAACTCTTGTGAAGCTTTTTTTCCACTAATCGATTTGTTATTTGAGGAATAGAAAGATTATTCTTTTTTCTCAAATTTAGGAATATCTGTTAGTGGCATTGGGAATTTAAAATCTTTAATGTCCAAGGTATTCTCATATTTCATATATTGTTTTACTCTTTCTGAATTACATTTTGGTGGATGAAAGTGAGCAAGAACAGACCAGAGAAAACATTTATTATCATTGTTCTTAATATTAACAACTGCCTTCTTTAGTTTTATTTCTTTTGGTAATTCAATATAAGAAGAAGCTTTAAGAGGGTTTGATTTTAGAATGTGTATATCTAAAAAGATGATTTTTTAAAATATTGAATCCACTTCCTACCACTGTATTATCAACATCCTCCTATTGTTTTGATAGTTCTTCATAAACCCCACTATTTAAAAAATCTTGAAATGATGTTATAAAATGAAGATCTGTTCTCATATAAGGACTTTGTTCTTCATCTTGTCTTTTCATATTCATTTTCACTCCCATATAAAACTTTAAAGTTTTCATTTCTTTTAATGTCTTTTTAATAACTTTTTCAACATCAGGTTTCACTATTTCAATTGATTCAGCTATTGATGATGGACCGGGTTCTCCAAATTGAAAAATCCTTATTTTTATATACCCTTTAAATGCCCCATCAGTGTTTTCAATATAATAGTCTGCCTTTACTTTAAACTCATTTTCTTGTGTTTTTGTGATTGAAGATGTTTATTATAACTTCTCTTCAAAACATCCTTTGAACAGATATCACAATGTTTTCTTTCCAACTCAAGAGGAGATATTTTATGAAATAGATTAAATGTGTGTTTGTTGGTTCGGAGGTGTTTTCTATAATGTTTATATTTGTGATTACAAACATCGCAGTATGTTGTATTCACCATATTTATATAATAAATCTTTGCTTAAACTAAAATTTTCTTAATGAAAATTTCGTTGATTTTACAGGTGAATCTGTGCCTAAAACCATTTTATCCTCCAACTTTTTCACTTAATAAATACAATGTTTCAAGACACAAAGGACAAGTTTCAATCAATCTCTTCATTTGTTAAAGATACTGAGAAATATGTCAAGGATGTAAAATTGAACAAAGATAAATATAACAACTATTGGATAAAAACAATTATGGTAAATAATATGAGTTCTTCAATTTCCTTCAGTGGAAGGGCTTTTAGTATACCTGGTAGAACATCAATTAAAGTATCTCGAACAAAAGTTTCTCCTCTCCTTCTGGTAACATATTCAAAACTAGAAAAAGCAATGAAACAAGAAAAAGTATCAAAAAACAAAAACCTGATGGATGAAGCTTTAGAAAGAAAAGATAAGACCATCTGTAATATGCAAGGAGAAATTTGTATTTTTTTCAACAACCCTAAAGATGTAAATCCTGATGAAATAAAGGATGTTAATATATCAGGTGAAATGACATTTCGTTCAATGATAGTTAACGATCATTTTAAAATTACCTTTAATATAAAAAATGTTGTCGTTGAATCTGGTAATGAAAAAAAGTATATCGATATCGATGGTAATATTATGAAATATGAGTCAATATACAACAGAAAGTATAGATGAATTTCAGTTTAAGTAAAGTTTTACTTTATAAATATGCCAGACTTTCCTGATTCTCCATATGACAAATTTGAGAATTGTCCTGCGTGTGAAAGACGGGGATTAAACACAGAGTCAAAAGCCTATAAACAATGTATATTCTGTGATTATCTTCTAATTAATGATAATAAAAAATATAAAAAGGAAAATAATTCTTTTAGATTTGCACCAAAAATGAATTACTTTACAAGATTGATTAGAGAAATGAATGTAAAGTATGAGGGTGATAACACACCTTTCCTTACAAGGGAAGAAACTGAACGTATTCGAGAAATGTTCAAAGGATTGTTGTTATATATTATTCATGGATGTGATTTTCAGGGAAATATCAACACAAGATATTGTATAAATAAAATAATGGATTATCTTGAAATTAAACCTGAACTAAGGATATAATATAGAGTTTCCAAAAAAGCCAATAATAAATTAAATAACCTGTTTTCCAAATATATAAATGAATGATTTTTTACCCATTTGGGAAAAAAGATAAAATTTAACAACCATAAAAATCTCCCAAATTCATTAAGATGTCTCATAGTTGGTTCAAGTGGATGTGGAAAAACCTGCTTACTTTTTAAGATGCTCCTCACTCCCAACTTTTTAGATTATGATAATTTAATAATTTTCACAAAGTCGAGTTTTCAACCAGAGTATCAACTACTCTCACAAGGTTTTAATGCTGCTCTTCAAAAAGAAGATATAATCGGTTTATTTAAACATCAAAAAAACCTAAATGATTATAACATTGAAGATATAATTCAACTATTTTGTGATACACAGAGATGTAAAAAGAAATCAAATCTGATAACTTGTATTCTTAGTGATAATACGGATGATATACCGTCTCCCCAAGATTTGGATAAATCAAAAAAGAACCTCGTTATCTTTGATGATTGTGTTAATGAGAGAAACCAAACGGTAATGGACAGCTACTACACAAGATGGAGACATTCTTCTTGAAATTGTATTTATCTTAGTCAATCGTACTTTCAACTTCCTCGTCGTTCCATCAGAAACAATGCTAATACTTTTATTTAAAACAGAAGAGATGTTGAATAGAAGACTTAACTCAAAGAAACCACTCAGTGTATCATACCTCAAACGAAGATGTCAACACGTTAAACTCAACCAAACTACTTACACGTGGAATTTGGCTGTTCTGGAAGGAAAGCCACGATATCTGTGGATCATTTTTAAAAAGCCAGATGGTGATACTGCGACTGATAAGAATAATGCATTGAGTGATAATGCTAAGGTGAAAGAACTTCGCGTTTCTCTCGATGGAACATTTTATCCACGAGATAGATTGGAAATTAATTGGGAAAAAAATGATTTTGCTGAAGCATACAAGTCTTACCAAAAGGTGTGTGAAAGTAATGGAAATAAAGAACCTATTTTGGATATGACAGCATTTAAAAGTTTGTATACAATCTATGCGTTTGACCTGAGCGCTCAAAAGGAAACTATAAAGTCTAATCGAGTGGATACTTCCCTATACATTGAAAGAGGAGAGAGTGAAGAAGTTGATACATATTGTTTGCTTTTGGAAGAAACAGAATTACAGATTAATACAGATAATGGTGTGATGATTAGTCTCACATAATTTTTTGTTAAATAAATGAGTGGCAAAGTACCAACTGGGGTATATGTTAATCAAATCAATCTTCATAAACTATCATCTTGTGTTCAAAATCAAAAGCCTTGTACGATTAACGTTAATACAATTCAGAGAAAAGGAGCAGTAAGAATTGATGTTTTGCTCACAAGAGAACAGGTTAAAATCTTGAATGACACTGGCTCACTTAAAATTAAAATGACAAAACCAATGTTGAAAAATATTCAATAAGAGAGACGATTGGAGGATTTCTCCCATTTCTAATTCCTTTATTTGCTGGTTTAAGTGCGGTTGGAGCATTGACGGGTGGTATTTCAACAGCGGTGAAAACTGCCAACGAAAAGAAGGCTCCACTCCAGGCTCAAAAAGAATTGGAAAGACATAACAAAGAGTTGGAGAAACAAATTAGTGGAAGTGGTGTAATTGTAGATTTTGCTGAAAAACTTGAAGGTCTGCCTGATAAAGCGAGATTGTTAGTTGGAGATATGCTTTCTTCTATAGCACAAGCAGGTGTAAAATTAACGAAAAGAGGTAATGGATTATATCTTTCTCATAAATAAATGAGCATTGATGAGTGGTTTAAAGAATTTGGAAAGAATACAACATCAAATTTACAACTTGTCAAATATTGTAAGAAATTAAAAATTCATCATGTGGTTATTTGTATGAGAGATGAATTAACAAATGTGCCAAAACATACAAAGAATATTATTATGAACTTAGAAGATAATAATGGGAACGGTTCTCATTGGGTTTGTATTTTTAATAGTCAAGACAAATATTATTTTGATAGTTTTGGTCTTCCACCACCTGTTGAAGTCATAAAATTCTTACAGAATGGTGTTTATCAAACATTTCAAGTCCAAGAATTAAATTCCAAGTGTTGTGGTCAATTATGTCTATATGTGTTATTTCAACTCAACAAAAATAAAAATTTTTTATGATATTATTTTTAATCTAATATAAATGACTTATGTTGGTAAAGATGGTTCTATCTTTGGTGTATCCCAAGAACTGGACATTGATTTATCAAATTATTACACAAAGGCACAGGCTGAACGACATAAATATAATATAACCAAAAATATTAACATGAAAAATGCTAATAAATTAAAAAATTATCCAAGCCCGACTGACGCGAATGACTTGGTGAGATTAAGCGATTTATCACAATATATATCCTTAAATAAAACGGCCGTGTATTCCAAAGATACAGAAGTGTTGATATTATCTCCAGGTCATACAGAATTCACAGTTCGAATTAAAATAAATTTTTATAAAGAAGGGCGTATCATTTGTGTGAGAATAGAACAATGGGGGTATGATATGAATGATTTAGGGTATAATTGGTCATTTGAAATTAACCTCGAAGACCTGGAACAATTAAATCAGTCTCGTAAGGAAGAATATTATCCACTTGGTATCGAGAATGAGTTTTGTGGGGCCATGATTAGTAAACAACAAATAAAAGAATTTAATAAGGGTAAATATAATAATGGTTTTGCCCTTGCTTATACCATCAAAACAGAAAAAAACAGGATTATATATAATAAGTAAGCAAATACAAAATGATTTAACTATGGGAAGATGGGGAGGTGTTTCGTGCCATAATATTATTCTAACATATATTTCTAATACATAAATGACAGCAAGAAGGCTTCAAGAAAATTATCATTTCTGTGTCCAAGCATACCTTCAAGAAAAGGGTATTCGGTATTTTAATTAATATGTTCTACAACATAAGAATGAGGTATTTTCAATAAAAGATTGGCATGCTGATGTTGAGAAACCGACAACTTTAGATTTAATTAGAATGTTAAATAATGAAAAAATTATAAGATTAAGAAAAGGTAAGGCTCTTTTAGAAACTCAAAAGAAATTTTATTGGTTTCCTGTTGTAAAAAAAATTATTTTGGATCCAGGAATAACAAGAAATCCTGATGAATATATGTACGATATTCTATGGGGTGTAAGCGATTCAAGGATAATAAGGGATGAGGAAGGAGTTGAAGAAGAGAGGGAAGAGGAGGAAAAGGAGAATAGAGAGAAGGAGGAGAGGGAGAAGAGAGAGAAGGAGATGGAGGAGAGAGAGAAGGAGAAGGAGGAAAGAGCGAGACAAAATAAATATCAAAATATGGAAACCAGTGAGATTAAAAAAAGATTGGTGGTATTACAGAAAATTACTCAACCCACCGAGGAGGAAAACAAAGAATTGACAAGTCTATTTGAAATATTTTCTACAAGACTATTGACATCGACAAGATATTCATTTTAATTAAAGTTTTTCATTTTTTTTTTTTTTTAAATAAATGGAGGAGAGAGTGAAGGCATTTCTAAGGATTCTTTATGTTTTAAAAATTAAGATTCAAATGTGCATGTTGGAAACTAAAAAGGTTTTTGCACTCTGCAGGAATTTTTCACATAAATAAATGAGTTATTGTCTCAAATGTAAAAAGAAAACTAATACTAAAAATATTTCATATATTAAAAGTAAAAATAACAGGGTTATACAAAAAGGTATATGTTCGGTGTGTGGTTCCAAAAAAAAAAATTTATCTCCAAACACAAACGAGGAGGAGATATACAAAAGTTTTTATCAGGAAGTAAATTTACAACTACTGGAATACCAGGGGAATTACATCTTCCAGGGTATTCTTTCTGTGGTCCAGGCACAAACTTGGATAAAAGATTAGATGAGGCAGACAATCCTAAATCATGGAGTAAACCCATCAATAGAGTTGATGAAGTGTGCATGAGACACGATATTGATTATGGGAATACCACAATGTTGGAAGAAAAGCATGAAGCTGATAGAGAAATGTTGTATAAGTTGTCTCTGATACAAAATCCAACCTTGAGAGAAAAAGTTGATCGGTTCATTGTGAAGAAGATGATCAGTGCTAAAATGAAACTTGGACTTGGAAATTCAAAAAACTTCTAGGCTCTAATGATGTCATTAAGACTGAAGAGCAATTAGCTGATGAATTACATAAACCAATATTCACAAAGTTTCAGAGAAGGTAAGTTTATTCCAAGGAAGTAGATTATATCTGGTCTGCTGATTTGATTGAACTCAATAATGATAAGGGGTACAAGTATGCTTTAACCGTTATTGATTTGAGGAGTAGATACGCATGGGTTGTACCATTAAAAAACAAAACAGGTAATACTCTTATGTTAGCCTTTCAACAGATATTTAATAAAAGTAAGAGAAAACCTAAAAAATTGTGGACTGATGAGGGTAGAGTTTTATAACAAGACATTTATGAATTTTCTAAAAAATAACTGTATTACATTATACAGTACCTTTAATGAAGGGAAGGCAGTTGTTGTTGAACGTTTTAATCGTACCTTAAAAGAGAGATTATATAAAATATTCACACAACTCGGTTCACAACAATGGTCATCTTTTATTCAGGATATTGTGGATAAGTATAATGACACGGTTCACACGTCAACAAATATGAAACCATCAGAAACATTTACAAAATTAAAATATGAAAAAGAGATTAATGTCAGAAAACCTAAGTTCAAAGTTGGTGATATCGTAAGAATATATAGGTGGTAATCTCATTTTGAAAAGGGTTATATTAAACGATGGATGAACGAACTTTTTAAAATTGTTGATGTAATAGATACGGTTCCTTTGACTTATAAGATATATGATTTGGAAGGGGAAGAGATTTTAGGTTCATTTTATTCACAGGAATTACAAAAGACAAAGATAAATTGAAATTTTTGGACTCCGCCCCTTTTTGACTCCGCCCACACAAAACCCACCCACATAAACCCCACCCCACACAAGCTCCATACAAACCCCACCCCACACAAACCCCACACAAACCCCACCACACACGAACCCCCCACAAGCTCCACACAAAAACTCCACCCCACACAAGCTCCACACACACAAACCCCACACAAGCTCCACCCATATTCATCATATTCACATAATTAGTGATTAGTTAATTAGTTCCCCACACACAACTTGTTTATTTAATTAAAAAATTATCCACCCATCCACACAAGCTCCACTCATCCACCCATCCACCCATCCATTTATCCACACAAACCTCATCCACATAAGCCTCATCCACATTCACCCCTCCCACATAAACCCTGCCCACACAAGCCCCACCCACAGAAACCCTGCCCACATAAACCCCTCCCACACAAGCTCCACCCACATAAACCCTGCCCACACAAACCCCACCGAAGCCCACCCACATAAACCCCACCGAAGCCCCGCCCACACAAGCTCCACCCACCAACACAAGCCCCACCCACACAAGCCCCGCCCACACACGCCCCGCCCACACAAGCCCCCACCGAAGCCCCGCCCACATAAACCCCACCCACACAAGCCCCGCCCACACACGCCCCTCCCACACAGCCCCGCCGACACACGCCCCGCCCACACAAGCCCCGCCCACATAAACCCCACCCACACAAGCCCCACCCCTCATCCCCCTGTGCGCCCCCACCTTTGACCCACCACCTCCCTCATCCCACCCCCACCCTTCCCCACACACACACACATGGGGAGGGGAGGGTGGGATGAGGGGGTGATGGGTCATTGGGGGAGCGCACCTACCCCCCCTCCCTCCCTCTCCTTCCTGTCTTGATCCTTTTTTTGAAATTCAAAATCAAGTAATTGTAAACAAAACAAATATAATTAATCAAAATTGAAAATATTAAATATTCATTTGCGAGAATGTATAATCTTTCCCAGCAATCTTCTTCAGATGTCTTTTGATTTCGAAACTCAGACACCATATTCTGTTTTGAAACAAAAAGTGGATAATAATTAGGTTTTATAAAGATAATTACATGGTAATATGAGTAAGCCTGGTGTTGGTTCTAAGTTCAAGCCTCGTTGACCACTGAATTAACACACCAGGAGGCCGACTCAGCCTGTCATCCTTCCAAGGCCAATAAAATGAATTCCAGTGTACTGACAAAACTGCGTCCAAACTAATGATGCAACCAACATAAGGCGACATTCCAAAGAGAGAGTGATATTAATAAACAAATAACTAAATAATAAATCAGAAACATTTACCTCCAGAAAATCATGTGTTGTACCAGATTGCTTCAACAGCTTATGTTGTGTGATCGAGCTGAAAAAAAATAAAATAATGAGTCAAGGGTATAGATGGAGAGACAGACAGAGAGAGGTAGGTAGAAAGACAGACAGAGAGATACAAAGAGACAGACAGGCAGAGATAGAGAGAGACAAACAGACAGGGAAAGAGACACACACACACACACGCACGCACGCACGCACGCACTCACGCACGCACGCACGCACGCACGCACGCACGCACGCACGCACGCACACACACACACACACACACACACACACACACACACACACACACACACACACACGTGTCTCACCATTGGTTTAATTCATTCGAGATCAGAGGCCGTGATAAGACTTCGTACCAGTCATTATAAATGTTTTTCAATTCTCTTCTAAAATCATTGACCTCTTCAATCAGAGCATTCATTTGATGCACCTCATCGTGATATGTAAACTCCACTTCTTCCAAGGACCTGCCAGGAAAAAATATATATTTTCGCATTATCACGATTTAATTTATAATCAATTGCTTCATCGTTCAAAGAGGAAACCATACACAAACTTACCAACTTTGTAGTGAGCTGTTATCTTCATCGGAAGAGAGTGAGTCCATGTCTCAGTTTTTTTTTACCATTGGTACAAGATGGCAAAAAGATCAGAGGCCGTGATAAGACGTCATGTCAGTCATTAAAAATGTTTTTGAATTCTCTTCTAAGATGATTGACCTCTTCAATAAGAGCATTAATTTCATGCACCTCGTCGTGATATGTAAACTGCTCTTCTTCCAAGGACCTGCCAAGAACAAAAAAATATCAGAATTATCACGATTTAATTTATAATCAATTGCTTCATCGTTCAAAGAGGAACCTATACACAGGCTTACCAGCTTTGTGTTGAGCTGTTTTGTTCGCGGAAGAAAGATCGCTCATGTCTCAGTTGTAAAAATGAAAATCCCGTCTGGCAGAAACTTTGTCTGGCGAATCACTTATAAGGCAACGATGAGGAGATTGCTTAATCATTGGGTGTGGCCACAGGAAATGACGCTTCGAGCGAGACAGCTTGGAAAAAAACTGGGCGATATATTCTCAAATTGTATGAATCATTTTTAAAACATACTTAAAATGCCCTAAAATGATTTTGATTAAACTTATGTTTAAAAGCCTGTTCGTGTTCTGAGATAAAATATAAACACGAGGCTTTGTCTCACAGAATAGTTCCTATTTTTTCACAGCATGACTGTCCAAAAGCACTTCCTCTTTTTCACAGCATGACCGTGCCAAAAAAACACTTCCTCATTTTCATGGCACGAACTGAAAACATTTGAAACAAAACTTTTTTATGGCGTGGTTTATACACAAAAATGATTTGCAACCCAGGCGGTGGCCAGATGAGATCATTAAGAGAAGTTTATCATTTCGTAATGGCACAAAAGGGGTATCTTAAAAAATATAAAGATTCAAATGTTTTGTTTTTCAATATTTTAGATGGGGATTATTGTGCAAAGAAAATTAAACTATTGAAGGAATTTGAGAATGAACAAATCTTTATAGGTTCAATGAGTGAGCTAAACAATATGCATCGGTTATTTGATAAAGAGTGTCCCGAGGCTTAGACATTTCAGATATTTCTTTAGAATCACCTTTAACAAATCACATTACCACTTTAGTACTTGAACAAATCTTTATCTTATTGTATGGATTATTTGAAAAAAAAGTGTCCCCAGGTTAAAAGGGGAGACAAATAAATATACCTTGGGATAAAAAGGGGGTTTATTTTTAGGGAAAAAAATATGAATCGCTGAAATTCCCCCATTCATTTACATGGGGAAAAGTGAGCCAGAACCAGTATATTCACCCTACTTACATGATACAAAGAAACACACCAGCATAGTAAGCTGCTTCCATAGGAATTTCACAATTTTGAGCTTCCTTCACAATCATCTTGTGGTAACTTGAGTCTGGAGGGAACAGTGTGCCACAAGAGTATGAAAGTTCTTCCTTCAGGCACTGAAGGGCTCGCAGATCACCACCAGTAACTTTCTTTGGACTGTAAACCAACCTTCTGCGGCCACACTCACAGCAATTGATAGTTTTACGAACTTTGGCTGCAAAAGAAAAGCCCGAAATTTTATACAGCAGGCTTTGTTAAAAGTTGAACCAAACAGAAATAAAAGTATGTTGGGGCAGATTTGACAAATGCTGATACCACTGAACCAATAAAAAAAATCAAATACCATCATATTTACAATACCTGATATCAGAATGGCCTTGTTTTTCTTGTCATTTTCAGTCACTTGTGCTTTTCCCTTCAAAGATGGCCTTGAACTGTCATCAGTCGGTGTACCATACACTTCCACAAATGACATAAATTCTCCACTGTCTTTGTTCAACATAGGATCTGGCAGGAAATGAACTTCATTGAAGTCTGTCAGACTTCATGGAGCAGTAACCACAGTTGTCATCCGTGCATTTCTTCACCTGAAATGAGGAAGACAGGTTTAACTATTGGCTTACTCTGCTCTGCTTAAGAGAGGACAATATTTAAATGAGATTTTAATTTTTCAGCCTCACCCAAGTTTGAGATTATCCTGACCTGATAAGTGTAATATAATGTCTCTCCTGGCAATGTTGCTCCATGAATGCCACAATGTCCTTGGGGAGGTTCTTTTTGGCACCAAAACTGTTGAAGCCCTCACAGATTACATCCAACATCAAATGAAAAAGGTCGAGTTCTTCTTCAGAAGCTGGAGAGTGTGTTTTGATGATCTGGTGAGAGAAGGCGATGAAACTACTCCCTATATGAGAACAAACCCTCACTTTATCTTATCGTTTCAAGATTTTGTAAGATGTGATGTTTATGATGATTCCAGACAAGAACAAGATGTTGATAACACTGTAGTTGGTAGTGGATTTGCTATTAAAAATTTTTTTTTTCGATGTACACATCTTAAAATCAGATCCTCTTCAAGCTTCTTCTTATATTGATTTCCCAAAAGAAATAAAACCTAAGAAAGCGTTTGTTAATATTCAAAACAAAGATAATAAATGTTTTCTATGGTCTGTTCTTGCTCACTTACATCCTCCACAATGGAAACCTGAAAGGGGTGAACATTATAAGAAATACGAGAATACTTTAAATGTTAAAGATTTAAAGTTTCCAATGTCATTGAGAGCTATTCCTAAATTTGAGAAAATGAATAATCTATCTGTTAATGTATATGGATTAACGGATACAAACAAAGTTCAGATATTAAAAATTTCAAACAACTATAAAAATGATGAAACACACATTGACCTTTTCAACTTTAGTTCAAAGGAAAAATCACATGATGTTTTCATCAAAATTTATCAAGATTAACCAAATCACATCTATATAAGAAAAAATGTAAAACGTTTCCTTGTAAGAAATGTCTCAACTCCTTTAATACAAAAGAACGATTAAATCAACATTCGAAATATTGCAGTGATCATAAATCAACCGAAATCAATTTACCAAAAGCAGGTTCAAACATATCATTCAAAGATTTTAAAAATTCTATAAAACATCTGTTTGTGATACATGCTGATTTTGAAAGTATCCTTGAAAAGATAGATACTATTTCTCCAAATCCAAATAAATCATACACAGATAAATATTAAAAATATACTCCTTGTGGTTTCTGTTATTATATCAAATCATCTGTTGGTGATGAATTCAAAAAGTTAGAACTTTCTCGAGTGGAATATGCTCAATAGGAATTTGTAAGACGATTGGAAAAAGACTGTAGAAGACGAAGAGAAATAATGGTTAAAACCTACAAACCAATGTCATGAACAAAAGGAGAGAAAAAGGAATTTAGAATGAACAGTATCTGTCATATTTGTGAGGAGAACATTGAGGGAGAGGTCAAAGTTCGGGATCATTGTCATCTTCCTGGAAAATATAGAGGTCCAACTCATTCCCGTTGAAATCTTAATTACAAGCCCCCAAACTTTATTCCTGTCTTTCTTCACAACAACGCCCACTATGATACACATCTATTTATAAATGAACTTTCAAAGACATCTGGAGAGATTTCTGCCATTCCTAACACAGATCAAAAATACATCTCATTCACAAAAACAATTCATACATCCCCCATAACCCATATCAGATTTTTTTTACACATACAAGTTTATTGCAAGTCCATTATGTAACTTAGCATCAAATATTAAAAGCTTACCGAATCTGAAATCACATTTCTCAAATCAAGAAGAGATTGGTCTCTTATCACAAAAGGGGATATATCTGTATGACGAGATGGATTCATTTGAGAAGTTTAAAGAAACACAACTTCCTTCAAGGGAAAGTTTCTTTTGTAAGTTGAATAAAAGTCATATTTCCAATAGAGATTATACACAAGCTAAAAAGGTTTGGGAGAAGTTTAATATAAAGAATATTGGAGAATATCATGATTTGTTTCTTAAAACTGATGTATTGTTATTGGCTGATGTGTTTGAAACTGTTAGAACAGTCTGTCATAATAAAAATTCTCATTGATTAGACCCCGCTCACTATTATAACTTATTATAACTTAGAACAACCATAAATTACACAGCCCTGAGTTTGGCTTGGAGTGCTATGTTAAAAATGACAAAACAGAATTTGGAATTAATCATTGATACAGATATGCTTTTAATGATAGAGAAGGCTAAAAGAGGAGGAAAATCTCAAGAAGGTTCTTGGAGATATGCTAAAGCAAATAACAAATATCTTCCTGATTATAACAAGAATGAGGACAACTCTTACCGGATGTATTATGATAATAACAATTTGTATGGGTGGTCTGTGTCTCAATCTTTCCCTTATGGAAAACTTAAATGGGTTAAAGAAAAACATTATGAAAAAGTTTTACAAGACATTGTTGTCTCCTTTCAAAAATATTTGGATGCAGCTGAAATTGGATATTATTTTGAGGTTGATTTAAAATATCCAGAAGAACTTCATCACAAACATAAAGACCAACCTTATGCTCCTGATAAAGAAAGTCTAAGAAAAGAATGGTTGAGTGATTACCAACAGTCATTTCAAATAAAAGGTAAATCTACAAAAAACTACTTATTACATTAAATGATAAAGAAAGTAATGTTTTGCATCAAAGGATCTTGTGACAATATATATCTGCTGGATTGAGAGTGAGGAAAATTCATATGATTTTGAAATTTAAACAAAGTCATTGATTAAGGAAGTGTCTTGATTTTAATAGAAAAAGGAGAAGAGAAGCCAAAAGTTATTTTGAGAAGGACTTTTATAAATTAATGAAAAAATGCTGTATTTGGAAAGACTATGGAAAATGTTAGGAATCGACAAAGCATAAGACTTGCTTCATCTTGGAAACAGGCTTCAAAGTTAATTAATAGACCAATTTTTGAGCGAGTGGAGGTGTTTTCAGAGAACTTTTCTGCTATTCATTTGAAAAAAGAGAGTATTGAAATGGAAAAACCTATTTATATCGGAACATTAATTCTTCACTTGTCAAAGTCGTTAATGTATGACTATTACTATAATAATTTAAAATCAAAGTATAAGGATAATGTGTCATTGTTATGTATGGATTCAGATAGTTTTATATTAGAAACTAAGACAAGTGATGTATATGAGGATATGATTGATAATATTGATATATATATATATATATATATATATATATATATATATATATATATATATATATATATATATATATATATATATGACACAAGTAATTATAAGTCAGGTGATGTGTTGTTTTCATCAAAGAATAAAAAGGTTATTTGTAAGTTTAAAGATGAACTGGGTGGGAAGGTCATGAGTGAATTTATAGGATGGAGATCAAAGTCTTATGCTTTTACCTATATTGATAATAATAACTTTGAAAGGTGTGATAAGAAGCTAAAGGGAATAAAGAAAAATGTAACAAGGAAACAATAAACTTTAAACATTATAACAACTGTTTAACCTTAAAGAAAGAAGAGTACAGAAAAATGAACACAATAAGAAGTTATAAACATCATTTATTTACAGAAGAGATAAATAAGAAAGCATAAGGAGCTTTTGGTGATAAAAGATATATTTTAGAGAATGGAATCAAGAGTATCCCTTATGGTTATAAGTGTAAGTGTTAAGGGGTGTCTTTTTACTGATTTATAAATTATAGAACCAAGCAATAACCAAACCAAAGAGTGGAGATGTAATCAGCCTTGGTAATGAATGTGAGATGGGAAACATAAAGAATGTGAGAAATATCAAATAAATCTTATTGAAGAAATATCTGGGGTAAAAGTAGATAAAACAAATATACTGATAAATTTAATGACAAATAAGATGGAGGATGGAAAGAAAAAAAATTAATATCCTTGAATGGACTGAAAACTTTGATGGTTATCAATTGAACAATGGAAAAACAATTTACGACAATCTCAAAATGATATTTGGCTCAGGAGGTGGTCAAATACGAGCATTAAGAGAAGTTTATAATTTCATTTCTGCTCAACAAAGACACTTATCCCAAGAACCAAATTCCAAGTTATTCTTTGTGAATATACTCGATGGAAATGAATGTTATAAGAAAATTAAGTTATTCCCGAAAGTAGAACAGGTGCAAATATTCGTTGGTTCGCTCTTTGAGTGGAATGAAAATATGAAAGGGAAGAAGTGCTTTTATCAGTAATTCCCAATCTTTCATTGTCTCAATTTTACATTTGCTTGTATGGGAGGGAAGGGGATAGGTGGGGAGAAAATCAGTGTCCTATTTTGAGCTTTTGGGGCCTGAGTCAGAAAGTTTTTCCCTTTTCCCCCATTCATTTGAATGGGCGTCCCAGAACCTCCATTTATCATGTACTAACATGTGGACTGCAAAAGGAAAGGAAGTCTGCGAGCCATCGATGGTGATTGCCTTGGATAACATAGCAAGAAGTTTGGTGTGCAATGCAGGGTGCCAGATCATATCAAAAACACGTGATATGTCGAGGGAGATGGCACTGATCTCATGTCTGGCATTGAGGACATTTATCCATTGTTGGGAAAGCAGAAGCAGCATTTCCAAGGTAGAGTGACCAGGTCTGAATCCAAATTGATGATCAGAAATCAAGCCATTGGAGAATAGAAATGATTTGATGTCAGAAGTGATGATGGATTCCATGACCTTGCTGATGATTGGGAGCAGGCTTAGTGGTCTGCAGTTGTAGGGATCTGTTTTTGTACCTTTTTATGCAGAGCAGTAATGTTTTCTTATTTCCAAGCAGATGGCAGATGACCTTGAATAAATGAGAGTGTGAATAGAACAGAGAGGGTGAGCAAGAGCAGCGAGCAGGTTTTTCGGGCATGAGGACTGATGCTGTCTTGACCGGTTGCAGAATATGAGTTGAGGTTTGACGGCAAGCTCTCCACCTTGTCAGGAGAAAAGTACACAGAGTCCAGGAGCAGCTGAGAGTGACTGGGTCACGTGGGTCCAGAAATCCATGGGTTTGGGACTCTAGATTTTGAAGGAAACACAGAGTTTAGGCATTCAGCCTTTTCACGTGCAGTCAACTGTGCAGCCAGTTGAGGGAAGGGAGGGATGGAGGGGGAACATACACTAGAAATAGACTTAACACGATGCCATCAGGATTTGGAGGAGGGGGACAGATTTGAGAGTTCATACTTGAGATTGGAAAAATGTTGTTTCCTGGCTCTTCTTATGGTAGACATATACTTGTTCAGAGCTTTGTGGAAGGAAATGAGATTGCTTTCGGTAGGATTTGCCTTCCAAGAGGCAAAGGCAAGTTGTTTTAGGACTACTGCCTCGCACCATGCTGTTCATGGTCAAGGGGATCATCAACTGCATGATGGAGGACCACGATGTTTTTGTGAGGGTGACAAGCGATATGTCTAAGGATGAGTGGTTAGGAGCTTTGGTGTGTCATCTCCAATGAATAGTAAGAGAAGAAATATTTTCATTATAAAAGCAGTACAATGGGTGGGAGGAAGGGTAGGCCAACTGAAGATGAGATGGGATAAATCTGTGCATGAGAGGGAGCAAATTTTGTTGAAAAATTCCCAGGATTGGTTGATGTCAGAGAGAGTAGAAATGGGAGACCAGTCTAGAAATTTGATGGCTGCTTGAAGTCCCTGCCCATCGGCCTGAGAGAAATGCCAGACTCATTGGCACTGAGGTGGTTCTCTAATAATGGCTATAGACATGACCACTTTAACAAGGATATGGTCAGATGAACTGATTGGAGCAAAAGAAGAACAACAGAAATTTTCTTTGAAATTTGTCAAAATCAAATCCAGAAGAGATGCAGTACCATTGGCTGAGAACTGGGTCGGGAAGTTGACCGATTGTGTCAGTCCCCATGAGTCAAAGAAATCCTTTGCTGAAGTGCCATCGAAGGTGAGAGGGGTACTCATACCCAGCCAACTGGCATGATGGCAATTGAAGTCACCACATATGAGGAAGGGAGAGTTTGGATGAGTGTATAGAATTTGGTCCATGTTTTCAACGAGGGAGATGTAAATGGAGTCATCACGGTTTGGTGTATGGGACAACAAACATATAAACAAGAGGTGGGAGCAGAGGGGAAGCAGGAGCCAGAGGTATTCCTGGGGGTGTGGAGGAGTGAGGGTGGTGCATGTAGAGTGAGGTGTAGAGTTGTTGATAAAGAGGGCAACTCCACCACCAGAACCATGCTCAGGTCTATCACACTGGAGGATGGAGTAACCAGGGTGATAAACCATGGAATCAGAGATGCCTTGAAGGAGGAAAGTTTCTGTTAAGCAGATTATGTCTGCTTTGTAAGTGACAGCCTGGATGGAAAGATCACTCAAGTTAAAGTGAAGGCCTCGGATGTTTGAGGTCCACACTGTTAATGAAGAGAGAAGGGAGGCGGCTTTAGGTGCAGTGGAGGGGCGGGTGAGGGAAGGACAATGGAGGAGAGGTGGAGGTAGGGAGAGATGTTGACAGTTTGTTCAAGATTGCAGAAGAGGTAGGGGAGAGGGTCATATGAGGAAGAGGACAAAGGGCTAGGTGGTGAAGGGATGAGTCACAGTGTGGAGTAATAAGAGAGGGGGCAAAGGGAAGTAGGAGGATGTGGGAGAATGAGTTGGAAGAGAGAGGGTGGGGGAAGGAGGCAGCTTTGTGGATATAATCTGGGGCAGCTTTGAGAAGGGGGGGTGGAGAGGGCGAAGATTTGAAGGGTTGGGTGAGGGGGAGAATTGAAGGAGAAGGGACAAGGTGGAGCTTTTGAGAAGGGTGATGGGGGAAGGGAGGAAAGTAAGCACTGAAGAGGGAGCAGGTGGCTGATTTGAGAGAGAAGCGTTGAGGGAGAGGGGAAACGATGAGAGCAGGCAGGCCATGGGGGAGGAGGAGGAAGGGAGTGGTGGGAAGAGGGGAAGGAGAGGACTTGGTCGTGGTATGGTGAAGAAGGGAGTGGTCATGGGGAAGCACAAGATTTGAGTTTGGGAGAGAGGGGAGGTGTGATGAGATTTGACAAGTTGGGAAGAGGGTGATGCAGCTTTGAGAATGGGGAGTGATGGGGGAGATTAGAAAGTGAGTGGAGAGATTTTAAGGGGAGGGGTAAGGGGGGAGAACTGAGGGAGAAAGTTGTGGGGGAGCTTTTGAGAAAGGTGGGGGGTTGGGAAAGAGAGTGAAGATTGCCTTGAAGAGGGAGAAAGCAGCTGAATTGAGATGGAGGAATGAGAGGGAAGTTTTGAGAGGGAGCAAAGATGATAGCAGGCACCGTCATGGGGGAGGAGGGAGAAAGGAGGGGTGGAGAGAGGGGAATTACGCGGAGTAGAGATGTGGTAAAACTGGGAGCGGATGGGTTGAGGAACAAGTTTGGGGGGGTGGGAAGAGAGGGAGGTGTGATGAGAGGAAAGAGAGAGCATGTTTGAGATATTGAGGAATTTACTGAGTGACAGAGTGAGATACTTATTTGGTTGGAATGGAGTCCACAAATGTTTCAAAAACCATAGAGTTTGGAATATCAGAGGGGGAACTGTCATTAAAGGAGAGAACAATGGAGAGGAGTGAAAAGAGGATGTAAGGTGGGGAGCAAGAGGGATGGAGTAAGGAGGGGTAAAAAAATGGAGGAGTTCAGAGAAGGTAGATTTAAGGAGGTGGAATGGTAGATTTAAGGAGGTGGATTACTCAACATTCTGTGTTGTGCCTTTGTGTGTGCAGCTGTTCTAACATGAGTTTTTTTACATCCCGACAGGAGGTGACTTGTGCTTTCTACTTCGACCTTACAAAACTTACACATGTCTGCCATTTTATTAAACTGTGTGTGACTTGTATGAACTCCTAAACTGCTGAATGGGATGAGTAAAACTTGGTGTTTGTACGTGGGGTGTGCCAGGGAAGGTTTTTGGCACGAAAAAATTCAGTCATGTGGCTGAGGAGGTGGGGGGGGGGCGAGGTGGGAACACAACAAATTCTCTGTAAAAAGTGTCCCATATTATTCTTCATCGTGGTGGTTGGAGAGGTTTTTTCAAGTCAGCTTTGGAGATGACTTGCAATTTTACACTGTACATGTGGCATCGTGCAAGTGCTTAACTAACTTTGCCAGAGCGAGGGGTAATTACACTACCGGAGGGAACAGGTGTTCAGATGAAGTACAATTTTTGTGATACAATTAGAATATATAGGTGACATTACTTTTACAAAGCAAGAGTCGACCATGAAACTTTCATTATTGTCAGTAACAAAAAGCAAATTCGATTTTAGGATCTTTATAGTCCTGGATGGACAGGTTATTGAACATGATACTTCAATGATCAGTTCTTTTTCTGGAGCTTGAAAAAAACATAAGAATTACTGCTGCTGCTCTCAGCCAAAGTTGAAGCTTCAACCATTAAGATCCAAAAATGGTGTTTATCCTTTTTAGATTCTCGTCAGAGGATCTCTCAGTCTGACTCACGTTGTTGTTCTTGTTTTCTTCTTGTGGACTTTTTTGTTTCACAGCCTACAGTTTTCATCGAAACTTCTTGAAACTTGGCATATATATGTAAAAAGAAACTGCGCAGAGAGTAACCATCTTCGATTGTGAAAATTCATCCCAGAAAAAAAGTTATGACGTCATAATGTCTCCGCTTATGGAAATCGCCCTAAAAAATTATCTCTGAAACGATGAAAGCTTTTTGAATTCTGTTTACGAAAATGGAACGGGGTATTAGCAGAGATAATTTAACGCACAAATAATACATCATTATGACTTCATATCAGTTTTTATGACCTCATTCCTATTTTTCACATTTTTTATTTCACAGTCCAGAGTTTTCATCGGATCTTCGTCAAAAGTGGCATGTATATGCATACAGTCCATGCACAGACAGGAGCCATCTCCGATTTAGAAAATTCATCCTAGATAAAAATATTATGACGTCATAATATCACCGCTGATGGAAATCGTCTATAGCATTATCTCCGAAACTAGGGAAGCTTTTTGAATTCTGTTTGTGGGAATCAAACGGGGCATTTGCACATATGATTTATCGCAAATCTGATACATCACAATGACGTCATATTCGTTTTATGACGTCATCACTATTTTCTGAAATTTTTTGTTTCGCAACCAAGAGTTTTCATCAGAACATCTTGAAACTTGACATATTCATGCAGAAAGCTCGCACGCAGACAGTAACCATCTCAGATTGAGGAAATTCTTCCAAGAAAAAAGTTATGACGTCATAATATCGCAATGGAAATCGCATAAACAATTATCTCCGAAACAACGCAAGCTTTTTGAATACTTCAGATGGAATCGAATAGGGCATTAGAGATAATTTACCGCACACCTGAAACATAACTGATAACGATGACGTCATCACGAAGAAGACGAGGATCTTAGCTCATTTGAGCTTGTTAATCATAAGTTCAGTCGACTCAAGTTCAGTGGAATAATTTCTTCTTAAAGGTTATCTTGTTTTTCCCGAATTGCTAAAGGTCTGTGTGGGGCAGGGAATAATCTCTTTCGAAACTTGGTAAATCTTCAGAGATCAAACTTCATTTTTTAGAAGATTAGAACAAAATCTTGAATGCTATTGGCTTTAGACAAAACGAAACCAACAACATTTGAGACACCAAAACAGCGTCTTTACCATGTGATCAACAGTCCAGGACTCATTAAATTACCTTAAAATTATCAAATTATGCTGCAGCGCAACTCCGTATTCAATTCTTAATTGTTTTTGTGACTTCACAAACATGTAATGTCAAACTGACTCTGCAACACTATCTTTACATCATTTAAAGATGGTTTCTTCGCAATGTCAGCAAAGGTGGGTTCTCAGTCTCAGATGAACAAATTCTTCATTAAGGTAATTAAAGAGTCTTAAACTCCATGCAACAAGTGATCATCCAAGTATTGTGCCTGACCCTCCCTCACTGCCCAGCTTATTCCATTGTCCCAGGGCATTATACTTTTAGCTGCGAAATAATTCCCCTTGGACTTGAGTTTCATTTAAATAATGCAGAATAGGGCAGGTGTTGTATGCTCCACAGGCCGTGATTCCTCTATACTTTATCAAGTAAGTGAGAGAAAAAAGACTGGTCCATACATAATATTACCCACTTGTGCAAATTTGTTCGCTTTGTGTTTTGTTGTCTCCGGAGTTATGTTTATCAGTTGAATTTGTCTTGTTTGTAGAAGCAGTAATATGGTTTGTCTTCTTAATGTCTTTACACAATGCAGGTGATGTGTGTATATATGTATATATATATATATATATATATATATATATATATATATATATATATATATATATATATATGCACATACACATGCATATATTTAATTGTTCTACGAATATGATTATTGAAATTTTCCAACCTGGACAAATGCCGTAATATGACCATGACTTCGTGAATGTAAACCCAGAAGTGCCTCCAGCAGTGCAAATATGTCAAACCCAGAAGGGCCTTTTAACATCTTTGCACTGCTGAAGGCCCTACTGGGTTTGCAGTCATGATGTCATCACGACACTATCATCACGACGTTTGTCCAGGTCAGAGAACTACAATAATTATCGTTCACGAGGCGTTTTCCATCACAATCAATTTATTATTGTCCAGCAAGGCAAAGAATGGTTACGGTATGTCCCAAAATAATTTTCAGGTGTCTCGTGCCCCAGAAAACATAACTTTCTGGAAATTTATATTTTTGTTGCATTCTATTGCACAAAATCATTACAGTATGGTCCAGCAATGCCAAATATGGTTGCAGTACATCCCAATTTTTTTTTCCAAGTGTACAATGTGTTCCAGAACAAGTATCACTGTGGAAATAACACCACTTTGAATTGCCCACATAAGGTAGGCCGAGATGGGAATTCCCGCCCGGAGGGCCCGCATGACGGGATTGCCGATGTTAGTAAGGATTCATGGAGGATTGCCTTGCCAATCAAAGCAGTGGAAATAAAATTAGTAGTCTGTTAAAATATCAATTGAACTGACTTTACTCGAATAAACAAATAGACACAAAAATGATATGATGGATGGAACACAGTGGACAAGGTATTTCAATTTGAGAACAGAACGATACGTTTTTATCAACTAAAGGTTGCAAAGGTAGGCTAGCCATTCTGGAAAGCAAAGTCATGCTGCCATTTCAGCCATTTGCCCTTTTTTGAAGCAAGAGGGATTGGCTATAATGACATGCAAACAGACATAGTCGAGGGATAAGACTTGGTGTTGGTGTGGTTGCAACCACATCTCCCTCAACCAAATCTGAT
Organism: Eptatretus burgeri; assembly: GCF_056783735.1. NCBI lineage: Eukaryota > Metazoa > Chordata > Myxini > Myxiniformes > Myxinidae > Eptatretus > Eptatretus burgeri. The sequence goes on from NC_140962.1 coordinate 134,927,721, forward strand.
AATAAATGTTATGAAAATAAAGGTGATGATTCTGCACTGCAAAACAATAATTTGGATCTTTCTTTATTGAGCGAGCATGGCACAGACTGCAGTTAATTATGGATGTGATGAGGGTCTGTGAGGTTCCTTTGAGTGTTTCTCAAAAAAATGAATCTCTGACTTTATGACCCAAATGTTCATCGTTGTTCATGAATTTTGTATCATCTACAGACAAGTGCAATGCAGGCACACAAACACAGACACATCATTGTTTTCACAAGTCTGTTCCTACCAAATCCTATTGTTTTTTAAACACTTAATGGATATTCCAAGAGCATTATATTTACACTTAAAGGATGTTATAAAAATGATACCAGTTATACAACACTCCATACTTAACTTTATCGAAATGGCAACCCTCAAAATAGCTGTTTAGCTAAAATAAGAACCTTATTTACTTGTACACAATTAATAAATATTTACTCCCTCGATCACCAGCTGGGTTATATTGTTCATCGAGGTTTCTACCATTTCACAGCACAGAACCACTCTAATCTTTGGGTCCACAGCCTCGAATGAGAATCTACATTAGTAGAGGTATTCGCCCCAAGTGTTTCATAATTTGCTTTGCAAAGACTGACATTCAACTGAAGGTAACAGGAATCTGGAATTTAGCCAGGATGTCGGCAACAACTTGCAAACTCCTCCTGAATATGAACATGCGATTTTAAATGTCCATTGACAGACAGTGGCAGATGAGTGATCTGGCTTAACGTCCATCCAAGGGATGGAGCACACATTGATGCCTCCCCCTTCCTGCGAAACATGATAGTGACTGTTTATAGTTGGATTGAGATTCAAACTGAGGTGCGACACCTCAAAGGTGAGTGCCCACCCCTCCAAGGTATCCTGCCAACCCTGAAATCCAACAAAAATGTAATAAACAGGAAAAAAAAAAAAACAGGAAAAGAGAAGAGAAAGGAGGGGAGGAAAAACAGTAATCCAACTTCAGTATTAACATTGACAACTGTTAAATCAATGTTGCAGCAATCAAACTCTTCATGATTTGACTGAACCAATTTTGTTTCATGGATTTTAAATGTATCAATGACTTGTTTGATGTGTCACATTTTGGTGCAAATCACTGCAATTGCAGCAAAACCATAATGTTAGTCTGTAATTAACTTTACTGACTGTAACAAGATAATGTATCGAAACTTTTAAACAATAGATGGATTGTGTTTCAACAGAAATTATGAACCAAACAAGTCAAGGCTCTGTGCCACTAAAGGTCACGCTGGAAATCTCAGGCTTCTCAACAGACCAGGGTGGACAAGTTGTGGTCTTGATTTTTACGGTCATTTTGGGCATTTCTGTCTTTCTAAACTTTGGGGTCATTATGGCTTGTGCTTATAACAGATTTAGTACACCGATGTTGTTGTACATTGCTCTATCGTCACTCAGTGATACTTTTTGGGGAATTGCTGGTGTTTCTTGCCATTTCAAAAGGATAATAACACTCCGACAAGTAATATCGTTTAATGGGTGTTTAGTTCAAATGTTTATTATCTATTTCTCACTTTTTCTGCAGTTTCTTACCACATGGTTGATGTATGTTGACCGACATTGGGCTATTTTCCACCCTTACAGTTACATTGCTCTTATGTCCAACAGAGGTGGTGCTGTTAAGCTTGCGATTGCGGTTTCAATATTTGGATTGTTACTTAGTATCAGCTATGTTTTCATAACAACAAGGCTCATGTTTTGTAGCCTGTCCCTTGTGATTAAAGATGTATGTTGCACTGCTTCAGCGATTGCAAAGTCAGCTTGTGGAAATGTGTATTTTTCAATCTTATTTTCCTTGGCTGGTTCATATTTTGTTTATGGCTTAACAGGTTTAACTGCATTTTACTCCACCTATTGTATAGTCAGAAAATGTCGTAAATCTTCAACGGAGGCCAACGTGAAAGCGTTACACACCTGTTTCACTCAACTTTTTGCATCTCTGTCGCAGTTTCTTTCACTTGTTTTCATAGGTCTTCTGAAAAGATTTGTTCAACTTCCCACAGTCGATTTCTTTGCTGGTATGATTACTGTGGTTGCACCAGCTGTTATGAATCCACTGATATTCGGCCTCAGAATTCAGGAAATACGCCTGACAATCATTCGAGTCTTTCATGAACTGCATATGAAATGCCGCAAAAAGTGAAATTTTGTGTTAAACGATTTACTGACTGTACAAAAGTGATTTAAAGTTTTATTAAAAGTAAGTGACAACTCTATGCTTCAGCATGATGTGCTTGTGTAAAATATGCTGCAAAAGACGAAGTACATTTCTTGTGACTCCATTAAAACACGGGAATTTCGAGACGACTCACGAACACAAGTGAGGCCATTCATGCATGTGCTGTATTTGAGCTTTCATCGAGTCACTTCCACTGGCCGGGACAGTTTTAACTTCTCTTTGCTCTGGCAAAATTTGTAGGAGTAACTTTATTATGAGAATAGTATATATCAAATTTATGGAGAAATCACTGGTCATAAATGAGTGATATTGCGATGCTAATGCAAAAGTATTTCAGTGGGAAGCAGAGTTACTTCTCCGGACAGGATCTATATCCCGCCAGTCTCTACAAATGAGTTTTTTCCATAATATTAATTTCCCCTGGTATTTCCAAACACTGAATCGTTTTAGCGTGTGTGGGAGATGGGATTCAGGTGAGCACGTATTCTTAGTAAAAAAAGAAGGTTTATTCAAGAACAAGCCAACAAACACAGAGAATCTAAGATGAAAGGTAGATTGTAATAAATAATAAATAAATAAATACACATTTATTACAGGTATCATCGAGCAAAGGCACCACAGGCACTCACACAATCATATTGTATGAGTGCCCGTGGTGCCTTTGTCTCTTCATTCCTCTTTTTCCCTGCCTTTGGAACACATTTCCACATATTCTTCGATCCCACTCTTCCCTCAAAGTCTTCAAAACAGCTGTTAAACACCATCAACAACATCTCTTAAACAAAAACAACACTCTCTTATCTTCCCCCATCCAAAACCATGATTTTTTCTACCTCCGATAATCCACCCCAAACCAACCTCCATCAAATTTTCTGCTTTCCTTCCTGAAAGTCCCTGTCGTGTAAGGAGGACCTGAAAGTGCCTGCAGTGTTAATCTTGTTTACCCCATGTACCCTGCCCCATCCCTCTTAATTCCACAGATCTCCTCATGTTTCTATTCCACACTGTGTTTAAATTCCCTCTCCCGCTCCCCTTGTTGGGCATTCTGTGTGTTCGCTCTCATACGAGCCTCGACATTGCATTAAAAAAAATGCATGAAGGAGTGTCCAGGCAAGGACATGAGGATATGCAGTGGGCAGGGCTACAGTTCAGGCAACATGGGAGAAGATCTAATGAGGCAGGGAGTAAACTCTCCTACCACAAAAACTCTTTTCCACACAGACTCTTCCTAAACTCTTCAGTCATGACAACTCAAAAACAACAACTGTAAAGAGCAATCAGAGATTGCACACCCAAACCAGGACTTGGTTTGTGTGGTGTATTTTTTGTGGCAAATAAATGGAAGGATGGACTAAATGAAAGGTCATTGATTTCAAATGAAAGGTCAAAATGGTATCATTGTAAATGTTGAAAGGCCAAAGTCTGAAATGGTGGAAAGGTCAAATGATCTGAAAGTCCAAAGGTTGAAAGGCCTCAAAACGTCGAAATTGATCTAAAGGGTGGAAAATAATCTGAAGTGTCTAAAGGATTTAATTTAAGGTCTAAAGGTCGGAATTATCTGGAGGAGTCTAAAGGGTCTTAAAACGTCTCAAAAGGGTCTAAAGTTCAAATGTGTCTACAAAATATTAAAAGATCTGAAAGGTGTGAAAGTCTAAAGGTTTAAAAGGGTGTAATGGGTAGAAAGGAGTCCAAAGCTCTTTGGGGTTTTAAATGGTCAAAGAGGATCTAAGGGTCTTAGAGGTCTTCAGGTTATAAAGGGTCTACAGGGTCGTAGGGTTCAGGGGGTCTCAGGGGTCAAATGGAAAAAAAATTATCTCACGTCCTCTAACCTTGAATGAGTCGAGTCAAAGGTGAGAAATTATCCCTCTGTCTCTCTGTGTGTCTTTATGTCTTTGTCTCTCTCCCTCTGTCTTTATCTCTGCCTCCGTGTGTGTGTGTGGTGTGTGTGTGTATGTGTGTATATGTGTGTATATATGTTTATATATGTGTGTATATATGTGTGTATATATGTGTATATGTGTGTGCATGTGTGTATTTGTGTTTGTGCGTGTGTGTTTATGTGTGTGTGTGTGTGTGTGTGTGTGTGTGTGTGTGTGTGTGTGTGTGTGTGTGTGTGTGTGTGTGTCTGTGTGTGTGTGGGTGTGTGTGTCTGCCTTTGACTCATGATTATTATTTTTATTATTATTATTATTTCAGTTTGAACACCTGTCTGGATGAACCAAACACACAACTTAATCTTCTGGAGGAATCTGACATGACACTATCTTCTGGAGGTAAATGTTTATTTATTGTTATATTAATATCAAAATATAATCATCTTCATATCCCCTAATTGTTCTTCACTCTTTGTTTTGAACAGAATATATTGATCGAGTTTCAAAACCAAAACAAACCATCAGACTCAGGCGAATGAAGATTTTGTTCAATGTCATTACTTTTGTTTAATTATAAATGCTTTCCTTATAATTTTCAGATTTTGAATTACAAGAAAAGAATAAAGGAGATGTAAAAATAAGAGGGGGGGGTAGGTGCACTCCCCCAACGACCCACCACCCCCTCATCCCTCTCCCCTCCCCTCTCCGTGTGTGTGTGCTGGAAGGGTGGTGGGTGGGATGAGGGGGGTGGTGGGTCAAAGGTGGGAGAGCACAGGCAGGTGGGGCTTGTGTGGGAGATTGGGGCTTGTGTAGGTTGGTGGAGCTTGTGTGGGTGGGGTGGTTGGGGCTTCTGTGGGTTGGTGGAGCTTGTGTGGGTGGAGCTTGTGTGGGTGGGGCTTGTGTGGGTGGAGCTTGTGTGGGTGGAGCTTGTGTGGATGTGGGGCTTATGTGGGTGGACCTTTGTGGGTGGAACTTGTGTGGGTGGTGCTTGTGAGTGTGGGGCTTGTGAGGGTGGGTGGAACTTGTGTGGGTGAGGCTTGGGTGGGTGGAGCTTGTGTGGGTGGAGCTTGTGTGGGTGTGGCTTGTGAGGGTGGGTGGAACTTGTGTGGGTGAGGCTTGGGTGGGTGGAGCTTGTGTGGGTGGGGCTTGTGTGGGTGGGGCGTGGGTGGGTGTAGCTTGTATGGATGTGGTTTGTGTGGGTGGAGCAATTTTTTTAAAATTACATAAACATGTTGTGTGTGGGAACTAATAAAGTAATCACTAATTAGGCCTTAGTTATTTCATAACTTGGTTTATGCAGTTCTTCAGCGAAAATGTAGGGTCGGTGGGTCGAAATATAAATATAAATATAATTTCAATTTTTAGAAATTATATATTTTTATGATTTGTTTTTCGGATGTTCCATGGAAAAGACAAGGGTGGGTGGGGGGAAAATAAATATAAATCCCGGACCAGAAGGATCTGAGAAAACATTGAAGATGGAAGACCATTCAAATGCAGGATGCCCATGTTCACTGTATCATCTGACGTGAAAAACAATAAAGAAGGATTAAAACTTGTTTTTACAATATAGTCTGGCATGTTTTTCTTATCGAAACCTGTTGGATCATCAAACAAATGGTAACAATGCTGAGAAAATTACCGTCCAAGTCGTAGACTGAAAGATCATTCTCGCAGAGCAAAATCTCATACAGGTTTTGCAAAAATTTGTCTGTTTTATTAAAAACAATGGCTATGAAAACACATCTTTAAGAAAAATCAGAAAAGTAGTTATGGTACCTCAAACAGTAAAGACCACCAGGAATAACACATCCTGCTGCAATGTCAAGCCATTGGCAAAAAAAAAACAATTTGAAAAATAAAAATAAAGTTCAATATCTAATTGTTCATGTCGTCCAATCTTTCAAGTGTTCAACAACAGTTCACCGTCACATCAAGCACATTGGGATACTTCAATGGCATCAGAACCCAGGCTGCTACACATAGCATCACCACAGTACATACAGTTATTTCTTGCGTTATTTCTGTCCATTGACCTTCCTCTGGTTTCGCACTTCTGGTTGTTTCCCTCTCGCCAAGCAAGCTGTACATATTGGCCATACAATACCATACTCCTGCAACTTCCTCATTTCATCACTGTCGTCAAGATCGTCGTCATCACCACAGTGATAGCAAACTTGATCAAACCTGCTGGTGATACCGGAAGTGGAAACAGCATCATTTAAAAAAGGAAGATTAACAAGACAATGAATGGGCAGAATTATACATGAATCAAAGAAACACACCAGCATCGTAAGCTGCTTCCATTCGCATTTCACAATTTTGAGCTTCCTTCACAATCATCTTGTTGTGGTAACTTGAGTCTGGAGGAAACAGAGTGTGCCACAAGAGTATGAAAGTTCTTCCTTCAGGCACTGAAGGGCTCGCAGATCACCACCAGTAACTTTCTTTGTACTGTAAACCAACCTTCTGCGGCCACACTCACAGCAATTGATAGTTTTACGAACTTTGGCTGCAAAAGAAAAGCCCGAAATTTTATACAGCAGGCTTTGTTAAAAGTTGGACCAAACAGAAATAAAAGTATGTTGGGGCAGATTTGACAAATGCTGATACCACTGAACCAATAAAAAAATCAAATACCATTATTTTTACAATACCTGATATCAGAATGGCCTTGTTTTTCTTGTCATTTTCAGTCACTTGTGCTTTTCCCTTCAAAGATGGCCTTGAACTGTCATCAGTCGGTGTACCATACACTTCCACAAATGGCATAAATTCTCCACTGTCTTTGTTCAACATAGGATCCGGCAGGAAATGAACTTCATTGAAGTCTGTCAGACTTCATAAAGCAGTAACCACAGTTGTCATCCGTGCATTTCTTCACCTGAAATGAGGAAGACAGGTTTAACTATTGGCATACTCTGCTCTGCTTAAGAGAGGACAAGATTTAAATGAGATTTTAATTTTTCAGCCTCACCCAAGTTTGAGATCATCCTGACCTGATAAGTGTAATGTCTCTCCTGGCAATGTTGCTCCATGAATGCCACAATGTCCTTGGGGAGGTTCTTTTTGGCACCAAAACTGTTGAAGCCCTCACAGATAACATCCAACATCAAATGAAAAAGGTCGAGTTCTTCTTCAGAAGCTGGAGAGTGTGTTTTGATGAGCTGGTGAGAGAAGGTGATGAAACTACTCCCTATATGAGGACAAACCCTCACTTTATCTTATCGTTTCAAGATTTTGTAAGATGTGATGTTTATTATGATTCCAGACAAGAACAAGATGTTGATAACATTGTAGTTGGTAGTGGATTTGCTATTAAAATTTTTTTTTTTTCGATGTGCACATCTTAAAATCAGATCCTCTTCAAGCTTCTTCTTATATTGATTTCCCAAAAGAAATAAAACCTAAGAAAGCGTTTGTTAATATTCAAAACAAAGATAATAAATGTTTTCTATGGTCTGTTCTTGCTCACTTACATCCTCCACAATGGAAACCTGAAAGGGGTGAACATTATAAGAAATACGAGAATACTTTAAATGTTAAAGATTTAAAGTTTCCAATGTCATTGAGAGCTATTCCTAAATTTGAGAAAATGAATAATCTATCTGTTCATGTATATGGATTAACGGATACAAACAAAGGTCAGATATTAAAAATTTCAAACAACTACAAAAATGATGAGACACACATTGACCTTTTCAACTTTAGTTCAAAGGAAAAAATCACATGATGTTTTCATCAAAATTTATCAAGATTAACCAAATCACATCTATATAAGAAAAAATGTAAAACGTTTCCTTGTAAGAAATGTCTCAACTCCTTTAATACAAAAGAACGATTAAATCAACATTCGAAATATTGCAGTGATCATAAATCAACCGAAATAAATTTACCAAAAGCAGGTTCAAACATATCATTCAAAGATTTTAAAAATTCTATAAAACATCTGTTTGTGATACATGCTGATTTTGAAAGTATCCTTGAAAAGATAGATACTATTTCTCCAAATCCAAATAAATCATACACAAATAAATATTAAAAATATACTCCTTGTGGTTTCTGTTATTATATCACATCATCTGTTAGTGATGAATTCAAAAAGTTAGAACTTTCTCGAGTGGAATACGCTCAATAGGAGTTTGTAAGACGATTGGAAAAAGACTGTATAAGACGAAGAGAAATAATGGTTAAAACCTACAAACCAATGTCATGAACAAAGGGAGAGAAAAAGGAATTTCGAATGAACAGTATCTGTCATATTTGTGAGGAGAACATTGAGGGAGAGGTCAAAGTTCGGGATCATTGTCATCTTCCTGGAAAATATAGAGGTCCAACTCATTCCCGTTGAAATCTTAATTACAAGCCCCCAAACTTTATTCCTGTCTTTCTTCACAACAACGCTCACTATGATACACATCTATTTATAAATGAACTTTCAAAGACATCTGGAGATATTTCTGCCATTCCGAACACAGATCAAAAATACATCTCATTCACAAAAACAATTCATAAATCCCCCATAACCCATATCAGATTTTTTGACACATACAAGTTTATGGCAAGTCCATTATGTAACTTAGCATCAAATATTAAAAGCTTACCGAATCTGAAATCACATTTCTCAAATCAAGAAGAGATTGGTCTCTTATCACAAAAGGGGATATATCTGTATGATGAGATGGATTCATTTGAGAAGTTTAAAGAAACACAACTTCCTTCAAGGGAAAGTTTCTATTGTAAGTTGAATAAAAGTCATATTTCCAATAGAGATTATACACAAGCTAAAAAGGTTTTGGAGAAGTTGAATATAAAGAATATTGGAGAATATCATGATTTGTTTCTTAAGGCCCGGTCAGACCTTGACGTTTTAGCCAACGTATGCCGATTTTTGAATTTTTTTCTAAAACGCTGGCACACGTTGAATACGTTATGGGTAAGTTTTGATAACATTGAGAGCACGCTGAAAAACACTGCCATACGTCGTTGTACGTTGGCTTTAAACGTTGTACTTTTCGGTTGCCCTCAAATTTTTTCATGCTTGAAATGCTTTTTCATTCACGACGTATGCCGGCGTATGACTCACACGTTCCGCTATGCTGGCCACAAGTTGTATGCACGGTCTGCGATCGTTGACAGACGTCAACACATGCTACTTGTAAGTTAATCATAAGTTGAAACACGCCGAGGTAATGTTTAGCGTACCCGAAACTTATTTCTAACCTATGATTAACGTGTTGTTGGCACGTTACGCGATCGTTGCCACACATCGACAGACGTTACTTTTAAGTTACTCATAGGCTGAAAGACGTCGGTATAATGGATCGTCCTTGCGTCAGCGTCCACGGCCACGGCCAGGACACTTATTTGCAGCATTCTTCAAACTTTTTTCGGCATGACGAGGATGTTCACACTTCGATGTCGAGCTTGGCTATGATTCCAATTGTCCATCGGCAGCGTCTATTTAAAATAGTCGAGTTTGAGCGTTTTAACACGTTCAGAAGAAACGCTTCAAATTTCAAAACTCCAGCGTCAAAAAACAAAGGCGAGTGACAGCAATTTAAATCGTTCATTGTAAACAATGAAAATGGCTGAGTGGTACCGTTTAAAAGTCGTTGAGTGTAAAAAAAATCCAATTGTTGAGCGCAAGCGTCTACTTTCAATAGTGGGGTTTGAGTGATTTAGCACGTTCAATAGAAACGATTACAATTTCCGAGCGCCAGCGTCAAAAAACAAAGGCGAGTCACAGCAATTTAAATCGTTCATTGTAAACAATGAAAATGGCTGAGTGGTACCGTTTAAAAGTCGTTGAGTGTAAAAAAATCCAATTGTTGAGCGCAAGCGTCTACTTTCAATAGTGGAGATGCAGCCATTTAAATCGTTGAGTGGCAGCCTATGAACCTACCCGTGGACACGCGGACGCAAGGAGGATCCATCATAACCCACACCCTCCCCCTCACACTCAACTACTACTGCCAACATGAACAAACTACTACTAAAACTAATACTGATACTGATACTGATACTGATACTGATACTGCTGACATGGACATCGACTCAAAAAGGAACTCGAAAACACTGTTGGGTTCCCTTTTATGAGCAGCATTTTTATATACCAATTCCCAAAATCGCTGGGAACACGTCTTTATATGGCAGTTGTAACCTAGAAACACGTTCATTTTTTTTTTTTTTTGTCGACCGGAAGACGTCATTGGAATACGTCTACATACGTCGATGTGTGTTGGGACTACGTAAAGAATTGGCTCAAAGCACGTCAAACACAAGTTAGAAATAAGTTTCGCATAAAAAAGACATTACCGCGATGTGTTTCGACTTATGAGTAGCTTATAAGTAGCGTTTGTGGACGTGTGTTTTTGAACGTGTGTTTGTGGACGTGTGTTGACGTGTTTTACACACGATATGTGGACTCTTATAAGCGTCCACATATCGTGTGTAAAACTTATCCCCATCGCATGCGGAACGTGTGTCATACGCTGAGTACGTCGTAAAATTTTGAACATGTTTAAAATTTCTTGACGTACTCTACTTACTACGACGTATGATAGCGTACTTTAGCATTCTACTCACGTATACCAAACTTACTCATACCGTATTTGACGTGCCCCAACGTTTTAGACACATTTTTCTTAGGTCGGCATGCGCTGGCAAGATCGCCAAGGTGTGACCGCGATGTTGACACTTCCATTTCTACGGCAGTTATGATTCGAATCGTTGTGCGTCAGCCTTTTAATAGGCTACGTCATGACATCGTCGGCGATGTGTGCAACGCGCTATGCCGAAGTTAGACTATCGTTGGGCATCGGTTGTGTAGGCCGACAACAGGTCAGCATTCGTTGGTATAAGTTATCTATAATACAACGAAACGTTCTGTGTCCATTACTAATATGTTATGCATACGACCAACTCGTTATGAATACGTCCGAATCTTAAAAAAAAAACATCAAAAGTTCAACGTCAGCCAGCGTTTTACATACATTTTAATACGTTGCCATCGCTGGCTAAAACGTCAAGGTGTGACCGGGCCTTTAAAACTGATGTATTGTTATTGGCGGATGTGTTTGAAACTGTTAGAACAGTCTGTCATCATAAAAATTCTCATTGATTAGACCCCGCTCACTATTATAACTTATTATAACTTAGAACAACCATAAATTACACAGCCTCGAGTTTGGCTTGGAGTGCTATGTTAAAAATGACAAAACAGAATTTGGAATTAATCATTGATATAGATATGCTTTTAATGATAGAGAAGGCTAAAAGAGGAGGTAAATCTCAAGAAGGTTCTTGGAGGTATGCTAAAGCAAATAACAAATATCTTCCTGATTATAACAAGAATGAGGATAACTCTTACCTGATGTATTATGATAATAACAATTTGTATGGGTGGGCTATGTCTCAATCTTTCCCTTATGGAAAACTTAAATGGGTTAAAGAAAAACATTATGAAAAAGTTTTACAAGACATTGTTGTCTCCTTTCAAAAATATTTGGATGCAGCTGAAATTGGATATTATTTTGAGGTTGATTTAAAATATCCAGAAGAACTTCATCACAAACATAAAGACCAACCTTATGCTCCTGATAAAGAAAGTCTAAGAAAAGAATGGTTAAGTGATTACCAACAGTCATTTAATATAAAAGGTAAATCTACAGAAAACTACTTATTACATTAAATTATAAAGAAAGTTATGTTTTGCATCAAAGGATCTTGTGACAATATATATCTGCTGGGTTGAGAGTGAGGAAAATTCATATGATTTTGAAATTTAAACAGTCATTGATTAAGGAAGTGTCTTGATTTTAATAGAAAAAGGAGAACAGAAGCCAAAAGTTATTTTGAGAAGGACTTTTATAAATTAATGAAAAAATGCTGTATTTGGAAAGACTATGGAAAATGTTAGGAATCGACAAAGCATAAGACTTGCTTCATCTTGGAAACAGGCTTCAAAGTTAATTAATAGACCAATTTTTGAACGAGTGGAGGTGTTTTCAGAGATCTTTTCTGCCATTCATTTGAAAAAAGAGAGTATTGAAATGGAAAAACCTATTTATATCGGAACATTAATTCTTCACTTGTCAAAGTCGTTAATGTATGACTATTACTATAATAATTTAAAATCAAAGTATAAGGATAATGTGTCATTGTTATGTGTGGATTCAGATAGTTTTATATTAGAAACTAAGACAAGTGATGTATATGAGGATATGATTGATAATATTGATATATATGACACAAGTAATTATAAGTCAGGTGATGTGTTGTTTTCATCAAAGAATAAAAAGGTTATTTGTAAGTTTAAAGATGAACTGGGTGGGAAGGTCATGAGTGAATTTATAGGATTGAGATCAAAGTCTTATGCTTTTACCTATATTGATAATAATAACTTTGAAAGGTGTGATCAGCAAAAGGGAATAAAGAAAAATGCAACAAGGAACAATAAACTTTAAACATTATTACAACTGTTTAACCTTAAAGAAAGAAGAGTACAGAAAAATGAACACAATAAGAAGTTATAAACATCATTTATTTACAGAAGAGATAAATAAGAAAGTATAAGGAGCTTTTGGTGATAAAAGATATATTTTAGAGAATGGAATCAAGAGTATCCCTTATGGTTATAAGTGTAAGTGTTAAGGGGTGTCTTTTCACTGATTTATAAATTATAGAACCAAGCAATAACCAAACCAAAGAGTGGAGATGTAATCAGCCTTGGTAAAGAATGTGAGATGGGAAACATAAAGAATGTGAGAAATATCAAATAAATCTTATTGAAGAAATAACCGGGGTAAAAGTAGATAAAACAAATATGCTGATAAATTTAATGACAAATAAGTTGGAGGATGTAAAGAAAAAAAATTAATATCCTTGAATGGACTGAAAACTTTGATCGTTATCAATTGAACAATGGAAAAACAATTTACGACAATCTCAAAATGATATTTGGCTCAGGAGGTGGTCAAATACGAGCATTAAGAGAAGTTTATCATTTCATTTCTGCTCAACAAAGACACTTATCCCAAGAACCAAATTCCAAGTTATTCTTTGTGAATATACTCGATGGAAATGAATGTTATAAGAAAATTAAGTTATTCCCGAAAGTAGAACAGGTGCAAATATTCGTTGGTTCGCTCTTTGAGTGGAATGAAAATATGAAAGGGAAGAAGTGCTTTTATCACTAATTCCCAATCTTTCATTGTCTCAATTTTACATTTGCTTGTATGGGAGGGAAGGGGATAGGTGGGGAGAAAATCAGTGTCCTATTTTGAGCTTTTGGGGCCTGAGTCAGAAAGTTTTTCCCTTTTCCCCCATTCATTTGAATGGGCATCCCAGAACCCCCATTTATCATCTACTCACATGTTGACTGCAACAGAAAAGGAAGTCTGCGAGCCATCAATGGAGATTGCCTTGGATAACATACCAAGAAGTTTGGTGTGCAATGCGGGGTGCCAGATCATATCAAAAACACATAATATGTCGAGGGAGATGGCACTGATCTCATGTCTGGCATTGAGGACATTTATCCATTGTTTTGAAAGCAGAAGCAGCATTTCCATGGTAGAGTGACCAGGTCTGAATCCAAATTGATGATCAGAAATCAAGCCATTGGAGAATAGAAATGATTTGATGTCAGAAGTGATGATGGATTCCATGACCTTGCTGATGATTGGGAGCAGGCTTAGTGGTCTGCAGTTGTTGGGATCTGTTTTTGTACCTTTTTATGCAGAGCAGTAATCTTTTCTTATTTCCAAGCAGATGGCAGATGACCTTGAATAAATGAGAGTGTGAATAGAACAGAGAGGGTGAGCAAGAGCAGCGAGCAGGTTTTTCGGGCATGAGGACTGATGCTGTCTTGACCGGTTGCAGAATATGAGTTGAGGTTTGACGGCAAGCTCTCCACCTTGTCAGGAGAAAAGTACATAGAGTTCAGGAGCAGCTGGGAGTGACTGGGTCACGTGGGTCCAGGAAGCCATGGGTTTGGGACTCTAGATTTCGAAGGAAACACAGAGTTTAGGCATTCAGCTTTTTCATGTGCAGTCAACTGTGCAGCCAGTTGAGGGAAGGGAGGGATGGAGGGGGAACATACACCAGAAATAGACTTAACAAGATGCCATCAGGATTTGGAGGAGGCGGGCAGATTTGAGAGTTCATACTTGAGATTGGAAAAATGTTGTTTCCTGGCTCTTCTTATGGTAGACATATACTTGTTCAGAGCTTTGTGGAAGGAAATGAGATTGCTTTCGGGAGGATTTGCCTTCCAAGAGGCAAAGGCAAGTTGTTTTAGGACTACTGCCTCGCACCATGCTGTTCATAGTCAAGGGGATCATCAACTGCATGATGGAGGACCATGATGTTTTTGTGAGGGTGACAAGCGATATGTCTAAGGATGAGTGGTTAGGAGCTTTGGTGTGTCATCTCCAATGAATAGTAAGAGAAGAAATTTTTTCATTATAAAAGCAGTACCATGGGTGTGAGGAAGGGTAGGCCAACTGAAGATGAGATGGGATAAATCTGTGCATGAGAGGGAGCAAATTTTGTTGAAATGATTCCCAGGATTAGTTGATGTCAGAGAGAGTAGAAATGGGAGACCAGCCTAGAAATTTGATGGTTGCTTAAATCCCTACCCGTCGGCCTGAGTGAAATGCCAGACTCATTGGCACTGAGGTGGTTCTCTAATAATGGCTATAAACATGACCACTTTAACAAGGATATGGTAAGATGAACTGATTGGAGCAAAAGAAGAACAACATAAATTTTCTTTGAAATTTGTCAAAATCAAATCCAGAAGAGATGCAGTACCATTGGCTGAGAACTGGGTCGGGAAGTTGATCGATTGTGTCAGTCCCAATGAGTCACAGAAATCCTTTGCTGAAGTGACATGGAAGGTGAGAGGGGTGCTCACACCCAGCCAACTGGCATGATGGCAATTGAAGGCACCACATATGAGGAAGAGAGAGTTTGGATGAGAGTATTGAACTTGGTCCATGTTTTCAACGAGGGAGATGTAAATGGAGTCATCACGGTTTGGTGTATGGGACAACAAACATATAAACAAGAGGTGGGAGCAGAGGGGAAGCAGGAGCCAGAGGTATTCCTGGGGGGTGTGGAGGAGTGAGGGTGGTGCATGTAGAGTGAGGAATAGTTTTGTTGATAAAGAGGGCCACTCCACCACCAGAACAAGGCTCAGGTCCATCACACTGGAGGATGGAGTCACCAGGGTGATAAGCTATGGAATCAGAGATGCCTTGATGGAGGAAAGTTTCTTTTAAGCAGATTATGTCTGCTTTGTAAGTGACAGCCTGTATGGAAAGATCACTCAAGTTAAAGTGAAGGCCTCGGATGTTTGAGGTCCACACTGTTAATGAAGAGAGAGGGGAGGGGGCTTTAGGTGCAGTGGAGGGGCGGGTGAGGGAATGACAATGGAGGAGAGGTGGAGGTAGGGAGAGATGTTGACAGTTTGTTCAAGATCGCAGAAGAGGTAGGGGAGAGGGTCATATGAGGAAGAGGACAAAGGGCTAGGTGGTGAAGGGATGAGTCACAGTGTGGAGTAATAAGAGACGGGGCAAAGGGAAGTAGGAGGATGTGGGGGAATGAGTTGGAAGAGAGAGGGTGGGGGAAGGAGGAACCTTTGTGGATATAATCTGGGGCAGCTTTGAGAAGGGGGGGGAGAGGGCGAAGATTTGAAGGGTAGGGGGAGGAGGGAGAATTGAAGGAGAGGGGACAAGGTGGAGCTTTTGAGAAGGGTGATGGGGGAAGGGAGGAAAGTTTGCACTGAAGAGGGAGGAGGTGGCTGATTTGAGAGAGAAGGTTTGAGGGAGAGGGGAAACGATGAAAGCAGGCAGGCCATGGGGGAGGAGGAAGAAGGGAGAGGTGGAGAGAGGTGGGGAGAGGGGAAGGCTGGGACTTGGTAGTGGTATGGTGAAGAAGGGAGTGGTCATGGGGAAGCACAAGATTTGAGAGTTTGGGAAGAGGGGGAGGTGTGATGAGATTTGACGGGTTGGGAAGAGGGGGATGCAGCTTTGAGAATGGGGAGTGATGGGGGAGATTAGAAAGTGAGTGGAGAGATTTTAAGGGGATGGGTAAGGGGAGAGAACAGAGGGAGAAAGTTGTGGCGGAGCTTTTGAGAAAGGTGGGCGGTCGGGAAAGAGAGTGAAGTTTGCCTTGAAGAGGGAGAAAGCAGCTGAATTGAGATGGAGGAATGAGAGGGAAGTTTTCAGAGGGAGCAAAGATGATAGCAGGCACCGTGATGGGGGAGGAGGGAGAAAGGAGGGGTGGAGAGAGGGGAATTACGAGACGTTGTAGAGATGTGGTAAAGCTGGGAGCAGATGGGTTGAGGAACAAGATTTGCGGGGGGGGTGGGAAGAGAGGTAGGTGTGATGACAGGAAAGAGAGAGCATGTTTGAGATATTGAGGAGTGCACTGAGTGACAGTGAGATACTTGTGTTTGGTTGGAATGGAGCCCACAAATGTTTGAAAAACCATTCAGTTTGGAATATCAGAGGGGGAACTGTTATTAAAGCAGAGAACAATGGAGAGGAGTGAAAAGAGGAGGTAAGGTGGGGAGCAAGATGGATGGAGTAAGGAGGGGGTAAAACAATTGAGGAGTTCAGAGAAGGTAGATTTAAGGAGGTGGAATGGTAGATTTAAGGAGGTGGATTACTCAACATTCTGTGTTGTGCCTTTGTGTGTACAGCTGTTCTAACATGAGTTTTTTTACATCCCGACAGGAGGTGACTTGTGCTTTCTGCTTCTACCTTACAAAACTTACACATGTCCGCCATTTTATTAAACTGTGTGTGACTTGTATGAACTCCTAAACTGCTGAATGGGATGAGTAAAACTTGGTGTTTGTACGTGGGGTGTGCCAGGGAAGGTTTTCGGCACGAAAAATTCAGTCATGGGGCTGAGGCGGTGAGGTGGGGGTTGGGGTGGGAACACAACAAATTCTCTGTTAAAAGTGTCCCATATTATTCTTCATAGTGGTGGTTGGAGAGGGTATTTCAAGTCAGCTTTGGAGATGACTTGCAATTTTACACTGTACATGTGGCATAGTGCAAGTGCTTAACTAACTTTGCCAGAGCGAGGGGTAATTACACTCCCGGAGGGAACAGGTGTTCAGATGAAGTACAATTTTTGTGATACAATTAGAAGAAATAGGTGACATTACTTTTACAAAGCAAGAGTCGACCATGAAACTTTCATTATTGTCAGTAACAAAAATCAAATTCGATTTTAGCATCTTTATGGTCCTGGATGGACAGGTTATTGAACATGATACTTCAATGATCAGTTCTTTTTCTGGAGCTTGAAAAAAACATAAGAATTACTGCTGCTGCTCTCAGCCAAAGTTGAAGCTTCAACCATTAAGATCCAAAAATGGTGTTTATCTTTTTTAGATCCTTGTCAGAGGATCTCTCAGTCTTACTCACGTTGTTGTTCTTGTTCTTCTTCTTGTGGACTTTTTTGTTTCACAGCCTACAGTTTTCAACGAAACTTCCTGAAACTTGGCATCCATATGTAAAAAGACACTGCGCAGACAGTAACCATCTCCGATTGTGAAAATTCATCCAAGAAAAAAAGTTATGACGTCATAATATCTCCCCTCATGGAAATCGCCCAAAAAAATTATCTCTGAAACTCGGAAAGCTTTTTGAATTCTGTTTGCGGAAATGGAACGGGAATGGAAGTAGCAGAGATAATTTAACGCACAAATAATACATCATTATGACATCATATCCGTTTTTATGACGTCATTCCTATTTTTCACATTTTTTTTTTGTCACAGTCCAGAGTTTTCATCGGCTCTTCGTCAAAAGTGGCATGTATATGCATACAGTCCATGCACAGACAGTAACCATCTCCGATTTTGAAAATTCTTCCTAGAAAAAAAATGTTATGACATCATAACATCACCGCTGATGGAAATCGCCGATACCATTATCTCTGAAACTAGGGAAGCTTTTTGAATTCTGTTTGTGGGAATCAAACGGGGGCATTTGCACAGATGATTTATCGCAAATCTGATACATCACAATGACGTCATATTCGTTTTATGACGTCATCACTATTTTCTGAATTTTTTTTTTTTGCAACCAAGAGTTTTCATCAGAACATTTTGAAACTTGACATGTTCATGCAGAAAGCTCACACGCAGACAGTAACTATCTCAGATTGAGGAAATTCATCCAAGAAAAAAGTTATGACGTCATAATATCGCAATGGAAATCGCATAAACAATTATCTCCGAAACAACGCAAGCTTTTTGAATACTTCAGATGGAATCGAAGAGGGCATTAGAGATAATTTACCACACACACGATACATAACTGATAACTATGATGTCATCACTAAGAGGACGAGGATCTCAGCTCATTTGAGCTTGTTCATCATACGTTCATTCGACTCGAGTTCAATGGAATAATTTCTTCTTAAAGGTTATCTTGTTTTTCCCGAATTGCTAAAGGCCTGTGTGGGGCAGGGAATAATCTCTTTCGAAACTTGGTAAATCTTCAGAGATCAAACTTCATTTTTTAGAAGATTAGAACAAAATCTTGAATGCTATTACCTTGAGCCAAAATGAAACCAACAACATTTGAGACACCAAAACAGTGTCTTTACCATGTGATCAACAGTCCAGGACTCATTAAATTACCTTAAAATTATAAAATTATGCTGCAGCGCAACTCTGTATTCAATTTTTAATTGTTTTTGTGACTTCACAAACATTTCATGTCAAATTGACTCTGCAACACAATATTTACATCATTTAAAGATGGTTTCTTTGCAATGTCAGCAAAGGTGGGTTCTCAGTCTCAGATGAAGCAAATTCTTCATAAAGGTAATTAAAGAGTCTTAAACTCCATGCAACAAGTGATCATCCAAGCATTGTGCCCGACCCTCCCCAACTGCCCAGCTTATTCCATTGTCCCAGGGCATTATACATTTAGCTGCGAAATAATTCCCCTTGGACTTGAGTTTTATTTAAATAATGCAGAATAGGGCAGGTGTTGTATGCTCCACAGGCCGTGATTCCTCTATACTTTATCAAGTAAGTGAGAGAAAAAAGTCTGGTCCAGACATAATATTACCCACTTGTGCAAATTTGTTCGCTTTGTGTTTTGTTGTCTCTTCGGAGTTATGTTTCTGAGTTGAATTTGTCTTGTTTGTAGAAGCAGTAATATGGTTTGTCTTATTAATGTCTTAACACAATGGAGGTGATGCGTGTATATATATATATATATATATATATATATATATATATATATATATATATATATATATATATATATATATATATATATATATATATATATATATATATGCACATACACATGCATATATTTATTTGTTCAACGAATATGATTATTGAAATTTTCCAACCTGGACAAATGCCGTAATATTACCATGACATCGTGAATGTAAACCCAGAAGTGCCTCCAGCAGTGCAAATATGTCAAACCCAGAAGGGCCTTTTAACATCTTTGCACTGCTGAAGGCCCTCTCTGGGTTTGCAGTCATGATGTCATCACGACAGTATCATCACGACGTTTGTCCAGGTCAGAGAACTACAATAATTATTGTTCACTTGGCGTTTTCCATCACAATCAATTTATTGTGGTCCAGCAAGGCAAAGAATGGTTACGGTCTGTCCCAAAATAATTTTCAGGTGTATAGTGCCCCAGAAAACATAACTTTCTGGAAATTTATATTTTTGTTGCATTTTATAGCACAAAATCATTACAGTATGGTCCAGCAATGCCAAATATGGTAGCAGTACATCCCAATTTTTTTTCCAAGTGTACAATGTGTTCCAGAACAAGTATCACTGTGGAAATAACACCACTTTGAATTGCCCACATTAGGTAGGCCGAGATGGGAATTCCAGCCTGGAGGGCCCGCATGACGGGATTGCCGATGTCAGTAAGGATTCATGGAGGATTGCCTTGCCAATCAAAGCAGTGGAAATAAAATTAGTAGTCTGTTAAAATATCAATTGAACTGACTTTACTCGAATAAACAAATAGACACATAAATGATATGATGGATGGAACACAGTGGACAAGGTATTTCAATTTGAGAACAGAACGATACGTTTTTATCAACTAAGGGTTGCAAAGGTAGGCTAGCCTTGTGGAAAGCAAAGTAATGCTGCCATTTCAGCCATTTGCCTTTTTTGAAGCAAGAGGGATTGGGTATAATGACATGCAAACAGACACAGTCGAGGGATAAGACTTGGTGTTGGTGCGGTTGCAACCACATCTCCCTCAACCAAATCTGATAATAAATGTAATGAAAATAAAGGTGATGATTCTGCACTGCTCAACAATAATTTGGATCTTTAAATATTGAGCCAGCTTGACACAGACTACAGTTAATTATTGATGTGATGAGGGTCTGTGAGGTTCCTTTGAGTGTTTCTCAAAAAAAACGAATCTGACTTTATGACCCAAATGTTCATCGTTGTTCATGACCTTTGTATCTTCTAAAGACAAGTGCAATGCAGGCACACAAACACAGACGCATCATTTTTTCACAAGTCTGTTCCTACCAAATCCTATTGTTTTTTAAACACTTAATGGATATTCCAAGAGCATTATATTTACATTTAAAGGATGTTATAAAAAAAACCAGTTATAAAACACTCGATACTTAACTTTATCGAAATGGCAACCCTCAAAATAGCTGTTTAGCTAAAATAAGAACCTTATTTACTTGTACACAATTGATAAATATTTACTCCCTCGATCACCAGCTGGGTTATCTTGTTCATCGAGGTTTCTACCATTTCACAGCTCAGAACCACTAATCTTTGGGTCCACAGTCTCGAATGAGAATCTACATTAGTAGAGGTATTCGCCCCAAGTGTTTCATAATTTGCTTTGCAAAGACTGACATTCAACTGAAGGTAACAGGAATCTGGAATTTAGCCAGGATGTTGTCAACAACTTGCAAACTCCTCCTGAATATGAACATGCGATTTTAAATGTGCATTGACAGACAGTGGCAGATGAGTGATCTGGCTTAACGTCCTTCCAAGGGATGGAGCACACATTGATGCCTCCCCCTACCTGCGAAACATGATAGTGACTGTTTATAGCTGGATTGAGATTCAAACTGAGGTGCGACACCTCAAAGGTGAGTGCCCACCCCTCCAAGGTATCCTGCCAACCCTGAAATCCAACAAACATGTAATAAATAAGAACAAAAAAAGTTTTTTTTTCATTACTCATGGAAGAGCAAGTTGACGCAGTGTAAGAACTGACAGTGGGGCAGCAGATCAACAGTTGTACACAAGAAGTAAGAGAAAGGCCGAACAGGAAAAGAGAAGAGAAAGGAGGGGAGGAAAAACAGTAACCTAACTTCAGTATTCACACTGACAACAGTTAAATCAATATTGCAGCGATCAAACTCTTCATGATTTGACTGAACCAATTTTGTTGAATGGATTTTAAATGTATCATTGACTTGTTTGATGTGTCACATTTTGGTGCAAATCACTGCAATTGCAGCAAAACCATAATGTTAGTCTGTAATGAACTTTTCCTGACTGTCACAAGATAATGTATCGAAACTTTTAAACAATAGATGGATTGTGTTTCAACAGAAATTATGAACCAAACAGGTCAAGGCTCTTTGCCACAAAAGGTCACGCTGGAAATCTCAGGCTTCTCAACAGACCAGGGTGGACAAGTTGTGGTCTTGATTTTTACGGTCATTTTGGGCATTTCTGTCTTTCTTAACTTTGGGGTCATTATGGCTTGTTTGTATAACAGATTTAGTACACCAATGTTGTTGTACATTGCTCTATCGTCACTCAGTGATACTTTTTGGGGAATTGCTGGTGTGTCTTGCTATTTCGAAAGGATAATAACACTCCGACAAGTAATATCGTTTAATGGTTGTTTAGTTCAAATGTTTATTATCTATTTCTCACTTTTTCTGCAGTTTCTTACCACATGGTTGATGTATGTTGACCGACATTGGGCTATTTTCCACCCTTACAGTTACATTGCTCTTATGGCCAACAGAGGTGGTGCTGTTAAGCTCGCGATTGCGGTTTCAATATTTGGATTGTTACTTAGTATCAGCTATGTTTTCATAACAACAAGGCTCATGTTTTGTAGCCTGTCCCTTGTGATTAAAGATGTATGTTGCACCGCTTCAGTGATTGCAAAGTCAGCTTGTGGAAATGTGTATTTTTCAATCTTATTTTCCTTGGCTGGTTTATATTTTGTTTATGGCTTAACAGGTTTAACTGCATTTTACTCCACCTATTGTATTGTCAGAAAATGTCGTAAATCTTCAACGGAGGCCAACGTGAAAGCATTACACACCTGCTTCACTCAACTTTTTGCATCTCTGACGCAGTTTCTTTCACTTGTTTTCATAGGTCTTCTGAAAAGATTTGTTAAACTTCCCACAGTCGATTTCTTTGCTGGTATTATTGGTGTGGTTGCACCAGCTGTTATGAATCCACTGATATTCGGCCTCAGAATTCAGGAAATACGCCTGACAATCATTCGAGTCTTTCATGAACTGCATATGAAATGCCGCAAAAAGTGAAATTTTGTGCTAAACGATTTACTGACTGTACAAAAGTGATTTAAAGTTTTATTAAAAGTAAGTGACAACTCTATGCTTCAGTATGATGTGCTTGTGTAAAATATGCTGCAAAAGACGAAGTACATTTCTTGTGACTCCATTAAAACACGGGAATTTCGAGACGACACACGAACACAAGTGAGGCCATTCATGCATGTGCTGTATTTGAGCTTTCATCGAGTCACTTCCACTGGCCGGGACAGTTTTAACTTGTCTTTGCTCTGGCAAAATTTGTAGGTGTAACTTTATTATGAGAATAGTATATATCAAATTTATGGAGAAATCACTGGTCATAAATGAGTGATATTGCGATGCTAATGCAAAAGTTTTTTCAGTGGGAAGCAGAGTTACTCCTCCGGACAGGATCTATATCCCGCCAGTCTGTACAATTGAGTTTTTTCCATAATATTAATTTCCCCTGGTATTTCCAAACACTAAATCGTTTTAGCGTGTGTGGGAGATGGGATTCAGGTGAGCACGTATTCTTCGTTAAAAAAAAGAGAAGGTTTATTCAAGAACAAGACAACAAACACAGAGAGTCTACGATGAAAGGTAGATTGTAATAAATAATAAATAAATAAATACACATTTATTGCAGGTATCATCGAGCAAAGGCACCACAGGCACTCACACAATCATATTGTATGAGTGCCCGTGGTGCCTTTGTCTTTTCATTCCTCTTTTTCCCTGCGTTTGGAACAAATTTCAACACATTCTTCAATCCCACTCTTCCCTCAAAGTCTGCAAAACAGCTGTTAAACACCATCAACACCATCTCTTAAAAAAATAACACCATCTCTTATCTTCCCCCATCTAAATTTTTTCTACCTCCGCTTATCCACCCCAAACTAACCTCCATCAAATTCTCTGCTTTCCTTCCTGAAAGTCCCTGTCGTGTAAGGAGGACCTGAAAGTGCCTGCAGTGTTAATCTTGTTTACCCCGTGTACCCTGCCCCATCCCTCTTCCTTGCACAGATCTCCTCATGTTTCTATTCCACACTGTGTTTAAATTCCCTCTCCCACTCCCCTTGTTGGGCATTCTGTGTGTTCGCTCTCATACGAGCCTCGACGTTGGATAAAAAAAATGCATGAAGGAGTGGCCAGGCAAGGACATGAGGATATGCGGTGGGCAGGGCTACAGTTCAGGCAACATGGGAGAAGATCTAATGAGGCAGGGAGTAAACTCTCCTACCACAAAAACTCTTCCACACAGACTCTTCCTAAACTCTTCAGTAATGACAACTCAAAAACAACAACTGTAAAGAGCAATCAGAGATTGCACACCCTCACCAGGACTTGTTTTGTGTGGTGTATTTTTGTGGCAAATAAATGGAAGGATGGACTAAATGAAAGGTCATTGATTTCAAATGAAAGGTCAAAAATGGTATCATTGTAAATGTTGAAAGGCCAAAGTCTGAAATGGTGGAAAGGTCAAATGATCTGAAAGTCCTAAGGTTGAAAGGCCTCAAAACGTCGAAATTGATCTAAAGGATGGAAAATAATCTGAAGTGTCTAAAGGGTGTAATTTAAGGTCTAAAGTCGGAATTATCTGGAGGAGTCTAAAGGGTCTTAAAACGTCTCAAAAGAGTCTAAAGTTCAAA
This sequence comes from Eptatretus burgeri, assembly GCF_056783735.1. NCBI lineage: Eukaryota > Metazoa > Chordata > Myxini > Myxiniformes > Myxinidae > Eptatretus > Eptatretus burgeri. Next base: position 134,952,041 of record NC_140962.1, read on the forward strand.
TGTGTCTGCAAAATATTAAAAGATCTGAAAGGTGTGAAAGTTGAAAGGTTTAAAAGGGTGTAATGGGTAGAAAGGAGTCTAAAGGTCTTTGGGGTTTTAAATGGTAAAAGAGGATCTAAGGGTCTTAGAGGTCTACAGGGTCTTAGGGTTCAGGGGGTCTCAGGGGTCATTCGATCAAATGGAAAAAAATTATCTCACGTCCTCTAACCTTGAATGAGTCGAGTCAAAGGTGAGAAATTAACCCTCTGTCTCTTTGTGTGTCTTTATGTCTTTATCTGTGCCTCCGTGTGTGTGTGTGTGTGTGTGTGTGTGTGTGTGTGTGTGTGTGTGTGTGTGTGTGTGTGTGTGTGTGTGTGTGTGTGTGTCTGCCTTTGACTCATGATTATTATTATTATTTCAGTTTAAACACCTGTCTGGATGAACCAAACACACAACTTAATCTTCTGGAGGAATCTGACATGACACTATCTTCTGGAGGTAAATGTTATATTTATTGTTATATTACTATCAAAATATAATCATCTTCATATACCCTAATTGTTCTTCACTCTTTGTTTTGAACAGAATATGTTGATCGAGTTTCAAAACCAAAACAAACCATCAGACTCCTGCGAAGGAAGATTTTGTTTAAAGTTATTACTTTTGTTTAATTATAAATGCTTTCCTTATAATTATCAGATTTTGAATTACAAGAAAAGAATAAAGGAGATGTAAAAATAGGGGGGGGGTGGGGGTCGGTGCACTCCCCCAACGACCCACCACCCCCTCATCCCTCTCCCCTCCCCTCCCCGTGTGTGTGTGTGTTGGAAGGGTGGTGGGTGGGATGAGGGGGGTGGTGGGTCAAAGGTGGGAGAGCACAGGCGGGTGGGGCTTGTGTGGGTAGTTGGAGCTTGTGTAGGTTGGTGGAGCTTGTGTGGGTGGTTGGAGCTTGTGTGGGTGGGGCTTGTGTGGTTGGAGCTTGTGTGGGTGGAGCTTGTGTGGGTGGAGCTTGTGTGGGTGGGGCTTGTGTTGGTGGGTGGGGCTTGTGAGGGCGGGGGGTACTTGGGTGGGTGAGGCTTGGGCGGGTGGCGCTTGTGTTGGTGGAGCTTGTGTGGGTGGGGCTTGTGTGCGTGTGGCTTGTGAGGGTGGATGGAACTTGTGTGGTTGAGGCTTGGGTGGGTGGAGCTTGTGTGGGTGGGGCTTGTGTGGGTGGGTGGAGCTTGTGTGGGTGGGGCTTGTGTGGGTGGGGCTTGTGTGGGTGGGGCTTGGGTGGGTGGAGCAATTTTTTAAAATTACATAAACATGTTGTGTGTGGGAACTAATAAAGTAATCACTAATTAGGACTTAGTTATTTTATAACTTGGTTTATGCAGTTCTTTAGCGAAAATGTAGGGTCGGTGGGTCGAAATATAAATATAAATATAATTTCAATTTTCAGAAATTATATATTTTTATGATTTGTTTTTCGGATGTTCCATGGAAAAGACAAGGGTAGGTGGGGGGAAAATAAATATAAATCCCGGACCAGAAGGATCTAAGAAAACATTGAAGATGGAAGACCATTAAAATGCAGGATGCCCATGTTCACTGTATCATCTGATGTGAAAAACAAAAAAGAAGGATTAAAACTTGTTTTTACAATGTCTGGCATGTTTTTCTTATCAAAACCTGTTGGATCATCAAACAAATGGTAACAATGCTGAGAAAATTACCGTCCAAGTTGTAGACTGAAAGATCATTCTCGCAGAGCAAAATCTCATTCAGGTTTTGCAAAAATTTGTCTGTTTTATTAAAAACAATGGCTATGAAAACACATCTTTAAGAAAAATCAGAAAAGCAGTAATGGTACCTCAAACAGAAAAGACCATCAGGAATATCACATCCCGCTGCAATATAAAGCCATTGGCAAGAAAACAGTTTGAAAAATAAAAATAAAGTTCAATATCTAATTTTTCATGTAGTCCAATTTTTCAAGTGTTCAACAATAGTTCACTGTCACATCAAGCACATGGGGATACTTCAATGGCATCAGAACCCAGGCTGCTACACATAGCATCACCACAGTACATACAGTTATTTCTTGCGTTGTTTCTGTCCATTGACCTTCCTCTGGTTTCGCACTTCTGGTTGTTTCCCTCTCGCCAAGCAAGCTGTACATATCGGCCACACAATACCATACTCCTGCAACTTCCTCATTTCATCACTGTCGTCAAGATCTTCGTCATCACCACAGTGATAGCAAACTGGATCAAACCTGCTAGTGATACCTGAAGCGGAAACAGCATCATTTAAAAAAGGAAGATTCACAAGACAATGAATGGGCAGAATTATACATGATACAAAGAAACACACCAGCATAGTAAGCTGCTTCCATAGGCACTTCACAATTTTGAGCTTCCTTCACAATCATCTTGTTGTGGTAACTTGAGTCTGGAGGGAACAGAGTGTGCCACAAGAGTATGAAAGTTCTTCCTTCAGGCACTGAAGGGCTCGCAGATCACCACCAGTGACTTTCTTTGGACTGTAAACCAACCTTCTGTGGCCACACTCACAGCAAGTGATAGTTTTACGAACTTTGGCTGCAAAAGAAGCCCGAAATTTTATACAGCAGGCTTTGTTAAAAGTTGGACCAAACAGAAATAAAAGTATGTTGGGGCAGATTTGACAAATGCTGATACCACTGAACCAATAAAAAAAAATCAAATACTATCATATTTACAATACCTGATATCAGAATGGTCTTGTTTTTCTTGTCATTTTCAGTCACTTGTGCTTTTCCTTTCAAAGATGGCCTTGAACTGTCATCAGTCGGTGTACCATACACTTCCACAAATGGCATAAATTCTCCACTGTCTTTGTTCAACATAGGATCCGGCAGGAAATGAACTTCATTGAAGTCTGTCAGACTTCATAGAGCAGTAACCACAGTTGTCATCCGTGCATTTCTTCACCTGAAATGAGGAAGACAGGTTTAACTATTAGCATACTCTGCTCTGCTTAAGAGAGGACTACATTTAAATAAGATTTTAATTTTTTAGCCTCACCCAAGTTTGAGATTATCCCTACCTGATAAGTGTAATGTCTCTCCTGGCAATGTTGCTCCATGAATGCCACAATCTTCTTGGGGAGGTTCTTTTTGGCACCAAAACTGCTGAAGCCCTCACAGATAACATCCAACATCAAATGAAAAAGGTCGAGTTCATCTTCAGAAGCTGGAGAGTGTGTTTTCATGAGCTCTTCCTTGTACACCAGACGAGAAAATGCTCTGACAGAAGTTGCATGACCGGCTCAAGTGATGTCCCTTGGGCAGCTTTCAAGTTGGACTTCTTTTCTGCAGCCAAGCGAACAGCCTTCATTGTGCCTTGCTTTGACATCAGAGACTCCATGTCATCAGGCATTCTCTGGCGGCAGAGAGCCACATTCTGTAGGGCAATGTTGAGCACTGACATAATCCTTTCTGCAGGATTTAGATAACTTAGGCCTGGGGCAGTCCTTGCAGCAATGAGCAAATCCAAATCCAGGGCTTTGAAAATGGAGACAAATGACAGCTGGACAGAGATGTTCGTTGTACGATAATCAGGCCCACCATCCGAATAATGAATAATATAGGCCGATCCAAGTTCACTCCATCACTGCTGTTTTTCTCTTGAAGGATGGTGACAATGTCAGCCCCGTGTCTAAGAGCATGAGATGGCTGGAAGACCTTATCTTTCATTGTTACATGAACATCTCCACCATAACAACTGTCTTTACTATCTTCTGGGATATTGACTCTGAGCATTGCAGATGGTACTGCACCACAAATATGGAAGTCATGATCAAGGGTGGATAAACGAGGTCCATTTGCAGGTGCAAGAGATCCAAAATTAGATCTCACATTTGTTGAGGTTAGTTTTTCTGGCTTGCTAATGGGTACTGGCGCCTTATCATCAAGACAAATCATTATACTATCATCCCTGAACTTCACAGCCATTTCCCTCAACAATTTGAATTGGAAAGCTGCAAAGTGAGCATTCTCATGCTGTGCATGCAGCAGTCTTGACTGCACTGAAAACTTGACCTTGAACTTCCCTGTGTAGTGCATGGCATTTCTGTTGTGAGGATTTGATGGTCAAAAGTTTAATTTGATCCAGGACTATGATGGAATGGCACTGCCCGGTGGTAGACACTCTTCAAATTGACGACGAAGATCACGGAACGAAATGGCAAAGGGCAAAAACAAATGATCACCATGGCGTCTGTCATCTACGGCTGTATGTTCGTCAAGGTACTTTGCTAGTTCATCCCAAAAAGGATCAAATTTACCATCATTGGGCCGGCCATTCAGAGCACGCATATCATAGAACAAATCTGGGTCGTTTGAATTCAACAAAAATTCTGCCACACGTTCGTCAACTTCACCTTGCTCTCCAGTCTCTGGAGCAGAGGCATCATCTGTGAGGTATGAAGAAATACCACGCAGTATGGCAGGTTTAATGCCGACAGGTATGTAGCATTGCAAAAATTTGATGCATTGCATGGGTTGAGAACTTGGGTATCAACACCTTTGCCTTGAAGATAACCCCAACAGTTGCTTCATCAGACCGTTCAGACTCAGATACTGGAATCTTCCAAACAAAGGCAAGGTTTACCAAATAATTTCAAAGTCTGTGCACCAAAAATTTCATGGGAAACTTGGTAGCCAGATGATTCATCCACTTCTGTCTCTCAGTGCAATCTTCAGGTTGAAAATTGAGAAGTGGAATCGGACAGTAATCCCCGGCTTTTTCCGCCTCCGAATTAAGGGCCACATATTCTGGTTTCAGTTCGAACCGGGTGTGGTGAGTTCAATTGAGTTATCATTATTGAGTTCAATTAAGTCAGTGGACCAGATATAATCAACTTCTTTGGGATAAATCTTTCTTCTATTAAACTTTGTGATTATTGGTTTATGTAATTAATAAGCTGATTTCTCTTCAATCTTAATGATATCATTAGAGCCGATAAGTGTTTTGAATTTCCAAGGCCAAGTTTCAATTTAGCACTGATCATGTTCTTCACAATGAACCTATCAACTTTTTCTCTCAAGGTTGGATTTTGTATCAAAGACAAATTATACAACATTTCTCGATCCACTTCGTGTTTTTCTTCCAATGTCGTGCTATTTCCTAATCAATATCATGCTTCATACACACTTCATCAACTCTGTTTTTAGGTTTCGACGAAGGTTTGGGATTGCTTGCCTGATCTAATCTTTTGTCCAAGTTTGTTCCAGGATTACAGAAAGAATACCCTGGGTGATGTCATTCCCCTGGTATTCCAGTTGTAAATTTACTTTCTGATAAAAAAAAAACTTTTGCATATTTGCCCCCACGTTTTTGTTTGGAGATGAATTTACTTTTTTTTAGAGTCATACACCACACATATCCATTTTTGGATAACCCTATTATTTTTACTTTTAACGTACAAGGTATTTTAATCTTGGTTTTCTATTTACATTTGAGACAACTCATTTATTTATAAGAAAAATTCCGATGGAGTGCGAAAACCTTTTGAGTTTCCAACATGTTCATTTGAATCTGAATTTAAAAAAATTATAGAGTCCTTAGAAATGTATACACTCTCTCCATTTATTGAAGAAAAAAAATGTAAAACTTTAACCAAACTCAATTATACCAACATCATCAATAATATAATCTTTTCCTTCTTTGTCTTCTATATCTCCACTTTCTCATTAAAATCTTCTCCCTGAAATCACTGTTAATACTCTTGACCCATATATTTTTGCTCATCTTGTTAATTCTTTGTTTTCCTCCTCAGTGTGTTGAGATCGATTTATTTTCTGTATTACGTCAAATCGTTTTTTAAATCTCACTGGTTTCCCTATTTTTATATTTAGCCATTCTCTCTCTTTCCTCCATCACTCTCCTTCCTCTCTCTCTCTCTCTCTCTCTCTCTCTCTCTCTCTCTCTCTCTCTCTCTCTCTCTCTCTCTCTCTCTCTCTCTCTCTCTCTCTCTCTCCTTCCTTTCTCTCTTCTCCATTGCCTCCTTCTCTTGCTTCTCCTTTGCGTTGTCCTCTCTCTTCTCCCTTGCCTCCACCTCTCTTCTCCCTCTCCTCTTTCTCTCTTGCTTCATTTTCTTCAATTCCTTCCTCATCCCTTCCTAGCCTTGAACCACTTTCACCCCATAGAACATTCTACATATATTCATCTGCATTTCTTGATATTCTTGAATACAATTTTTTTTTTTTTTACAACAGGAAACCAAAAACATTTCTTCTGAATTTCTAAAAGAGCCTTGTATTTTCTCAACTTTAAAACCTTTTCATTATTTCACATTTTCATTAAATCCAAGCTTGTTGGTTTGGCAACATCATTATAAAGCCAATCTTTTCTTGAAGGCACCCCATTCTTATGTTGTAAAACACACTTATTAAAATACCGAATACCCTTTTCTTGCAGGTATGCTTGGACACCGAAATTATAATTTTATTGAAGCCTTCTTTCTGGCATTTATGCATCAGTAATGTATGATTAATATGATGACAGGCTATACCTCCCCAACTTCCTTTGGTTAAATCAGTTTATATTCCCTGACTTACTATATAAATTCCTGTTCTTTCTGTTTTCATGAGATAAACTAGGGCAAAAGCATGATTTATTTTAACCTTATTAAATTCTTTTATTTTTTGTTTGCAAAATCGTGCTTCCACAAATATCATTATCAGCACCAAGTGGAAAATATTCTTCCTTACGAGACTGATTTAATTCTATCAGGTCTTCTAGGTTTATTTTAAATGACCAATTCTACCCTAAAGCATGAGTCACATTTGCTCTACGGCTTGAATACGGCGGACGTACCCCCACCCCCCAATTGACAGAAACGTGCGCCGGCCGCAGAGTTTCTGAGGTGGCCTCAGGGTGGCCCTACACCGTATGGCTATCTTTTACAGGCCGTAGGGGTCTTCATGGAATTATAGTGCAGAGTTATAACTTTTTTCATTTCTAGGTTGGCTGCAGCAATTCGACAAGCCGTAGCCATGCCGTAGATGTGTTCCACGTCGACCGTACGTAGGGCATACGGTGGGCTTGCGTTATTCGTGCGGCTGCCATAGGTTCTTGTCAATGAAAAATGAATCTTGCCAACCCCCCAAAAAATTACGGCGGCTGCACTATTTCCACGGTCGCCGTAGGGTAGTCCGCAGGCATTCCTGTGTTCAACGTACGGTGGCCTTGCGGTCTGTGTGACTACCTGTGGGCAACGCAGGGTCAACGCATGGTTCCCCTATGCCCGCCATGCGTCCTACGTACAGCCTCCATGGCAGTCTGCGTCGACCGTGCGCTACCGCTAGAGATCCGAGTATAGGTGTTTGCCACCAGTGTTGGGCACAAAAGCGATAATCCGATAACAGATAATTATCGGTTTACTTTTTTTTTAAATCAGACTATTATCGGAAGTTAACTTCCATTTATCGTTATCGGACCACTTAACTTCTGATAACTCGATTATTTTAGTCCCATAATGTCCGTTAATTTTTTGTCTGATAACATTTTTATCGTTTCCGGGTCGCATTTTGCCGAACTATTTAATTATCAATGAGGAGAAAAATGTACATGATTATAGATTACTTGTTTTATAAGATAATGCTGAATCAGGCCGCCGCGTGAAGGAAAATGGAAGAAGAAGAAGAAGAAGAAGAGGAGGAGGAGGAAGAAGAAGAAGAAGAAGCCTTGCAATGGAGACTCCCTCAGCCATGCCGCTGCTCGGCTCTGCAGGTACTGGGTTCGGTCAAGGTTGGGAAAACCGAAAAATAAAAACATATGTGACTGCTACATCGTGTGACCATGGAAATACTGCGGCCGCCCTATAATTGCTAATGGCCGTAGATTTTTTAGACCCTACAGCCGCCGAGCCAATTGTGACTGAAGCATAAGTAATTCAAATCATATCACCAATGTTCTATTCCCATACAAACGATATGGCCTTCTTTATAAAATATTATTTCAATTGGAACTGTGAATTCTGCATGACCCGGACATAAAATCAACACTTCTGTATCTTGGAATACACAGCCGTTTTATTTAAGGATAAATCACTTATCTCACTAAGTCATTTGCCTCAGTCGGGATTGGATAATTTATTGATTTATAAGCATTTTTCAAAGTAATATTTTTTTAGGTCATCTCGTTAAAACTAGTCTCGATGTCCGTCTGTCCGTCCGTCCGTCCGTACGTATGTACGCCCCCATTTTTTTCTTCCGATTTTCTTTATATTTGGTGCCTGGGTATATGTCGATGAGGGATGTACGACAGTATGATCTTTGACCTGATTGAAGGTCAAGGTAAAGGTCAAGGCCATTCACAATTTGCGAAATCGTCCATTTTCAAACTCTATCTCATCTACTGCTTGTTATACGATCTTCGAAATTTCTTCGGATTCTGATAACATGGAACAATGTCTAAATTTGGTCAGGCCAGTTTTTCAAAATTCGTCCTGGTTATCGAGTCACGTGTCTTCAAAGTTGGAAAAATCGTCGATGTGATACGGTCAAAACAAATTCGCCCGATCTTGATGAAACTTGGTATGTAGGTAGGGGTCGATGAGTGATGCACGACGGAATGACTTTAGTCCAGGTCACCGATGCTGTAAACTTATGAAATCATCCATTGTCAAAATATCATCTGCCATTTATGACTCAGAAATGCGGTTTGATTTCTGAGGTCCGGTTTCTATCCTTTTGAAGACACATTGATCATAAATGTTCCAAATCAACCATTTTCAAAATCTATCTCCGGATAACTGAGAAATGTAGTTTGATTTCTGAGGTTTTCTATCCTTTTTAGTCCCAGGCTTTCGTCTGTATGTTGAACCAAAAGAGGACGATATTGAAGCCATTCTAAGCCGATCAGAGATCCACATCTGCAGAGCTTCAGAGATGACCGTCACCCCCAACTGGGGGTAATTTTTATTGTTATACTATATTTCTGTCATTCAGCCTGTATCTTTGTGTAATAATTTTAGTAATAAATATCCAGTTCTTGGGATACACCAAAGGTAGAACCATCTTTTCCAACATGTCATTTATATTACATTAAAAATAACATCATAAAAATTATTATTTTTGTAGAGTTGAAACAACACATACAGACATAATTGACCACAACACTTGGAATTTAAACCTTGAACTTGAAATGTTTGATAAACACCATTCTGAAATAATTTTATGACTTCAACAGGTGGTGGAAGACCAAAACTATCAAAATAATATTTAACCTGATTATTATCAATGCAAACCCAATGAGAACCATTTTAATTTGATCTAAATTAATAATATTCTTTGTATATTTGGATAAGTTTGTTGATTAATCTCTCATACAAATAACCACATTATCAATTTTTAATTTCTCACAGTATTTGACAAGTTCTCTATTTGATGTTTTATTCTTTCCAAATTCTTTACACCAGTCATCAATGCTCATTTATTCATGAGAAATATATAATCCATTACCCCCTTTAAGTTAATTTTGCACTTGCTTGTGCGATAGAAGAAGCAGATCTCCAACTAACAATCTCGCTTTATCAGGAAGGCTTTCAAGTTTTTCAGCAAAATCTACAATTACACCACTTCCACTAATTTGTTTCTCCAACTCTTTGTTCTGTCTTTCCAACTCTTTTTGAGCCTGGAATTGAGCCTTCCTTTCATTGGCAGTTTTCACCGCTGCTGAAATACCACCCGTCAATGCTCCAGCCTCATTTAAACCAGCAAATAAAGGAATTAGAAATGGGAGAAATCCTCCACTCATCTCTCTTATTGAATATCTCTTCAACATTGGTTTTGACATTTTAATTTTAATTGAGCCAGTATCGTTCAAGATTTTCACCTGGTCTCTTGTGAGCAAAACATCAATTCTAACGAACCCGAACAGCTTGCTTACCATAAAATGCACGTTATTCACCACGAAAAGCCATTCAATCTGGGTGTGATTTCCGCTTCTGAGAATGATAACTGAAAGGGAAAAGTTAAAATCATGGAGTACAGTCATGCTCCATATGCAGTGATGACTTGAGAATATAATGGCCATCCCATTAAATGTGTACAAAATGGTATGTTGAAAAGCTCCTGTGGAGTGAAGTCATATGCCTTTAAAAGCCACACCTTTTATTCATGAATGAGTTCACAACAAGAAGGAAAAAAGATCACAGTATACATCGCTAACATACCAAATTGAGAGTTCGCAAAATCGACGAATTGTTCATCCCCAAAATTGTTGATAAATATCATCTAGCCCAGCACAACAAGAGCTGAAGCAATTACAATGATTCCAACAGACGGAAGTGACATTGTCTTTTCGGTAATGTATCCGTACGGTAACAAAAATGTTTTTTTGTTGTATTAAAAAAATAATACACTCACAATACTGTACACCTCTATGATGAATTGCAATGTGAATAATACTGTTGCAAATTCGCGCCCGCCAGCGTGTGAACGGCCACGTAACTCGAATAGCGGCACGTCGCCCACCGGATGGACAATTCTGTCGTGACCCTCTCGGAACAACGCCGGGAGCTAGTCACAGGTGGGGGTTTAACCTCACCACGATCGTGCCAATTGCCCACCCGCGCAGGATAGGGTTGCTCGCCAAATTCGATTTACCTAAGTACCTGCGTGAATGGTCGACCAGGCGATCGTACCACACCACAGGCCGACTCCGGACACGAACTGCTTAAGCGGTCCGTTCCGTGCTACAGTGATAACCGAGCGGTGTTATCGTCGGCCTTCACTGTTCCGATTAATTACCGGGATGTTGCACCCACTACGGACCCCTTACGTGATGCAAGATGGAGGGTCAATAAAAAAAGGAAAAGAGACGAAGCAGAGCGGGCACAGTTCAACATGCAAGCATTTTTATTCACACACACACACACACAGACAAGCACGTATCCACAGCCATACAGACAAAATGCACATAAAACAGTTAAAACAATAGAAGCAAATGCAGAGCTACAACCAACTACGACCGACACACGGCAACACTTATGCAGTTCTACTTGACAGACGGGGCCAGCACACACATTTATACAAAAAGCAAAGGAAGGAAAAGAAGTCGCGACTTCCCTTTTGTGGCTGATGAGTCCCTCTATCACGACCATCAGCATGGTTGCGCCTGGCCCCGACCTCTCTCGCGGCCGGAGAACCCTCTCCGGCACTCCCCGTCCGACGTGCAAGTCCACCTCACAACTGGCGCTGCCGCGTCTCCCGTCCATGCCTTCGTGACAGGGCCGCTCGCCAAGCCGCGGGCGCAGGACCTCGAAGACCAACTCTCGACAAAAACCAACCAACCGCAGACCAACTCTCGACAAAAACCCACCGAAGACCAACTCTCGACAAAAAACCAACCAACCGAAGACCAACTCTCGACAAAAACCCAACGAAGACAAACTCTCGACAAAAACCAATCCACAAGGTCCGTCCTGTCCGCCTTTTGTGGCGCGGGGCTCCACCCTTCGTTCCGCCCCGTTTTCGGCTTCACCTTCCTTCGAGAAGGTTCCCGAAAAGGGGCGTGCCCTCTCGTTCCCCCCTCCCCACGCCGTGCGGGGGGCGAGGAAAGTCAGTCTTGGCTCAGGGCCAGGGAATTATTCCCCCAAAAAGAGGCCCCCACCTTTTCTCACCTTTGACCCCTGGCTCAGATTGCATCTCCCACACCGAGTGCGGAGACTCAAATGGGAGAAACAGGCGGGGAAACCCACACATCCTCGCAGTTCCCTCCTTGGCGCCTTTGTTTGTCGTTCGAAAGCGGACGTAGTGGCGAAGATGTGGTAGCGCAGATGGTGAAGGTGGCGTGGTTGTAGTGTGGTTGGCGCTGTGATCGGGATGGCGTGGTTGTTGAGATGCTGTTTGTTTGAAATAAAAGATAGAAAAAGAAAAACGCCTAACTCAAAGCGTCGCATCCCGGATGGATCACATAAATTCCCTCCATACAACGGGTTTGGGCTAACCACACATGTACCTATGGAGATATCTCACATGAGGGCCCTTTATGGTGTAATGCGAATTTCCACAGCCGTAACAATACATTTCACATGATAGGTCTGTGCATATGTGAAATAAAGCGGTTTTGGTAGTGGTGGAATTTCTGGTGTAAGTGTGAGTCTTCCTGTCTTTTTAACAATCGAATGCACAGTAGATTGAACGATTCCATGTGTACATCCAACTTGCATTGTTCTTTCACCATGCTAATGTCTTTTAATTTTCGTAACATCTAACTTGGTGATTGGTATTGTATGAAAAGCATGTTTCAAGAACAAATGAAATGACGGTTCACGAAACTCCTTGTGGCAGGCACGATATCAGGTGAGACTACACTTGTTCATGCTGTCCTGATGTTTGATCCCATTTGCTGGCACAGGTCCAATGCAGTGTGCACCTGCTGATAATGCAATCAGTCACCTGGACCACAGGTATGATCAGGCCTCACACGGCACTATTATTACACAGTGAACGTCTCCACTATGCCACGACTATCAATACCAGATGCGCGACCGACAGCCACAGCAAGATATAATCAGGGTTTGTGCAAGTGTTTAGGTGCCGAAGCGAACCTTCAGATTCTCTCCCCTCCTTACCCTCACAATTACCTTTAGAAAAAGCATATTGTGCATTAGAATGAATAAAACTTTGCATTGATAAATTACAGATATATTTTACAAGGAAAAGGAGAAATGGCTTCTGATTGCACATTCTCACAGTTGTATACTTTTCACGTGATAGGTAACTCAAATAAATGCACATTATAATATGTAGTATGGCTCATGTGATGGAATACAAAAGATGGGTTCCTGCAACAAGGTTGATCATTGGAACTTAGAATATTTTTTTTTCCATGTGTTGATTTTATCAACTGTAGAAATAATTCCTTCAGGTCAATGTTTCATGTAATTCCATGTTCTCTTGACAAGGGGAGAGCGCAAAAAGTCTTTGTTGCACCAATGAAGAATGGATGTATGTTTTGATCAATTTGGAAAAGCTTCACTCAAAATCTTCCAACTTGCTTGCTGTTTGAACACAAAGAGAAACCATATCACACCAGCAGTAGAATAAGGGTTGTGAACTCAAACAAAATCTATACATCGCAAGATAAACAACAAACGTTTGTTCAACATTAAAATAAGATGAAAGGATGCCTCATGTTGTACTGCTACTAAGACATTCGTTGCAAGAGAAATAGTGTGTTGAACATTGTTGTTCTTGGATAATCTAGAACTTGTCTCCTTTCTGAACCAAACCTCAAATTTTCAATTCAATCAAAATATGTTTGATTTTTACTTTTACCAACGGCAGATTTCATAGAAAATCTCACCCCACACACTCATGAGAAAAGACGACACGGAGAGCGTCTACGAGTGGCAAACTTAATTGGTCCAGACGACGTAATATGCGGTAATATTTTGTCCAATTTCTGCAAAATGGAATGTTTTTGAAAGTACCATGATGGCGATTTTGTTCTTCAGAGTTCAAGTGTACAATTCAATCGAAATAACATTAAAATTTTAAAAGTTGAAGAAAAAACCTTTTTTTGGAAGTTTACTGCCGTTGATTATGCGACTTTCACACCACAGTCTTCAACGAGTTATTTTTTTTTCTGTATACCTTGGTCGAGGCTCGTATGAGAGCTAAGACACAACTCACAGCAAGGAGGCATGAGACAAGAGGGGCGGGAGTGGAAGGGACAAAACAGTGGGGAACAGACACATTAGGTGAACTGTGGAAGGGAGAGGGATTGGGATGGGACGGGGAACATGGCGAAGAGAAGATGGACATTACAGGGACTTTCAGGAAGGAAAGCAGGGGAATTGAAGGAAGTGGGCTTGGGTGGATTATCGGGGGTAGAAAAGATCGAGGATTTGGATGGGGGAAGATAAGAGGTGGTGGTGAACAGCTGTTTTGAAAGCCTGGAGGGAAGAATGGGAAAGAATAGAGTGAGGAAGTTTATTCCAAAGGCGGGAAAAAAGAGGAATGAAAGAGTGAAGATGAGCAGTGATTCGTGATTTTGGTAGTTTTACCAGAAGGGGGTTGTTGGCGGACCTTGAGCACCCTGTGGAAATGTGGTGGGGACAAATCTCAGAGAGAGCAGGGGGGGGCAAGGCTGGAGAGGAGTCAGTAGAAGACAGAAAGACCACCGACCAACCTGCGATGATTGAGTGAGAGGCCCAAACACAGCTTCATTGCGGGAGATGCCGATGATCTTAAATGCCCTGGTTTCGACAGCGTGAAGCCGAGAAAGGTGGGAGGCATGAGCACCAGCCCAGAGGGGAGAGCAGTACTCCATCAGGCTGCGGACAAAAGCTTTGTAAGTGGTAAGGAGCTCAAGAGGGCCAAGGAAGGACTTTGCACGACGGAGGATTCCCAGTCGGCGACTGGCTTTTGAGGCGAGGTTGGAAATGTGACTTTCCCAGGAAAGGTCATGGCAGATAGTGAGACCCAGAAGCTTGAAAGAAAAGACTTCTTACAGAGGATTGTTGAGAAAGTGGATGGGGGGGGGGGGTTCTAAACGGTCCTTTCGAAGAGACATAGTGAGAGTGTGAGATTTGTCTGGATTGAAAGACATGTTCCACGTGTTGGACCAGTTTGTGATTTTATCCAGATCTGCAGTGAGCGAAGAAGCTGCTGCTTGCCAGTCTGAGGGATGACAGATGGTACGGCAGAGGGGGGAGTCGTCGGCAAAGAGAAATAGAGGATTTTCCAGAGAGTCCGAGAGATCATTGATGAAAACCAGTAAAAGAACAGGGCCCAGAACGCTACCTTGAGGAACTCCAGCCTGCACAGGAAGAGGGGATGAAAGAACTCCATTTAGGGCCACACGTTGACTGCGACAGGAGAGGAAGTCTGCGAGCCATGAGTGGAGATGGCCTTGAATACCATGGGAAGAGAGTTTGGTGAGTAGTGCAGGGTGCCAGACTGTGTCAAAAGCACGTGATATGTCCAGGGATACGGCTCGGATTTCCTCTCTGGCATTGAGGACCTCCATCCATTGATGGGAGAGCAGAAGCTGCATATCCAGGGTAGAGTGACCTTGTCTGAAATCAAATTGATGATTGGAAATCAAGCCATTGGAGAAGAGGAAGGATTTCATGTCTGAAGCGATGATGGATTACATAACCTTGCTGATGATTGGGAGAAGGCTGATTGATATGTAGTTACAGGGATCTGTTTTTGCACCTTTTTATGCAGGGCAGTGATGTTAGCAGATTTCCAAGCAGATGGCAGATGACCTTGGGCAAATGAGAGGGTGAATAGAACAGAGAGAGGGTGAGCAAGAGCAGAAGAGCAGGCTTTGAGGACACGTGGGCTGATGCCGTCTGGACCGGTTGCAGAATCTGACTCGAGGTTTGAAAGCAAGCTCTCCACCTTGTCAGGAGAAAAGGATACAGAGTCCAGGGACAGTTGGGTGCGACTGGGTAAAGTGGGTAGAGATAGTGATGGGTTTGGGACACAAGATTTAGCTGCAAACACCGAGTTTAGACATTCAGCTTTATCACGTGTGGAATCAGCAGTGCGGCCATTTGAGGTAAGGGAGGGGATGGAGGGGGAACATACACCAGAAACAGATTTGATTAAACGCCACCAGGATTTTGAGGAGGGAGAGATGTTTGAGAGTTCAGACTTGAGATGAGAAAGATGTTGTTTTCTGGCTCTCCTGAGGGTAGATACACACTTGTTCCGAGCTTTGTGGAAAGAACTGAGATTGCCCTCAGTTGGGTTTGCTTTCCATGAGGCAAAGGCAAGTTGTTTCAGGACAACTGCCTCGCCACAAGCTTCAGTAAACCAAGGGCGGGAGGAAGGGTAAGACAACTGAACATGAGAGGGGATAAATCTGTGCATGAGGGAGAGCAAGTTTCTTTGAAAGAATTCCCAGGATGAGTTGATGTTTGAGAAAGTAGTGATAGGAGACCAGTCTGTAAGTTTGATGGCTGCTCGGAGACCCTGCCAGTCGGCTTGAGTGAAATGCTAGACTCGACGGCGGTGAGGTGGTTCTCTGATAACAGCCAGAGAGATGTCCACTTTAACAAGGACGTGGTCAGAAGAACCAATTGGAGCGAAGGAAGAGCAGCAGATATTGTCAGGGAAATTTGTCAAAATCAGATCCAGAAGAGATGGAGTACCATTGGTTGAGATCCGGGTCGGGAAGTTGACCGATTGAGTCAGTCTCAATGAGTCGCAGAAAGCTTTTGCTGAGGTGCCATGGCAGGTGAGAGAGGTACCCACACCTAGCCAACTGGCGTGATGACAATTGAAGTCACCACATAAGAGGAAGAGAGCGTTTGGATGAGAAGATAGAAGATGGTCCATGTTTTCGGATAGTGAGGTGTAAATGGAGTCATCACGGTTTGGTGTATGGGACAACAAACATATAAACAAGAGGTGGGAGCAGAGGGGAAGCAGGAGCCAGTGGTATTCCTGGGGGTGTGGGGGAGTGAGAGCATTGCATGGAGAGTGAGGAATAGAGTCTTTGATGAAGAGAGCAACACCTCCACCAGGACGAAGCTCAGGTCTGTCATACCGTAAGAGGGAGTAACCAGGGAGAGATACTTGGGAGTCAAACACGTCTTGGGAGAGGAAAGTTTCTGTTAGGCAGATAATGTCTGGTTTGTCAGTGGCAACCTGTATGGAAAGATCTGAAAGGTTTGAGCAAAGCCCCGGATATTTGAGGTCCACACCTTTAATGAAGAGGTAGGGGAGGAGGCTTTGGGTGCAGGAGGTGGAGGGGGAGGGGGAGGATAGGACAAGGGACGAGGGGGGAGGTAAGGAGGGTTGCTGAAAGAGTGTGGGGTATTGCAGAATAGCTCGGGGAGGGGGCCGAATGAGGAGGAGAAAAGGCTCTGTGGTGCTGGGGTAGAGGGGGACAAGAGACAAGGAAGAAGGCAGTTGAGGATTTGAGGAGGTGGAGTGAAGAGATGGAGGTGAGAGGGCAGTGGAAGGAGGAAGGTTGGTGGATGAGAGGGGGGGGAAACTTAGAGAAGGAAGAGTGAGGGGGATGAAAGTTGGGAGAAAGGTGAGGGGGGAATTTTTGAGAGAGGGGAGAGGGAGGCTTGGAGGGAGAAGAGTGGGATGGTTGCTTTGAGAGTGAGAGTGAGGGGTGAGGGGGGTGAGATGGCACTGAAGTTGGAAAAAAAGAATGGTTGATGGAAAGCGAGCATCCATGGCAAACTGTGGTTTTTAAAAGTTTTAGGTCAGAGATGCGATTTAACACAATTCTTGATGGATGCAATGAAGGCGAATTCAGAGAATGGAGAGAAGAAGCGCTGTAATAGTTGGATTTTTTAGGCAAGGAATGAAGGAGAGGTCGAAATGACAGCAGTCTGTTAAAATCGCAGAAGAGTGGTGCATTGTGAAACAGTAAAGAGTACCACATGTGTGAGAGAGGAAGATGAAGCATTAAAGATCGTTTTTGTTGTTAATATTAATGTATGAGAGAGTTCAACAGATTAGGTCATGGAAGTGTAGAAAAAAATCGAGGAAGAAGACGAGGAGGAAGTTAAGAGGAAGAAGAAGAAGCAGAATCGGGAGAAGATGAGCGTGTTGTTGTTGTTGTTGTTGTTGGGTATATATATTTTTTATTTTATTTTATTTTTTTTGAGATAAGAAAGAGATTAGTTGGGAGAATGGGGGATATTTGGAAAGTGGGGAGGATGAAAATTGAAGGTAATGGGGAGGATAGAAATTGAAGGTAATGGGGAGAAAAAACAAACAACAACAAAAAAAAAAACGATCGAACACCGAGTGGAACCGGTAGGCCTCAAGCCTAGGCCTAGGCCTCAAACACCAGGTAAGAACGTCGACAAAAATACTCACAAAATAGCACGATTTTTGAAACAAAACCGAACTAGGAACACACAGTAACATGTAGGTGAGAAAATTAAACAGTTAAAACGGGACAAATAACAACCGGAAACTTAACTTTGAGAACGTCAGCAGGGAGCCCCGAAGAAGACCTCTCGCCGCTCCAAAACCGGAACCAGAAGTCAAGTTATATTAGTTATTTGTGTCTGTTGTTTGTATCTTTTTTGACATCTTTAAAAACAGTAAGTTTTCTGTTTGGAATGATTTTCAATTAACTTTGATGGCCAGACAGACAGATAGTAAAAACAGTTATCCCCATCTGTGCACATGCTCGATTGGGGTGAATTATGAACCAAATTACTGCTAATTTCAGGTTCCTCTTCAGATTCACGTTCTGATTCGTCTTCAAAATTTAACATTCAATGGTAACCTCGATCATAAACCGATGTTTGTAGACAGCCAGACAGCACTAACTCCACTTTCTACTTCGTGTGAACAGGGTAATTATGATACGCAGAACAGTGCTTTCAGGTTTCAGCAGATACTTTAACGACATGAATGACAAAGACCACAGTAAATAAAGCACAATTCAATGCAATTTCTCGAATTTGAACTTGAGATTCTGGTATAATGTGATAAATGCACATAAAACAGGTCAAACTGATTTAACTTTAATGTTAAATTCCAATGTCATGTCTCATGGATTATTGTAACCCTGAGTAGTAGATTAATGGGGCTTCTGAGACATCCATGCAAATGAATGGGGAAAATTGGGAAAACTCTATGAATTGAACCTCGAAAAACCCTAAACAGGAGACTGATTCCACCCCCTCCCATACAAATGAATGGGAAACCTTTCTGACTCAAGGCCCATCAGGTCAAAAGAGGACAATGATTTTCTCTCCCCCCTCTGACTCTCTGACTCCCGGTCCATGGGGTCAAAAGAAGAGATAGATCTCTGCCCCATGACTTACTGATTTCCTTTTATATTATCATTCCACTCAAAGAGTGAGCCAATGAATATTTGATCACGTTCTGCTTCCGGTAATAAATTAATTTTCCTATTACATTCATCACCATTGAGTATTTTCACAAATACTATTTTAGAACTTAGTTCTTGGTCTAAATATCTTTGTTGAGCAGAAATAAAATGATAAACTTCTCTCAATGTTCTTGTTTGACCACCTCCTGAGCCACAGATTATTTTTAATATGCCACGCTCACTTTTTCATAAGCCACGCCCACTTTTCAAAAACCCCGCCCACATTTACTAATCCCCACCCTCTTTTGTGAGGACCACCAACTCTTTCATCATTTTCAGTTAATCTCTGACTCACAAACAATTCATTAGCAAATTCTAGAATGTTATATTTTTGAAAATTTCTGGATGAACGCCTAGGCTTGCCCAGGAAATTTCCAAAGGAAACCACACCGACCAGTCTTTCGATATAAAGGCTTGAAACCCAGACTGAATTTAAACATATTTTTACTTTTACTGAGAATGGACTGCTGTGCTGAGCTTGAGTGGGATGACTTTGGAGTTCCTTGGAGTTCGACTACTTGTATGGAACTAAACCTTCAAGTTGATGAACTGGATTCAAACCTCTTATCTATTGAGGTAATATTTTATTTTCCTATTTACAGAGTTTGCATCAAGCATATAATCATTTATTAATTAAATCACTTTATTAATACATTAATATTTTCTCTCACAGGAAATTGTATCAGAAATACGAAAGGAAAATACTGCTTTTGCCACAACTTGGGGCGAAATTGTTGGCTTGGTTGAAGACCTTGTGAGTGACCAAGACCCACAGAACGAGCTCAACCTTGATGACCCAACCAAAGCGTTATACCTTGGACACCAGCACAATTCTGAAAAAGAGTTTTACATCAATGGTACTCATTGCGAGTTATCAAGACAATACCCACTGAACAAGTTATACCTTGATGAACCAGAATATAAGTTTTAGCTCGGAGACTCACAAATTTTTAAAAAAATCAGTAAATGAGTTATCCTTGGTGGTTTTAAATATGAAACCTACCTCGGAGACTTCACAAATTTTGAAAAAAATCAGTAAATGAGTTCTGCCTTGATGGGTGAAATAACTACCTTGGAGACTCGGGAAAAGGGTTCTGCCAAGATGGTTCTAAATATGGAACCTACCTTGGAGACTCTCAAATTTAGAAAAAAATCAGTAAATGAGTTATCCTTGGTGATTTTAAATATGAAACCTACCTCGGAGACCTCACAAATTTTGGAAAAATCAGTAAATGAGTTATCCTTGGTGGTGTTAAATATGAAACCTACCTCGGAGACCTCACAAATTTTGGAAAAATCAGTAAATGAGTTCTGCCTTGATGGTTTAAATAACTACCTTGGAGACTCGGGAAAAGGGTTCTGCAAAGATGGTTCTAAATATGGAACCTACCTTGGAGACTCACAAATTTTGAAAAAAATCAGGAAATGAGTTATCCCTTGGAGACTTTGTAAGTTGGTTTTATTTTGGAGACTTGAAATGTGGGTTCTGGCTTGATAACTCACAATGTGATACATATCTTGGAAACTCAACAGGAATGTGGTTATACCTTTGAGACTTGGAAAGTTGGATTTATTTTGGAGACTTGAAATGTGGGTTCTGGCTTGATAACTCACAATGTGATACATATCTTGGAAACTCAACAGGAATGTGGTTATACCTTGGAGACTTGGAAAGTTGGGTTTATTTTGGAGACTTGAAATGTGGGTTCTGGCTTGATAACTCACAATGTGATACATATCTTGGAAACTCAACAGGAATGTGGTTATACCTTGGAGACTTGGAAAGTTGGGTTTATTTTGGAGACTTGAAATGTGGTTTCTACCAAGAAGACTCTTGCGGATCTAAACCTATCGATGTAGTTCTTTGTTGATCGTGCTTGATGAGAGCAAGATCAAGAAAGTTCTGGGAAGAAAGTGCAGGAAAGTTCTTACTCCCCATTTCTACTTCATCAAACTTGAAAGCCTTAAAAGACAGAATTGGAAGAAGAGAAAAAAAAAACATAAAAAAATATTGTTAGTTCTGGGAAGAAGATGTAGGAAGGTTCTTTCTCCCCCTTTCTACTTCATCAAACTTGAAAGCCTTAAAAGACAGAATTGGAAGAAGAGAAAAAAACAATTAAAAATATATATTGTTGAAATATGTATTTTAAAAAAGATATTGTGTTGTGCGGGGGTTGGGTTTGGGTTGAGAATTTGAATGTGAGGGTTAGGGCAGGTTTGCGTTGAAGTTGAGATTTTGAATGTGTGGGTTAGGGTGGATAAGGGCGGGTTAGGGTTGGGTTCAGGTTAGGGTTGATTATGCTCCCTGTTATATTATCACACACACACACACACACACACACACACACACACACACACACACACACACACACACACACACACACACACACACACACACACACACACACACACACAAAAGTTAAGCCTTGACTGACTATTCAGTTGAGGATTCTGTGTTTGGGGTTCACAGATCTAAGAACATCCCCCTTGACACACAATATCTATATATATATATATATATATATATATATATATATATATATATATATATATATATATATATATATATATATATATATATATATATATATATATATATATATATATATATATATTTTAATTTAACCCTCGGCAGATGCCATTCTTATACACACACACACACACACACACACACACACACACACACACACACACACACACACACACACACACACACACACACACACACACACACACACACACACACACAACCAAACAAAAGTTAAGCCTTGACTGACTATTCAGTTGAGGATTCTGTGTTTGGGGTTCACAGAACTAAGAACGTCCCCCATTGCACACACACCAACAAACAAAAGTTAAGCCTTGACTGACTATTCAGTTGAGGATTCTGTGTTTGGGGTTCACAGATCGAAGAACATCCCCCTTGACACACAATATATATATATATATATATATATATATATATATATATATATATATATATATATATATATATATATATATATATATATTTAATTTAACCCTCGGCAGATGCCATTCTTATACACCTCGGATTTGGTCCTCGAGTGTTCATAGATGTGTATAGTAGAGGGGAGTGAAGCGCCAACACTTTGCTCCCATGAGTATTATCTGCTTAGTTTTGTCTTTTGTAATACCTGTGAATAAAATGAACCTAAAATCTCTTCCCCCTTTAAATCATATACCTTATAAGTCCAAGGAACTGTATCTATCACATCAACAATTTAAAAAAGCTCATTTGTCCATCGTTTAGTATAACCTTTTTCAAAATGAGATTTCCATCTAAATGTTCTGGCTATATCACCAACTTTGAATTTAGGCTTTTTGACATTAATCTCTTTTTCATATTCTAATTTTGTCAATGTTTCTGATGGTTTCGTTTTCGTTGAGGTATGAATCATGTCGTTGGAGTTATTTACAATATCCTGAATAAAAGATGACCGATGTTGTGAACCGAGTTGTGTGAATTTTTTATATAGTCTCTCTTTTAAACTGCTATTAAAGTGCTCAATAACAACCGCTTTTCCTTCATTAAAGGTACTGTGTCATGTCATGCTGTTATTTTTTAGAAAATTCATAAATATCTTATTATAAAAGCCTTTTCCCTCATCAGTCCATAATTTTTTGGGTTTTTTCTTGCTTTTATTAAATATCTGTTGAAAGGCTTAGATAAGAGCATTACCTGTTTTGTTTTTTAAAGGGACAACCCATGCATATCTACTCCTCAAATCAATAACGGTTAAAGCATACTTGTACCCCTTATCATTATTGAGTTCAATCAAATCAGCGGACCAGATGGAATCAACTTCCTTGGAAAAAACCTTCCTTCTATGAAACTTTGTGATTATTGGTTGATGTAATTCATCAGCTAATTGTTCTTCAGTCTTAATGATATCATTAGAGCCAATAAGTTTTCTGAACTTCCAAGCCCAAGTTTCAATTTAGTGCTGATCATATTCTTCACAATGAACCTCTCAACTTTTTCTCTCAAGGTTGGATTTTGTATCAGAGACAAATTATGCATTTCTCTATCGGCTTCATGCTTTTCTTCCAAAGTTGTGGTATTCCCATTATCAATATCATGCCTCATGCACACTTCATCAACCCGATTGATGGGTTTACTCCATGGTTTAGGATTGTCTGCCTCATCAAATCTTTTATCCAAGTTTGTGCCTGGACCACAGAAAGAATACCCTGGTAGATGTAATTCCCCTGGTATTCCAGTAGTTGTAAATTTACTTCCTCATAAAAACTTTTGTATATCTCCTCCACTTTTGTGTTTGGAGATAAATTGACTTTTTTTGAACCACACACCGAACATGTACCTTTTTGTATAACCCTGATATTTTTACTTTTAAAATATGAGATATTTTTAGCATTAGTTTTCTTTTTACATTTGAGACAATAACTCATTTATTGATGAGAAAAATTCTGACAGAGTGCAAAAACCTTTTTAGTTTCCAACATGCACATTTGAATCTTAATTTTTAAAACATAAAGAATCCTCAGAAATGTCTTCACTCTCTCCTCCATTTAATTTAGAAAAAAATGAAAAGCTTTATTTTATGTCAATATCTTTGCCTTGAAAATGATGTCAATAGTCTTGACGAAAATATTTCTAATAGACTTGTCAATTCTTTGTTTTCCTCCTTGGTGCGTTGAGATTCATTAACCTCTGCCATCGAAGATGGATGGAGGTTACTGTTTTCACCCCTGTCTGTTTGTTTATTTGTTTGTGAACAGTATTATGGAAAAACTCCTGGACGGATTTCGACGAAACTTGGTGGGGGATTAGGTCTGGTCCAAGAATCATGCCATTACATTTTGGACTTGGTCCAAAAAAAAACTTCGAAAATTTTGCAACTTTTTTCAAAAAAATTTCGATTTTATTTGAGAAATATTTGATTTTTTTTTTTGCATTTCTACATGTTTTAAGTGATTTCCAACCCCCCAAAAAAAATTGTTAGAGAGAAAAAAAAAATTTTGCAACTTTTTTTCAAAAAAATTTCGATTTTTTTTTGGGCATTTCTACATGCGCGTTGATGTAGTTTAGTTTATTTAATCGTGGTTCAGTACAGTCTGACCATTTTGACCTACGATGAATAGGATATCAGGTTCACTTAAGTGACCCAGTAGAATTGGCGGCGGAGGTTTTGCACTCTACCGAGTGCTCCCCCTCTAGTTTATTTTCTGTAATACCAGCAGTATTTTTTTAATCTCACTGATTTCCATATATTTATGTTTATTTATTCTCTCTCTTTCCTCCCTCTTCTCTCTTTCCTCCTTCTCTCTCTTCTCCCTCTCATCCTCCTCTCTCTTCTCTCTTTCCTCCTTCTCTCTCTTCTCCCTCTACTCCTTCTCTCTTCTCCTTTTCCTCCTCTTCTTCTGTCTCAGTTTCTTCAACTCCTTCCTCGTCCCTTTCTATCCTTGAATCACTTACACCCCATAGAATATCATACATATATTCATCAGGATTTCTTGTTATTCCTGTATCCAAAATAATTTTTTTACAACAGGAAAGCAATAAAATTTCTTCTGAATTTCTAAAAGAGCCTTACGTTTTCTTAAATTTATAATTTTTTCATTATTTAACATTTTAATTAAATCCAAAGTTGTCGGTTCATCAACTTCAGTATAAAGCCGATCTTTCACTGAAAATACCTCATTCTTATGTTGGAGAACATATTTATTAAAATACCGAATACCCTTTTCTTGTACGTATGCTTGGACACAGAAATGATAATTTTCTTGAAGTCTTCTTGCTGTCATTTATGTATGAGAAATATCTTCTTCTTCTTCTTCTTTCGGCTGCTCCCGTTAGGAGTCGCCACAGCGGATCATCCGTATGATCCGCATAGTGATTTGGCACATGTTTTACGCCGGATGCCCTTCCTGACGCAACCCTGGTCGCCTCTTATGACACAGGGATATGGTACACCTATTTTAACCGGGGTATACACCGGCCCAGTATACTGGTATTCATTTCACCGACCTCGGAAGGATGACAGGCTGAGTCAACCCCCTGGTGTATTAATTCAGTGGCCCAACGGGACTTGAACTCAGGATCTTTTGGATCCCAAGCCGCTGCCCTAACCACTGTGCCAACACCAGGCTGTATGTATTCGAAATATATGACAGAATAATAGTATGACACAAAACACCTCCCCATCTTCCCAGAGTTAAATCATTTTGTATTTCCCTACTTTTTATATATAATCCTGTTTTTTCTGTTTTCATGATATAAACTGGGGCAAAACCATTATTATATTTACCCTTATTAAATTCATTTATTTGTTGTTTACTAATCGTGCTTCCACAAAACTCATTCTCTGTACCAAGCGGATAATATTCTTCCTTGCAAGACTGATTTAATTGTCCCAGGTCTTCTAGGTCAATTTTAAATGACCAATTATACCCTAAATCATTCATATTGTTATGTGCGTGTGGCCGCGTACCTCTAATGGCAGCGGTGTCGCCCACCGGTCGGACAATTCTGTGGTGACCCTCCTTGGAACTCCCCCCAGGAGCCAGTCACAGGTAGGGGTCTAACCTCACCACGATCATGCCAAATGCCTACCTGCACAAGATAGCAGAAATCTACCTCTTCATGACACATTCATGATGCATGATTTTACGCCATTTTTAATTTCCACATGAACGAAAATCACCATTTGTGCATGCGATAGATAGCCGTTAGCTCAATGGAGACTCATTGTATTCCCTTTCCATCAAGATACATTGGCTTGGAAAAAGACGATTTATTTGCACATAATATTTTGATTATCATTTTCACTTTGGACGTACGGGACATTTGATTCATGGAACACACCACGGACTTTTCCTGAATGTTTCATTTTGACGGTCGAGCATGGCTGTGGTCTCGGAGAATTTACCTTAGGCGTCCACATTATTCCATTGACGTTCGACACCCACCTTTTTCCGTCAGGTCAGATCGACACCCGGTTCAGCAGCTCAGGTCAGGTCAGGTCTGGTATGGGAGCATGCGCTGAAGCTACTCATCACTGCGTCCACTTTCCACTGGTACTCCAGGGGCCTCCGTCGGGCCATCCCCCAGGAAGAAGCCGAGCTCATCCCCATCTCCTTGAGATGCTGATCAACCTGCTGCAACCACGAGGCACGTGAAAGGCCCATTGGCCTCCTCCACTCACGAGGCTCCCTTGCCGAGAGAATCTGATAAACAGGATCAGTGACAGGAAATGAGTAACATGTCCATACAGCCGCACCTGATGCTTACAGACTATGTGGGTAACAAATCTCATTTGAGTCTCACACAGCAACTGAACGTTGGACACAAAGTCCGATCAGCGATAGCCAAGGATTCTCTGTCGAGGCCTGGTCCCAAAGGAATTAAATTGCCATCTCAGATCCCTGGTCAGAGTCCAAGTCTCACTTCTGCAGTGAAAGACTGGAAGCATCTTGGTCCTGAAGACTTGGACTTTTGTCCTCCCGCACAGGTACCGGCAGTGCCACACCCCATGGTCCAGTGAATCCATGACTCCACAGCCAGACGCAGACGTCTCTCGACGTCATTATTTGTTTTCGACTCAATCTTCCTTTAATATCATCCTCCATCACTTTAGAAGAGTGTGTGTGACGAAAAATTTTGCCAAAGCATCAATGGTCGTTTGAATATTGTGTTCTCAATTTAGTTTTGGTACCTGAACTTTATCAATGACCTCGTGCCATTCAGGTCGTTTCTAATACAAGTTATGGGACTGCATCCGACATGGCAAGTGACCCGGATTTCATGGGTTTGACCCGTTCATTGTGTGAATACCTACAGACCCGTATTGTTTGTGAATACCTGCAGACCCGTATTAATTTCGTCAAAACCCGTATTAGATGGAAAGTTCGATCCATTCCCAAACGCAATGTTTCGCTTCCATTCCACCCGCTTGGTTTGACCCATACTGTGAGACCTGGGATGCATTCAGTTGCCAAGTTTCTTATGGAGTGCACGCAAAGAGGCTGAAGCCCTCATGCAAGCATTCCATCATTCGACACTGTTAATAAGGAACGGCTGGCTTGGCAACCTATAGCAAGCTTATTGATCATGGAGCATACCCGTGGTGTGTTCAGTTGCCAAGCATTAAGTGTTTCGTTGGGGGTGCTTGCTTGATTGCTTAAGCCACTTGGCAAGGGCTGTACAAGTTGATTGTTAATGGAAAACACACACCACTGGAGCGACCTGCAGCCGATACATAATGTATTCCTCAAAGTCAATTGGCTGTGTTACGTCAAGAGGTTTCTCTCACTGAAAGGCAGTCACCATCCTCCAGGATTCCACATGAAGAATCACCTCTGATCATGTCTAATAAATAAATAACCTGGTTTTGATTCCCACCAACCCGTTTTTTGTCACCTCCAACTTTCCATTTGTGCTCCATATGGAATTTGAACCTTGGTTTCAAGCATTATTCACCACTGCTTCAGAAGAGAGTACTCAATGGAGTTTTCTTTAAGTTTCTCCTGCATTTAACAAATCAACAATCCAAGAAGAAAGTCCCAATTTGGCCAAACGCTCAAAGACTCCCTCAGGCCCAATGACTCTCTTTGGAATTGTGCTTTGAGTGCATATAATGGGGAATCTGACACAACATACTCGTGAAGACCGAAAGCTTCTGGACACGATACAAGTAAGTGATTGTGTATATAAAGTAGAATGCATCTCATCGTGGAGTTCGATCGATCGATTGCATCTCATAAAATATTATATAGTACGAGCAGGGGCAAACACAGCGCTGCCTTGCATTTTTTTTTTGGGGGGGGGGGAGTGAGATACCTGTTATTACCTGGCTGGGTGAGCTTTTATCGCTTGTGTGACGTGTTGAATAACGTGTTGGACACAGAAAGAATAACGTACAAACTCTTGAACATTGATTATGTCGTGTTGTTTTCTGGATAAACAAGATGTGTGTGTGTGTGTGTGTGTGTGTGTGTGTGTGTGTGTGTGTGTGTGTGTGTGTGTGTGTGTGTGTGTGTGTGTGTGTGTGTGTGTGTGTGTATGTGTGTGTGTATGATTAGGATAGTAGTGCACGAAGTAAATAGGTCGGAATTCTGGAATCGTGCACAACCGACATGTCATTGTAACAGATCCATGTGTTTTCGCTCATTTCGCTTAATTTAACATATTATACCCATTAATACAGGAAAGTACTTACGACGTGATTACATATTTGAGAATGCTGAAAATGTATGAGGTTGAAATGTTTCAGCGAGATTTGTGTGTTGCATCGATTTTAATTTTCGTAACGTCTCACTTGGTGCTTGGTATTGCATGAAAACCATGTTTCAGGAACAAATGAAATGACTTTTCAGGAGAATCCTTTTGTCAGGAACGACATCAGGTTACACTGTCTGCACTTGTTCATGCTATCCTGATGTTTGATCCCATTTCCTGGCACAGATTCAATGCAGTGTGAACCGGCTGAGCATGTGATCAGTCATCTGGACCACAAGTATGATCAGGCATCGCACGGCACCATTATTAATCAGTGCACGTCTGCCCCATGCCAGGACTATCAATACCAGACGCACGACCGACAGCCACGGCCCTGAATGATCAGGGGTTGTGCAAGTGTTTAGGTGCCCGAGGCGAACATTCAGATTCTCTCCCCTCCCCACCCCCACCCACTCACCCTCACAATTACCTTTCCAAAATGCATATTGTGCATTAGTATGAATAAAAGTTCTGCATTTATAAATTACAGATATATTTTACAAGGAAAAGGAGAAAATGCTTCTGATTGTACGTTCTCACAGTTGTGTACTTTTCACATGATAGGTACTCAAATAAATGCACATCATAATGTGTAGTGTGACTCACGTGATGGAATACAAGAGATGGGTTCCTGCAACATGGATGGTCATGTAAATTTAGAATATTTTTTTAAATGTTTTGATTTTATGAAATGCAGAAATAAGTTCCTTCAGGTCAATATTTTGTGTAATTCCGTGTTCTTTTGACAAGGGGATAGCCCAAGAAGTCTTGATTGCACCAATGAAGAATGGATGTGTTTTGAAAAACTTGCTAAAGTTTCCCTCTCAAAAGCTCCGAACATGCTTGCTGTTTGAACACAAAGAGTAGCCATATCACACCAGCGGTAGAATAAGGGTTGTAAACTCCAAAAAAATCTACACATGGCAAGATAAAGAACAAACGCTTGGTCATTGTGAAAATAAGATGAAAGGATAGCTCATGTTGCATTGCTACTTCAACATTCATTGTAAGAGAAATAGTTTGTTGAGTTTTGTTGTTCTTGGAAAATCTAGATATTATTTGCTTCCTGAGGCAAACGTACAAATTTTCATTTCAATCAAAATGCTTGATTTTTACTTTTACCAACAACAGAGTTCGTAGAACATCTCACCCCACACACTCATGAGAAAATCCGACACGGGGAGCGTCTGCGAGTGTCAAATTTGATTGGTCCAGATTACTTAAAATGCCATAATATTTTGTTCAAGTTCTACCAAACAGAAGGGTTTTGAAAGTACCATGATGGCGATTTTGTTCTACAGAGTTCAAGTATATAATTCAATCGAAATAAAATAAAGATTTCAAAAGTTGTAGAAAAAACTTAATTTTTTTGGATGTTTAGTGCCATTGATTATGCGACTTTCACAGCACCGGATTTAACGAGTAAAATGAGTTATTTGTGTCTGTTGTTTGTATCTTTTCTGACATCTTTAAAAACAGTAAGTCTTCTGTTTGGAATGATTTTCAATAATCTTTGATGGCCAGACAGACAGACAGTAAAAGCAGTTGTCCCCAACTGTGCGCATGCTCGATTGGGGTGAATTATGAACCAAATTACTGCTGTTTCAGGTTCGTGTTCAGATTCACGTTCTGATTCGTGTTCAAAATTTAACATTCAATGGCAAATAAATTGTTCCTCGATCTAAACCGATGTTTGTGGACAGAAATATAGACAGAGTGAAACAGTTGCACATATATAATGTGCAGTTGCACATAAATATAGACAGAGTGAATTAGTGAAACACTAATTCCACTTTCTGCTTCGTGTGAACAGGGTAATTATGATAGGCAGAACAGAGCTTTCGGGTTTCAGCAAATACTTTAACATGAATTACAAAGACCACAGTAAATATAGCACAATTCAACAAAATATATTGAGATAATTTAAACACACAATATCGTTGGGAAAATCATAGAGGATTTGAACTTGAGATTCCGGCATGACGAGTTAAATTTACATACAACAGGACAAACTGATTTAACTTTTATGTTAAATTCCAATGTCATGTCTCATGGATTATTGTAACCCTGTTTTTTATTCTAAATCACGATTCTAATGCAGAAACGCATGTTTTTCATCAAATAGTTTGGATTTTAGCTTGCAGTTACAAAGCAAAAATTTTACACAACAAACCTTGTTCCTGCAAATATGGTCAAATTTGCGTTATGCAAGCGTTTTTAACAACACATCATCTTGCTCACCAAACATACTGTTACGAATTTGGAAGCTTCCTGCACACAACAGCCAGGTCCTATAGAGCAGCTATATCAGTAAGTATGTGTTTCTAGTTAGGGTCCCGTCCTCTCTTTCATGGGTGATTAATTGTACATGCGCTGTGGGTTATTTTGATAGTTTGGATTTAAATTACCAACAAGAACAACAATGACACCTGCCCTCGCTTCCTTCCACCATCATCCGCCGGCAGCATTGCTCACCTGCATGTCAGCACGTACATAGGCGGAGTCTAGTGTGCTTGGTGGGGTTTCTCTGGACGTTGGTGTGCTGGCATTGCCCCAAATATGGGCCCAAGCTTTACGCTCTGGCTTCGCCCCAAATATGGGCACAAGCATTACGCTCTGGCTTCACCCCAAATATGGGCACAAGCATTGCACTCTGGCTTCGCCCCAAATATGGGCACAAGCATTGCGCTTTGGCTTCGCCCCAAATATGGGCACAAGCGTGCACTCTGGCTTCGCCCCAAATATGGGCACAAGCGTTAAGCTCTGGCTTCGCCCCAAATATGGGCAAAAGCGTTGCACTCTGGCTTCGCCCCAAATATGGGCACAAGCGCTGCACTCTGGCTTCGCCCCAAATATGGGCACAAGCATTGCGCTTTAGCTTCGCCCCAAATATTGGCACAAGCGTTTCTTTCTGGCTTGGCTCCAAATATGGGCATAGAGCGTTGTCTCTGCCCAATGAGGGAGTGTGAGCGTGGGATAAGAGAAGCACGCGTGGGCCAAACGTGAGAGAGTTGAGTGGTTGTCTTCTGGTCTTCGAAAGAGAGTTGAGTGGTTGTCTTCTCGTCTTCGAAAGAGACTTGAGTGGTTGTCTTCTGTTCTTCGAAAGAGTAGAGTGGTTGTCTTCTCGTCTTCAGAAGTCTGGTGGTCTTCTGAAGCCAGTCGTCGCCTTCCTGGGGTCCCGCCAACAGAGCGTCTTCTCTTGTGGCCTGTGTGCCTGTGAGCCTGTCCCACGAGGATCGCCTGCCTGGGCTTGGAGCGGAATTGTGTGGCGGGTTTGAGTCCTGCCACACCGGATCGTCGAAGACCGCACGAGGCGGAAAGGTCCAAGAATAGGCTCTGACATCCAGCTCGCCTTTCCTCGAGCTGGAGGCCACAAATAAAGACCTGACGGGTCCGTTTCTTTTTGGGTGTACATGTGTGTGTGTTTCTGGCACCAGTCTGTTAAGTAAACCTGCATAAGTGCTTGTACATAAATTGCTATTCCTTCATTATTCGGTTAACTCTGCCTTCTTGCGTGCTCCCCTGCCCCATTATAAATAAATATCCCTTTTGTTAAATGTTCCAGCTCGTTTCTGTGTTTCTTTCATTGGCTTGGTACTGTGTATATTGAGTAATAGCGAGGCCGTTCGGGCCGGTAAATTGTTCATTTGGTCCGACAGGCTTTGGTATTCTCCGCTCAGGAAACACACGGTTCGGGCTCGGTTACGGCTCATTCCGCTCGAGGTCCGTTGAGGGTGTGAATTCCCCGGAAGCTTTGTCCACGTGGGTAATTAGGTATATTGAAGTTTGGCAATTGACGCTACCCCACGCGGTCGAATTATTACCAATTCATGGTCCAGTAAAGGACCCGTGCCTTTCGGACTTATCCAAAAGGCACAACCTTAATTCCGGCGTGTTTGGTGGAGCCGACTCTACTGCTCCCTCTCGCGGACGTTCTCGCCACTGATACCTGGCCCCGGAACAATACATCCTCTGCATACTGTACATGGCTAACATATTAAATTGTATGACATGTATGGATATTTAATAAAGTGAATGTTTCATTGTAATCATCATTGTGACCTTGACAAAACAAAAGTTACAACAATTTTAATTGTGTTTTTACAGGAGACATGAACACAAACGTTGTGGGATATTTTCCTCACACGGTCACACTGGATGTGTCGGATATTCCTTTGGATGACAGTGGACGAGTTATCATGTCGGTTTTCACGTTTGCAATGTGTATTTCAATCCCTCTCAACGCAGCAATCATCGCGGCTTGTTTTCCTCGTTGGTTACATTCACCCATGCTCTTGTACATTGCCTTATCATCGCTCGCTGACACTTCATGGGGAGTCGTGGTAATATCATGCTTTTTCAGTAGAATAATTGCAAGACGTGAAATAATATCGTTTAATGAGTGTTTGTTTCAGTTGTTTAGTATACATTTCACAGTGTTTCAGCAGTTTCTCACCACCTGGTTGATGTACATTGACCGACATTGGGCTATTTTTTGGCCGTACAGTTATGTGGCTCTGATGGTGAACAAAGGTGGTGCTGTGAAACTTGTCATTGTAGTTTTGACAATCGGATTGTTGTTGAGTGTAAGCTTTGTTGTAGTACCAACAACAATGGTGTACTGCAACTACTCTGTGGTAGTCCGTGATGTAGTCTGTGTTTCTTCTCCTGTTGCAAGATCAGCTTGTGGAAATGTTAATCCTTCACTCATTCATTCTCTATTTTGTCAGTATCTTGTGTATGGTTTAACCGGTTTTACAGCACTGTACTCGACTTGGTGTATTGTTCGTAAATGTAGTAAATCATCCACAGAGGCAAATATAAAAGCCTTGCACACATGTTTTACACAATTGTTTGCATCTCTAGCGCAGTTTATACTACTTATTGTCGTGATGGCGTTGAAAAGATTTGTAAGACTTCCCACGTTTGGTTTTGTCTTGAACCTTTTAAGTGCAGTCACACCGGCCTTTGTTAATCCTTTAATATTTGGGTTCAGAATGCAGGAGATTCGCTC
Source organism: Eptatretus burgeri (assembly GCF_056783735.1). Taxonomy (NCBI): domain Eukaryota; kingdom Metazoa; phylum Chordata; class Myxini; order Myxiniformes; family Myxinidae; genus Eptatretus; species Eptatretus burgeri. Next base: position 134,985,153 of record NC_140962.1, read on the forward strand.
AACTATCGTTCTTGTTTACCGTAAAATGTTTGTAATTCACCATAAAAAGGTATTCAATCAGGGTGTGATTGCCGTTTCTGAAAATGATAACCTTGAAAGGAAAAAGTTTAAATCATGGAACATGGTCATACTCCATAGGTCGGAATTCCATGGGAATAAAATGGCCACCCCATAAAATGTGTATCAAATGATATTCTGAAAAGCGAACGTAGAAAGAAGTCAAATGCCTTCAATAGAAATACCTTTTGTTCTCGAATGTGTTCCGAACTAAGAAGAATGAAAATCAAGTGCAGGAGCATGCAAAGGACACCGGCCCATGCAAAATAAGAAAAACAACAAATTCTCCAGTATGTGACATTGCAGGGGCATGTTCTGCACCCGCCTTGCCGCCGTACTGCAGGTGGAGATGGAATTGTTAGGGAGCGGTGAACTTCTGAGGTAAACATGTGCAAATGATAGTTAATCATTAAAATGTACTTCTGAGGGAAATGTGTTCAAATTTTTGGGTTTTTTTAATGTTCGTGTTTTTTTTGGTTTCGGACCAGGTCACTCCACCCTGGATATGCTGCTTCTGCTCTCACAACAATGGCTGGTGGTCTTCATGCAAAGACACGAAATCAGAGCCATCTCCTGAGACAAATCACATGCTTTTGACATGGTCTGGCACCCTGCCCTGCTCATCAAACTCTCTTCCCATGGTATTCATGGCCATCTCCACTCATGGCTCGCAGATTTCCTGTCCTGTGGCAACCAACGTGTGGCCTTAAATAGAGTTCTCTCATCACCTCTTCCTGTCCAGGCTCGAGTTCCTCAAGGTAGCATTCTGGGCCCTCTTCTTTTTCTGGTTTTCATCAATGATCTCTCAGACTCTCTGAAAAATCCTCTTTATTTCTTTGCTGATTACTCCACCCTCTGTCATACCATCTGCCATCCCTCAGACTGGCAAGCAGCAGCTTCTTCGCACTCTGCAGATCTGGGTAATATCACAAACTGGTCCAACACGTGGAACATGTCTTTCAATCCGGACAAATCTCACACTCTCACTTCGTCTCTCTGAAAGGACAGTTTGGAAAGCCCCCCATCTAGTTTTTCAAAAATCTGCTGGAAGAAGTCCTTTCATTCAAGCTTCTCAGTCTCACTATCTGCCATGATATTTTTTGGGAAAGCCACATTTCCAACCTGGCATCCAAAGCCAGTTGCCAACTGGGAATCCTCCGTCGTGCAAAGTCCTTCCTCTGCCCACCCGAGCTCCTGACCACATACAAAGCTTTTGAGTGCAACCTGATGGAGTACTGCTCTCTCCTCTGGGCTGGTGCTCCTGCCTCTGACGTTTCTCCACTTCATGCTGTGGAAACCAAGGCATTTAGGATTATTGGTATCTCCCGAATTGAGTCTGAGTGTTTCGGCCTCTCACTCTCTCACTGCAGGCAGGTTGGTGGTCTTTCTGTCTTCTCCTATATCCTCTCCGGTCTCGCCCCCCCCCACCCTGCACTGTCTGCGATATGTCCCACCCCACCATATTTCCACAGAGCGCTCAAGGTCTGCTAGCAGCCCCCTTCTGGTAAAACTACAAAAATCACCGCTCACCTTCACTCTTTTATTCCTCTTTTTCCCCAACTCTGTAATAAACACACTCTCTCTTCAATCCCATTTTCCCTCCAGGTCTTCCAAACAGCTGTTCACCACCACTTCTTATCTTCCCCAAACAAAACCTTGATCTTTTCTACCCCCGTTAATCCACCCCAATTCCACCTCCTTCAAATTCCCTGCTTTCCTTCCTGAAAGTCCCTGTAATGTCCATCTTGTATAGCCTGTGTTCCCTGCCCCATCTCTCTGCCTTCCACATATCTCCTAATATCTCTGTTTTTTGTTTTGTCCTTCCCTCTCCCGCCCCTCATGTCTCATTCCCCCCTTCCGGTGCATTGTGTGTTAACTCTCATATGAGCCTCGACAGTGTATACAAAAAACAAATAATAATAACACGAGTTTATGTGAACAAAAGTAATTCTCAGGTACTGTAAATGTGTAAAAATGATTCTGACTCGCCTTGCAGCATATGGAGACGGATTTGGGGAGGAGTCTTGTGCAATTATTGATTGATTAATTGATTCTTTCCATTATTAAAATTAATGTTAATTGTAAACTAATTGATTCTACATCAATTGTGTCATAGCATACCTAAATCACCCCTGTTTCATCCGAATCTGTAATTTTTTTAAATTAAATAATAAATGGAAAAATGAATAATTAATCGATTAACGGAATTATCACTATAACAAAAATACTCTTTATAGGCAAATCACTCATTCACTGTCGTGTCCAAATATTGGTTTCCGAGCTCAATAAGTGCCTGATATATTGCCCAAATGAAAAAGAAAATAAATAAGTCAAAAATAAATAGATAATAGTTAAGTAATTAATTGATGTCAAAACAAAAAAAAACATCCAGTTTTTGCAAAATAACAACGTCGCTTTTGTCCTCAAATTTAAGTTTCCAAGCTCAAAGTATGGTTGAGATATCACCCACACAAACAAAGAAGAAAAGGAGTGAAAACGGAGTACTTCCTTCCTTTGGTGCCTGATGATGATGTCATGTATCGTCTGGATATGGAATAGGAAAATAGTGGTGTGCAATATGCCAGAATTCATCGGTAAAGTATCAAATTGAGAGCTCACTAATTCTATGAATTGTTCACCCCCCAAATTGTTTATAAATTTCATCTGGCCTCGTACAATTTAGGCTGAAGCAATTACAATGATTCCAATGGAAGGAAGCGACATTGTCTCTTGAGTTATACTAATACCATTACAATTTTTTTTTAATCTCAATTGCAAAATAATACCAGCACAATACTGTACGCATTTGTGATGGATTGTGATGCTGCATCTGCACCTGCGTGAACCATACATTTGCCATGATCGGTGTGTGCATGTGCGCCATAAAGTGGTTTTGGTAATGGCAGAATTTCTGGTGTATGTATGAGTCTTTTTCGGACACCTATCTCGTTCTGGGAGAAGTAAACTTCTGGCGGCGAGGGTATACTATTTTGCCTTGGAGACAAATTTATTTATTTTGGAGAATCATGGCCACGTTTGGCATTATAAGAGTTCAAATCCATAGAGGGAGGAAGAGTGGTCGCTTTGTGGGGAGCGGATTCAGCACTAGTTCGCAGCTAATGACATTAAGAGTGTGGATCAGCAACGATAGATACTGCTGAGTGTTTGCAGTGTGCCAACCTACACGATCATATCAAGCTTTTTCAAAATGTGGAAGCTGGGGGACATCCCTTTCTCAGAGTTGATTTCCATTGTTGAACAACATTGGAATCTGAAGCCATCAATGACAGTGCAGCACGATAAGCTGAATATATTTAGGCAGGAAAGCAGTGAGGCCATTTCGGATTATGTAGCAGCCTCACATAAATTGGCTGAACGGTGTGAATGAGGAAATAATTTCGAGGAAATTCTGCGTGATCGCTTCGTCTGTGAAAATGCGAACAAACACATCAAACTCAGATGGCTGTGAGAAGAATCATTGGATTTTGACAAGGCCATACATATATCTTCTTCCATGGAATTGACAGAAAAACACACACATTTGGATCTCCGTAAACACGATGTATTAGGGTAGGAGGTAGCAGTAAACAAAATGACAAGTTTGTGTGGTGAAAGAGCAGAAAGTGTGGAGAAAACAATAAAATTGCCTCTGCGCAAAATGAGTGGTCTCTTGCACACTCATTTGTTGCGATTTCAAACACTGGCTGAGATGCCCATGAACAGGAAGCTCAATACACATATAAACACAGTTGTACCAATCAACACCATGATGGAGCATAAACAACTGTCGTAAAAGTTAGCTCATGATTCGCGGCCAATTCAGGAATTTGATATTTGACAACACATTCCACTTTGCAATTACAACTCTGGCTATAAATGGGTGCCGGCAACATTAATTATCAAACTAGAAGGGCATCGATAGAGGGCATACCTCTGCCACGTAATGCATAATCCACAAGAACATATCAGGCCCAATACAATTTTGAAACATTAGGCAAGACATTGTTTTCAGCCCGATCTCACAATGGTGAAGAATCACTGAAAAATTATCATGTCGAGATCCGCATTCGGATTTTCACCAAAATTGAATCAGTTCTTCCTATTCAAACACCCAACGTGACCAGCAAGTTTCGTCAGAATCCATCCACAAGTCCTTGAGATACCCTGCACACAGACAAACAAAGAAACCAGCCGGTAGGCGGACATGGGTAGTCGACTACCCAATAGAACCTGACACGATGGGCCCGTTCGATGGGGAATTACCTGAGGATTAAGCACAAGAAAATTCATGATTCTCACTTCAAGGGTTAATGCTGCAGATTGTTTTTCGTTAAAATACCCCCACATTTTGAGGTTTTTCGGCCGTTGCTAGGCAACGGAGGATTCCATAACAATGCTTCTTTCTCACACATAACTAGGATATACCATGAACCTCCCTTACCAGTTTCATGTATAAATGACTCATAGTCTCTGAGATATAACGAACTTCGTTTTTTATTGTTTTCGACCAGGGTTCATTCAAAGTCTATCTTCTCCGACAGTTTTCATAGGATCGGGCTGGAAATTTTTGACAATATGGCTGAATGTACTGCCCACAGTCTCTCGTGGCCCGATTTTTGATTTTCAAAAAAACAATTTTTTTTATGATTATTCAAAAAATTCAAAGTCCCGTTGCTAGGCAACGGTGGTGTCCATAGCAATGGTTCTCATTTGTACACAACTAGGTCATGGTATGAACCTACCAACCAAGTTTCATCAAAATCGCCATTGTATTACCGGAGCACTGGACCGAACAGAGGGACAGACAGACTGACAGAGAAGCCGGTAGGTTTCATGGCTGCTCGCTCGAGATGGAAAGCTGGCCGACGTGACGAGCCGAGATTCATGTACATGCTATCAATCAATTTCATTCTTTGACAATCGAATGGCCACGGTGCTATGATCAGAGTACAAATTAGCGAAAGTTTGAGTATGCATGTATCGGAGATTGTAGCAGCTAGCTCATCAGTGATTAACGGAGAAACTAAAAGATATAGATCTGGAGATGCAGCGAAGGAAATGTAGATAAAGACCTCAAGATTAAGCACAACAAATATGATTATCACAGTCTCTTCGTTTGTGCCCAGAAACCTGCCTTGTGAAATTTCAGGCATGTTTCCAAAGTGACTCTAACAAATGGCAGCCCTGGTAATTGCATTTATCTATTCGCTAAAGATTTTATTTTTTTATGATGCTGTAAGACATTCTCCTTGGGCACAAAAAAAATCAGGTCCCTCGGAGGTCCAGTTTCGGATTATTGATTTTTTTGTACAGTCCACAATAAGTGTAGGAGGTATGATGAAGTATTTTAGCTGTTGCGAAGCAACTGAGGTGTGCATCGCAACCATTCATTTTTGTGTACATGCCAGCCAAGTTGTACACATTACACCCAAGTTTCATCAAAGTCATACACTTTCTCTTAGAGATATTCGCAATTAACCGTTTCTGAAATGTTCGACATGTACTCTCCTAAAACCTATCTCCTCCTAGAAATATTTTTTGTTAGGGCTGTAAAACGGCATGAAGGGAGCAAGATAGATTGTGCACAGAACTCTAAGCTTCGATTTTTCGATTGTTTAATTTTTTTATTTTGTTCGATTTTTCGACCACTTTAAAGGACCATTGCGAGGGCCGGGGATCCCATATTCGAAAGCACACGATTGCCAGAAATATTGGTCCTACCGACCAAATTTCATTGGAATCGGTTGAGTGGTTCAGCCCCAAGGCTTCACCAAACTTTCGTGGACAGACAGACAGATGGAAATGTCCAGAATAAGGGTGCAATTGTTTTCATGTGCAATAAGGGTGCAATTTCACAATTGTTTTCATCTCCAGCACAGTTTATTATACTTATTGTGATGATGGCGTTGAAACGATTTGAAAGCCTTCTTACGTTTGCTTTTATCTTGGACCTTTTCAGTGCAGTCACACCGACCTTTGTTCACACATTAATATCTGGGTTCAGAATGCAGGAGATTCTCTCAACGATCATTCTTGCTTTCTGCAAAGTGTATGTAATTCACCATCAAAAGCCATTCAATCAGGGAGTGATTGACATTACTGAGAATGATAACCTTGAGAGGAGAAAAGTTAAAATCATGGAACAAGGACAAACTCCATAGGTCAGGATTGCATGGAAATAAAATGGCCACCCCATAAAATGTGTACAAAATGATTTGCTGAAAAGATACTGCAGATTGTAGTCAAAAGCCTTTCATAGCAATACCTTTTATTCTCGAATGTGTTCCTCCCGAAGAAGAACGAAAAACAAGTACAGGTGCATACAAAGGACACCGGCCCATAAGAAAGAAATACTCCAGCACGCACCATTACTGGGGTGCCAGAAGCGTTGCAATTCTGAGGTAAATATGTGTAAATGATAGTTTTATGGATAAAATGTACTTCTGAGGTAAATGTGTACAAATAATCCTGACACCTTGCAGCAAATGGAGACAAATTTGGGGAGGAGCGGTGCACAATAATTGATTGATTAATTGTTTACTTACATGATAAAAACAAATAGTAATTGTAAACTAATTGATTTCTTAAACAATGGTCTCAGAGCATAACTAATACATTCACCACTGTTTGATTTACCACAGAGCATTCAGCACTGTTTCATTCGAATCTGTAACTTTTTGTAAATTAAATATTTCATCGAAAAATGAATAATTAATCGATTAACTGATTAATTATTAAACCAAAAATACCCTTTATAGCCAAATCACTTGTTCACTGTCGTGTCCAAATATCCCCTTCAGAGCTCAAAAAATGCCTGAAATATTGTTACGAATCTGGAAGCTTTCTGCACACAGACAGACAGAAGTCCCGAAGCTGAGTTATTTTGATGTGTGTGTTTATAGTTAGGGCCCCCTACCTGTGTATAATAGGAATTACATGTGTGCGCTGCAAATTACTTTATTAGTCAAGGTTTTCTTTTATTTTTACATCAACGATAACAACAACATGCCTTCTCCTCGCTTCCTCGACCCGACACCATTACACAAGTGGCCAGAGGTGAGGAGCTTGGCGGAGGGAGCCACAAATGCCTCTGCTCGGGACTCCGCCCAGAAGAGTGAGAGTTGCCCCGCCTGCCGTGGGCCTGTCCAATGGAGGACGGCCAAGGAATCGCGGGATGAGTCCGACCAATGAGGAGGCGAGTGGCCAGAGAGAAGAGGCCCCTCCTGCCTGTGAAGAAAGTGTGTTGGTCAGGATGAGCGAGAAGAGAGATAGACGGGACGGCATGGTGTCTGCGGCTGCTGGTCTCGTGTCGCTGCTTCTGGTCCTCTGGTCTCGTCCTGTTGCTGCCTCTGAATTCATCTCGTTGCTGGCGTGGCCTGGTTCTCTGGTCTGCTCGACGCTGGTCTGGTCTGCTCGACGCTGGACTGGCCTCATCTCGTCGCTGGCGCTAGTCTGCGCCTGGCTGCCGTGGTCCGTCTTCTGGCGACCGGAGCACCAGGAGGGGGTCGACATCCAGCCGCACACTCGCGGCCAGGTAGCCAGCCGTCCTGACTCCCAGCCGAACTATACTCCATGGCTGGAGAGCCGAATAATGACCATTGAGGTCCATTTCTTTTTTGTATGCGTGTATGTGTCCTGTGGGATGGTCTTTAAGTATCAACTGGTTAAGTGCTTTGCTGTACATTATTTGCATCCTTTATAGTCGGTTTAACTCTGCCCTTCATGTGTTCCTTCCCCACCTATTGTAAATAAATACTCCTATTGTTGAATGTTTCAGCTCGTCTTTGTCCTTTCCTTCATTGGTTTAGCACGGTGCGTGTTGGGATATTAAAAGGGCTGTTGCCACTGTAGTTGTACATTTGGTCTGGTGCGGCTCTGTTAACTCCGCTCGGTTACGCCAGATCCGAGCCATTCTCGCGACTCCGATCGGAAAAAGTCGGCCGAGGGTGTGGTTTCACCAGAAGTTGGATGGCGTGAGTACTTAGGTAAATTGGAGTGAGACAAGTGGACCCTACCTCACGCCGCCAAAATATTGGCGACAACGGACTGTAAGGGACCCGTGTCTTTCGTAGTTATCCGAGGGTAGCGGTCTGAATTCCGGGTGTTTGGTGGAGTCGACTCTGCTGCTCCAACTAGAGGATGTACTCGCAGCTGAAACCCGGCCCAAAACAATATTGCCCAAATGAGAAAGAAAATAAATAAGTAATAAATAAATCAACAAGCCGGTAGGCAGACATGGGTAGTCGACTCCCCAATAAAACCTGACGCGATGGGCCCGTTCGATGGGGAATGACCTGAGGATTAAGCACAATAAAATTCATGATTCTAGCTTCAAGGGTTTATGCTGCAGATTGTTTTTTTGTAAAAATACCCCCACATTTAGAGGTTTTTCGGCCGTTGCTAGGCAACAGAAGGGTCCATAGCAACGGTTCTTTCTCACACATAACTAGGACATACCATGAACCTACCACACCAGTTTCATGTATATCTGACTCATAGTCTCTGAGATATAACGAACTTCGTTTTTTTATTGTTTTCGACCAGGGTTCATTCAAAATCTATCTTCTCCGACAGTTTTCATAGATCCGGCTGGAGATTTTTGACAATATGGCTGAATGTACTGCCCACAATCGCTCATGGCCCGATTTTTGATTTTCAAAAAAAATTAATTTTTGAGATTTTTTTGAAAATTTTAAAGGTCCCTTGCTCGGCTACGGTGGTGTCCATAGCAATGGTTCTCATTTGCACACAACTTGGTCATGGTATGAACCTACCAACCAAGTTTCATCGAAATCGCCATTGTATTAACTGAAATCGCCATTTTAAATACTGATAATAAGGGAAGAACAAAAAAATTCTCAAAAAAAAAATTTTTTGAGATTTTTTTTTCGACTACATCAACTACCCAATAATTAATGAAGTATCTATTCAACTCATTGATAAATCCAAAAAAGAAAGAGAAATACCGTATTTTTGAAAAAAACACCGTCTTCACTATTGTACCAAAATTTCAGCTTCCAAGCTTAAAGAATGGCTGAAATATGGCCCAGACAAACGAACAAGAAAAAGGGGTGAACACTGAGCACAACCTTCCCTTGCTGCCTGGTGATGATTTCATGCATCACCTGGATGGGGAATAGGAAAGGAGTGGTGTACAATATGACAGAATACATCGGTAAAGTATCAAATTGAAAGTTCGCAAAATCGATGAATTCTTCATCCCCTAAATTGTTGGTACATGTCCTCCAGCCGAGCACAATAACGACTGAAGCAAATGCAATGATTCCAATGTGAAGAAGTGAAATTGACTCTTGGGTATTGCACTCATACCATAACAACAACAAAAAATTCAATCGGATTTGCAAAATAATACAACTACAATACTGAACACCTTTGTGATGTATTGTGATGCACATGCGTGAATAACACTTGTGGATTTCAGATTCAGATCCGAGGAATGCAAACACAACATCCATGTTCTCAGACAGTTATTTCCATAAATGCATGTTCAGAATATCCCCATCGCCTTGTCTGGTGGGATTCTATCTCTAATGTGTTGGAGAATGGTAGAGAACAGATTCCCTTTCTTTCTTCTGGGATTACCTTTTCCTCTTTATGATTCATTCATGATGTATGATTTTACACCAGTTTTAGTTTCCGCATGAACGAAATTCACCATTTGTGTATGCGATAGATAGACGTTCGCCCAATGGTGACTCATTCTATTCCCTTTCCATAAAGATACATTGGCTTGGAAAAAGACGATTTATTTACACATTATTTTGATTATCATTTTCACTTTGGACGTGCGGGACATGTGATTCATCAAACACACCACGGACTTTTCCTGAACGTTTCATTTTGACGGTCGGGCATGGCTGTGGTCTCGGATAATTTACCTTCGGCATCCACAATTTTTCCATTGACGTTCGAAACCCACCTTTTTCCGTCGGGATCGACACCCAGTTCAGCAGCTCAGGTCAGGTCAGGTCAGGTATGGGAGCATGCGCTGGAGATACTCGGCACTGCGTCCACTTTCCACTGGTACTCCATGGGCCTCCGTCTGGCCATCCCCAGGAAGAAGCCGAGCCCATCCCCATTTCCTTGAAATGCTGCTCAACCTGTTGCCACCACACCCCATGGTCCTGTGAATCCATGACTCCCCAGCCAGACCCAGACGTCTGCTGACCTCTGATATGACTCATGGCCAGCAGAGACACGAACATCACTGTCAAGGTAAGTGAATCTCTCCATGAACGCAACATCCTCGCCACAAACAGGTACAGACAAGATAGCAGCATTTAAGATGTCATTGAAAGCCTGGATCTTCAGGTACCTTCCAACAGTAAGTTATGAATAGACGTATGTGCGTGTGAAGTCAGGGTGCAACTGAACTTTATCAATGGCCTGTTGCTATTCAGGTCGTTTCTCATCCAAGTAATGCGACTGCATCAGACATGGCAAGGGACGCGGATTTCAAGGATTTGACCCGTTCAGTTTGTGAATACCTGCAGACCCATATTGTTTGTGAATACCTGCAGTCCCGTATTAGTTTCGTCAAAACCCGTATTGGATGGAAAGTTCGATCCATTCTAAAAACGCAATGTTTCGCTTCCATTCCACTCGCAAGGTTTGACCCATACTATGAGACCTGGGATGCGTTCAGTTGCCAAGTTTCTTTTGGAGTGCTCGCCAAGAGGCTTAAGCACTCAAGCAAGCATTCCATCATTCGACACTTTTAATAAGGAACGGCTGGCTTGGCAAGCTATAGCAAGCTTATTGATCATGGAGCACACCCGTGGTGTGTTCAGTTACCAAGCAGCAAGTGTTTCGTTGGGGTGCTTGCTTAATTGCTTAAGCCACATGGCAAGGGCTGTACAAGTTGATTGTTCATGGAACACACACACCCCTGGAGCGACCTGCAGCCGATACACAATGCATTCCTCAAAGTCAATTGGCTGTGTGACGTCATGAGGTTTCTCTCACTGAAATGCACGTCACCATCCTCCAGGATTCCACATGAAGAATCACCTCCGATCATGTCTAACAAATAAATAACCTGGTTTTGATTCACACCAACCCGTTTTTTGTCACCTCCAACTTTCCATGTGTGCTCCATATGGAATTTGAACCTTGGTTTCAAGCATCATGCACCACTGCTTCAGATGAGAGTACTCAATGGAGTTTTCTTTATGTTTCTCCTTTATTTAACAAATCAACCATCCAAGAAGAAAGTCCCAATTTGGCCAAACGCTCAAAGACTCCCTCAGGCCCAATGACTCTCTTTGGAATTGTGCTTTGAGTGAATAAAATGGGGAATCCAATACAACATACTTGTTAAGACCGAAAGCTTCTGAACACGATACAAGTAAGTGATTGTGTATATAAAGTAGAATGCATCTCATCGTGGAGTTCGATCGATCGAGTTCATCTCATAAAATATTATATAGGACTAGCAGGGGCAAACACAGCGCTGATTTGGATTTTTTTTATTGGGGGGGGGGGGGTGAGATACCTGTTATTACCTGGCTGGGTGAGCTTTTATCGCTTGTGTGACGTGTTGAATAACGTGTTGGACACAGAGAGAATAACGTACAAACTCTTGAAAATTTATTATGTCGTGTTGTTTTCTGGATAAACAAGATGTATGTGTGTGTGCGTTTGTGTGTGTGTGTGTGTGTGTGTGTGTGTGTGTGTGTGTGTGTGTGTGTGTGTGTGTGTGTGTGTGTGTGTGTGTGTGTGTGTGTGTGTGTGTGTGTGTGTGTGTGTGTGTTTAGGATAGCAGTACACCAAGTAAATGGGTCGGAATTCTGGAATCGTGCACAACCGACATGTCATTGTAACAGATCCATGTGTTTTCGCTCATTTCGCTTAATTTAACATATTATACCCATTAATACAGGAAAGTACTAACGACGTGATTACATATTTGAGAATGCTGAAAATGTATGGGATTGAAATGTTTCAGCGAGATTTGTGTGTTGCATCGATTTTAATTTTCGTAACGTCGAACTTGGTGATTGGTGTTGCATGAAAACCATGTTTCAGGAACAAATGAAATGACGTTTCAGGAGAATCCTTTTGTCAGGAACGACATCAGGTTACACTGTCTGCACTTGTTCATGCTGTCCTGATGTTTGATCCCATTTCCTGGCACAGATTCAATGCAGTGTCCACCGGCTGAGCATGTGATCAGTCATCTGGACCACAGGTATGATCAGCCATCGCACGGCACCATTATTACACAGTGCACGTCTCCACCATGCCTCGACTATCAATACCAGACGCACGACCGACAGCCACGACACTGAATGATCAGGGGTTGTGCAAATGTTTAGGTACCCGAGGCGAACATTCAGATTCTCTCCCATCCCCACCGCTACCCCTCACCATCACAATTACCTTTCCAAAATGCAGATTGTGCATTCGTATGAATAAAAGTTCTGCATTTATAAATTACAGATATATTTTACAAGGAAAAGGAGAAAATGCTTCTGATTGAACATTCTAACAGTTGTATACTTTTCACATGATCGGTAACTCAAATAATTGCACATTATAATGTGTAGTGTGACTCACGTGATGGAATACAAGAGATGGGTTCCTGCAACATGGTTGATCATGTAAATTTAGAATATTTTTTTCCATGTTTTGATTTTATCAAATGCAGAAATAAGTTCCTTCATGTCAATATTTTGTGTAATTACGTGTTCTTTTGACAAGGGGATAGCCCAAGAAGTCTTGATTGCACCAATGAAGAATGGATGTGTTTTGAACAACCTGCAAAAGTTTCCCTCTCAAAAGCTCCGAACATGCTTGCTGTTTGAACACAAAGATTAGCCATATCACACCAGCGTTAGAATAAGGGTTGTAAACTCCAAAAAAATCTATACATGGCAAGATAAAGAACAAACGCTTGGTCATCGTGAAAATAAAATGAAAGGATAGCTCATGTTGTACTGCTACTTCAACATTCATTGTAAGAGAAATAGTGTGTTGAGTTTTGTTGTTCTTGGAAAATCGAGAACTTGTTTGCTTCCTGGGGAAAACCTACAAATTTTCATTTCAATCAAAATGCTTGATTTTTACTTTTACCAACAACAGAGTTCGTAGAACATCTCACCCCACACACTCATGAGAAAATACGACACGGGGATCGTCTGCGAGTGTCAAATTTGATTGGTCCAGATTACTTAAAATGCCATAATATTTTGTTCAAGTTCTACCAAACAGAAGGGTTTTGAAAGTACCATGATGGCGATTTTGTTCTGCAGAGTTCAAGTATGTAATTCAATCGAAATAAAATAAAGATTTCAAAAGTTGGAGAAAAAACTTGATTTTTTTGGAAGTTTAGTGCTATTGATTATGTGACTTTCACAGCACCGGATTTAACGAGTAAAATGAGTTATTTGTGTCTGTTGTTTGTATCTTTTCTGACATCTTTAAAAACAGTAAGTCTTCTGTTTGGAATGATTTTCAATTATCTTTGATGGCCAGACAGACAGTAAAAGCAGTTGTCCCCAACTGTGCGCATGCTCGATTGGGGTGAATTATGTCCCAAATTACTGCTAAGTTTCAGGTTCGTGTTCAGATTCACGTTCTGATTCGTGTTAAAAATTTAACATTCAATGGCAAATAAGTTGTTCCTCGATCTAAACCGATGTTTGTGGACAGAAATATAGACAGAGTGAAACAGTTGCACTAATTCCACTTTCTGCTTCGTGTGAACAGGGTAATTATGATATGCAGACAAGAGCTTTCGGGTTTCAGCAAATACTTTAACATGAATTACAAAGACCACAGTAAATAGAGGACAATTCAACAAAATATATTGAGATAATTTACACACACAATATCGTTAGGAAAATCATAGAGGATTTGAACTTGAGATTCTGGCATGATAAGTTAAATGCACATACAACAGGACAAACTGATTTGACTTTTATGTTAAATTCCAATGTCATGTCTCATGGATTATTGTAACCCTGTTTTTTGTTCCAAATCACGATTCTAATGCAGAAACGCATGTTTTTCATCAAATCGTGTGGATTTTAGCTTGCATAAAACAAAACAAAAATTTTACACAACAAACCTTGTTCCTGCAAATATGGTCTAATTTGCTTTATGCAAGCATTTTTAACAACACATCATCTTGCTCACCAAACATTATACTGTTGCGAATTTGGAAGCTTCCTGCACACAACAGCCAGGTCCTATAGAGCAGCTATATCAGTAAGTATGTGTTTCTAGTTAGGGTCCCGTCCTCTCTTTCATGGGTGATTAATTGTCCATGCACTGTGGGTTATTTTGATAGTTTGGATTTAAATTACCAACAAGAACAACAATGACACCTGCCCTCGCTTCCTTCCACCATCATCCGCCGCACCATTGCTCACGTGCATGTCAGCACGTACATAGGCGGAGTCCAGTGTGTAGGTGGGGTTTCTCTGGACGTTGGTGTGCTGGCCTTGCCCCAAATATGGGCTCAAGCTTTATGCTCTGGCTTCGCCCCAAATATTGTCACAAGCGTTACGCTCTGGCTTCGCCCCAAATATGGGCACAAGCGTTGCACTCTGGCTTCGCCCCAAATATGGGCACAAGCGTTGCGCTTTGGCTTCGCTCCAAATATTTGCACATGCGTTTCTTTCTGGCTTGGCTCCAAATATGGGCATAGAGCGTTCTCTCTGCCCAATGAGGGAGTGAGAGGTGGGATAAGAGAAGCACGCGTGGGCCAAATGTGTGAGAGTTGAGTTGTTGTCTTCTGGTCTTCGAAAGAGAGTTGAGTGGTTGTCTTCTAGTCTTCGAAAGAGACTTGAGTGGTTGTCTTCTGTTCTTCGAAAGAGAGTAGAGTGGTTGTCTTCTCGTCTTCAGAAGTCTGGTGGTCGTCTGAATCCAGTCGTCGCCTTCCTGGGGTCCCGCCAACAGAGCGTCTTCTCTTGTGGCCTGTTCGCCTGCGAGCCTGTCCCGCGAGGATTGCCTACCTGGGCTTGGAGCGGAATTGTGTTGCTGGATTGAGTCCTGCCACACCGGATCGTCGAAGACCGCACGAGGCGGAAAGGTCCAAGAATAGGTTGCACATCCAGCTCGCCTTTCCTCGAGCTGGAGGCCACAAATAAAGACCTGACGGGTCCGTTTCTTTTTGGGTGTACGTGTGTGTGTGTTTCTGGCGCCAGTCTGTTAAGTAAACCTGCATAAGTGCTTGTAGATAAATTGCTATTCCTTCATTATTCGGTTAACTCTGCTTTCTTGCATGCTCCCCTGCCCCATCATAAATAAATATACCTTTTGTTAAATGTTCCAGCTCGTTTCTGTGTTTCTTTCATTGGCTTGGCACTGTGTGTGTATTGAGTAATAGCGAGGCTGTTCGGGCCGGTAAATTGTTCATTTGGTCCGACGGGCTTTGATATTCTCGCTCGGGTAACACACGGTTCGGGCTCGGTTACGGCTCATTCCGCTCGAGGTCCGTTGAGGGTGTGAATTCCCCGGAAGCTTTGTCCACGTGGGTAATTAGGTATATTGAAGTTTGGAAATTGACGCTACCCCACGCGGTCGAATTATTACCAATTCATGGTCCAGTAAAGGACCCGTGACTTTCGGACTTATCCAAAAGGCATAACCTCAATTCCGGCGTGTTTGGTGGAGCCGACTCTACTGCTCCCTCTCGCGGTCGTGCTCGCCACTGATACCTGGCCCCGGAACAATACATCCTCTGCATACTGTACATGGCTGACATATTAAATTGTATGACATGAATGGATATTTAATAAAGTGAATGTTTTATTGTGATCATCATTGTGAACTTGACAAAACAAAAGTTACAACAATTTTCATTGTGTTTTTACAGGAGACATGAACACAAACGTTGTGGGATATTTTCCTCACGCGGTCACACTGGATGTGTCGGATATTCCTTTGGATGACAGTGGACGAGTTATCATGTCGGTTTTAACGTTTATAATGTGTATTTCAATCCCTCTCAACGCAGCAATCATCGCGGCTTGTTTTCATCGTTGGTTACATTCACCCATGCTCTTGTACATTGCCTTATCATCGCTCGCTGACACTTCATGGGGAGTCGTGGTAATATCAAGCTATTTCAGTCGAATAATTGCAAGACGTGAAATAATATCGTTTAATGAGTGTTTGTTTCAGTTGTTTAGTATGCATTTCACATTGTTTCAGCAGTTTCTCACCACATGGTTAATGTACGTTGACCGACATTGGGCTATTTTTTGGCCGTACAGTTATGTGGCTCTGATGGTGAACAAAGGTGGTGCTGTGAAACTTGTCATTGTAGTTTTGACAATCGGATTGTTGTTGAGTGTAAGCTTTGTTGTAGTACCAACAACAATGGTGTACTGCAACTACTCTGTTGTAGTTCGTGATGTCGTCTGTGCTTCTTCTCCTGTTGCAAGATCAGCTTGTGGAAATGTTAACCCTTCACTCATTCATTCTCTATTTTGTCAGTATCTTGTGTATGGTTTAACCGGTTTTACAGCAATGTACTCGACATGGCGTATTGTTCGGAAATGCAGGAAATCATCCACAGAGGCAAATATAAAAGCCTTGCACACATGTTTTACACAATTGTTTGCGTCTCTAGCACAGTTTATTCTACTTATTGTCATGATGGCGTTGAAACGATTTGTAAGTCTTCCCACGTTTGGTTTTATCTTGGACCTTTTAAGTGCAGTCACACCGGCCTTTGTGAATCCATTAATATTTGGGTTAAGAATGCAGGAGATTCGCTCAACGATCGTTCTTGTTTACCGTAAAATGTTTGTAATTCACCATAAAAAGGTATTCAATCAGGGTGTGATTGCCGTTTCTGAGAATGATAACCTTGAAAGGAAAAAAGTTAAAATCATGGAACATGGTCATCCTCCCCACTTTCCAAACATCCCCCATTCTCCCAACTAATCTCTTTCTTATCTCAAAAAAAAAAAATAAATAAAAAAAAAAATAAAAAAATAAAAAACCCAACAACAACAACAACAACCTTCTCCCGATTCTGCTACTTCTTCTTCCTCTTAACTTCCTCCTCGTCTTCCTCGATTTCTTTTTTTTTTTTTTACACTTCCATGACCTAATCTGTTGAACTCTCTCATACATTAATATTAACAACAAAAACGATCTTATAATGCTTCATCTTCCTCTCTCACACATGTGGTACTCTTTACTGTTTCACAATGCACTACTCTTCTGCTATTTTAACAGACTGCTCTCATTTCGACCTCTCCTTCATTCCTTGCCTAAAAAATCCAACTATTACAGCGCTTCTTCTCTCCATGCTCTGAATTCTCCTTCATTGCATCCATCAAGAATTGTGTTAAATCGCATCTCTGACCTAAAACTTTTAAAAACCACAGTTTGCCATGGATGCTCGCTTTCCATCAACCATTCTTTTTTTCGAACTTCAGTGCCAACTCACCCCCTCACCCCTCACTCTCACTCTCAAAGCAACCATCCCACTCTTCTCCCTCCAAGCCTCCCTCTCACCTCTTTCAAAAATTCCCCCTCACCTTTCTCCCACCTTTCATCCCCCTCACTCTTCCTTCTCTAAGTTGCCCCCCTCTCATCCACCAACCTGCCTCCCTCCACTGCCCTCTCACCTCCATCTCTTCACTCCACCTTCTCAAATCCTCAACTGCCATCTTCCTTGTCTCTTGTCCCCCCTCTCTCACAGCACCACAGAGCCTTTTCTCCTCCTCATTCGGCCCCCTCCCCTCGCTATTCTGCAATACCCCACACTCCTTCAGCAACCCTCCTTACCTCCCCCCCCTCGTCCCTCGTCCGCCCCCCCCCCCCCCCCCCCCCCTCCTGCACCAAAAGCCTCCTCCCCTACCTCTTCATTAAAAGTGTGGACCTCAAATATCCGGGGCCTTCGCTCAAACCTTTCAGATCTTTCCATGCAGGTTGCCACTGACAAACCAGACATTATCTGCCGAACAGAAACTTTCCTCTCCCAAGACGTGTCTGACTCCCAAGTATCTCTCCCTGGTTACTCCCTCTTACGGTATGACAGACCTGAGCCTCGTCCTGGTGGAGGTGTTGCTCTCTTCATCAAAGACTCTATTCCTCACTCTCCCTGCACTGCTCTCACTCCCCCACACCCCCAGGAATACCTCTGGCTTCGGCTTCCCCTCCACTCCCACCTCATGTTTATATGTGTACTGTACCGTCCACCGAACAGTGATGACTCCATCTACACCTCACTCTCCGAAAACATGGACCATCTTCTATCTTCTCATCCAAACTCTCTCTTCCTCTTATGTGGCGACTTCAATTGTCATCACGCCAGTTGGCTAGGTGTGGGTACCTCTCTCACCTGCCATGGGACATCAGCAAAAGCTTTCTGTGACTCATTGGGACTGACTCAATCGGTCAACTTCCCGACCCGGATCTCAACCAATGGTACTCCATCTCTTCTGGATCTGATTTTGACAAATTTCCCTGACAATATCTGCTGCTCTTCCTTCGCTCCAATTGGTTCTTCTGACCACGTCCTTATTAAAGTGGACATCTCTCTGGCTGTTATCAGAGAACCACCTCACCGCCGTCGAGTCTGGCATTTCACTCAAGCCGACTGGCAGGGTCTCCGAGCAGCCATCAAACTTACAGACTGGTCTCCTATCACTACTTTCTCAAACATCAACTCATCCTGGGAATTCTTTCAAAGAAACTTGCTCTCCCTCATGCACAGATTTATCCCCTCTCGTGTTCAGTTGTCTTACCCTTCCTCCCGCCCTTGGTTTACTGAAGCTTGTGGCGAGGCAGTTGTCCTGAAACAACTTGCCTTTGCCTCATGGAAAGCAAACACAACTGAGGGCAATCTCAGTTCTTTCAACAAAGCTCGGAACAAGTGTGTAGCTACCCTCAGGAGAGCCAGAAAACAACATCTTTCTCATCTCAAGTCTGAACTCTCAAACCTCTCTCCCTCCTCAAAATCCTGGTGGCGTTTAATCAAATCTGTTTCTGGTGTATGTTCCCCCTCCATCCCCTCCCTTACCTCAAATGGCCGCACTGCTGATTCCACACGTGATAAAGCTGAATGTCTAAACTCGGTGTTTGCAGCTAAATCTTGTGTCCCAAACCCATCACTATCTCTACCCACTTTACCCAGTCGCACCCAACTGTCCCTGGACTCTGTATCCTTTTCTCCTGACAAGGTGGAGAGCTTGCTTTCAAACCTCAAGTCAGATTCTGCAACCGGTCCAGACGGCATCAGCCCACGTGTCCTCAAAGCCTGCTCTTCTGCTCTTGCTCACCCTCTCTCTGTTCTATTCACCCTCTCATTTTCCCAAGGTCATCTGCCATCTGCTTGGAAATCTGCTAACATCACTGCCCTGCATAAAAGGTGCAAAAACAGATCCCTGTAACTATAGACCAATCAGCCTTCTCCCAATCATCAGCAAGGTTATGGAATCCATCATCGCTTCAGACATGAAATCCTTCCTCTTCTCCAATGGCTTGATTTCCAATCATCAATTTGGTTTCAGACCAGGTCACTCTACCCTAGATATGCTGCTACTGCTCTCCCATCAATGGATGGAGGTCCTCAATGCCAGACAGGAAATCCGAGCCGTATCCCTGGACATATCACGTGCTTTTGACACAGTCTGGCACCCTGCCCTACTCACCAAACTCTCTGCCCATGGTATTCAAGGCCATCTCCACTCATGGCTCGCAGACTTCCTCTCCTGTCGCAGTCAACGTGTGGCCCTAAATGGAGTTCTTTCATCCCCTCTTCCTGTGCAGGCTGGAGTTCCTCAAGGTAGCGTTCTGGGCCCTGTTCTTTTTCTGGTTTTCATCAATGATCTCTCGGACTCTCTGGAAAATCCTCTATTTCTCTTTGCCGATGACTCAACCCTCTGCCGTACCATCTGTCATCCCTCAGCCCGGCAAGCAGCAGCTTCTTCACTCACTGCAGATCTAGATAAAATCACAAACTGGTCCAACACGTGGAACATGTCTTTCAATCCAGACAAATCTCACACTCTCACTATGTCTCTTCGAAAGGACCGTTTACAAAACCCCCCCATCCACTTTCTCAACAATCCTCTGGAAGAAGTCTTTTCTTTCAAGCTTCTGGGTCTCACTATCTGCCATGACCTTTCCTGGGAAAGTCACATTTCCAACCTTGCCTCAAAAGCCAGTCGCCGACTGGGAATCCTCCGTCGTGCAAAGTCCTTCCTCGGCCCTCTTGAGCACCTGACCACTTACAAAGCTTTTGTCCGTAGCCTGATGGAGTACTGCTCTCCCCTCTGGGCTGGTGCTCCTGCCTCCCACCTTTCTCGACTTCACGCTGTCGAAACCAGGGCTTTTAAGATCATTGGCATCTCCCGCAATGAAGCTGAGTCTTTGGGCCTCTCACTCAATCACCGCAGGTTGGTCGGTGGTCTTTCTGTCTTCTACCGACTCCTCTCCAGCCTTGCCCCCCTGCTCTCTCTGCGATTTGTCCCAACCACATTTCCACAGGGCGCTCAAGGTCCGCCAACAACCCCTTCTGGTAAAACTACCAAAATCACGAATCACTGCTCATCTTCACTCTTTCATTCCTCTTTTTTCCCGCCTTTGGAATAAACTTCCTCACTCTATTCTTTCCCATTCTTCCCTTCAGGCTTTCAAAACAGCTGTTCACCACCACCTCTTATCTTCCCCCATCCAAATCCTCGATCTTTTCTACCCCCGATAATCCACCCAAGCCCACTTCCTTCAATTCTCCTGCTTTCCTTCCTGAAAGTCCCTTTAATGTCCATCTTCCCCTCGCCATGTTCCCCGTCCCATCCCCATCCCTCTCCCTTCCACAGTTCACCTGTGTCTGTTCCCCAATGTTTTGTCCCTTCCACTCCCGCCCCTCTTGTCTCATGCCTCCTTGCTGTGAGTTGTGTGTTAGCTCTCATACGAGCCTCGACCAAGGTATACAAAAAAAAAAAATCACATGCTTTTGACATGGTCTGGCACCCTGCCCTGCTCATCAAACTCTCTTCCGATGGTATTCATGGCCATCTCCACTCATGGCTCGCTGATTTCCTGTCCTGTGGCAGCCAACGTGTGGCCTTAAATAGAGTTCTCTCATCCCCTCTTACTGTCCAGGCTCGAGTTCCTCAAGGTAGCATTCTGGGCCCTCTTCTTTTTCTGATTTTCATCAATGATCTCTCAGACTCTGGAAAATCCTCTTTATTTCTTTGCTGATTACTCCACCCTCTGTCGTACCATCTGCCATCCCTCAGACTGGCAAGCAGCAGCTTCTTCGCACTCTGCAGATCTGGGTATATCACAAACTGGTCCAACACGTGGAACATGTCTTTCAATCCGGACAAATCTCACACTCTCACTTTGTCTCTCTGAAAGGACAGTTTGGAAAGCCCCCCATCTAGTTTTTCAAAAATCTGCTGGAAGAAGTCCTTTCATTCAGGCTTCTCAGTCTCACTATCTGCCATGATATTTTTTGGGAAAGCCACATTTCCAACCTGGCCTCCAAAGCCAGTCGCCAACTGGGAATCCTCCATCATGCAAAGTCCTTCCTCTGCCCACCCGAGCTCCTGACCACATACAAAGCTTTTGAGTGCAACCTGATGTAGTACTGCTCTCTCCTCTGGGCTGGTGCTCCTGCCTCTGACGTTTCTCCACTTCATGCTGTGGAAACCAAGGCATTTAGGATTATTGGTATCTCCCGAATTGAGTCTGAGTGTTCGGGCCTCTCACTCTCTCACTGCAGGCAGGTTGGTGGTCTTTCTGTCTTCTCCTATATCCTCTCCGGTCTCGCCCCCCCCCCCCTGCACTGTCTGCGATATGTCCCACACCACCGTATTTCCACAGAGCGCTCAAGGTCTGCCAGCAGCCCCCTTCTGGTAAAACTATTAGAATCACGAATCACCGCTCACCTTCACTTTTTTATTCCTCTTTTTCCCCAACTTTGTAATAAACACACACTCTCTTCAATGCCATTCTTCCCTCCAGGTCTTCCAAACAGCTGCTCACCACCACCTCTTATCTTCCCCCAAACAAAACCTTGATCTTTTCTACCCCCGTTAATCCACCCCAATTCCACCTCCTTCAAATTCCCTGCTTTCCTTCCTGAAAGTCCCTGTAATGTCCATCTTGTATAGCCTGTGTTCCCCACCCCATCTCTCTGCCTTCCACATATCTCCTAATATCTCTGTTTTTTGTTTTGTCCTTCCCTCTCCCGTCCCTCAGGTCTCATGCCCCCCTTGCTGTGCATAGTGTGTTAACTCTCATTTGAGCCTTGACAGTGTATACAAAAAACTAATAATAATAACACGAGTTTATGTCAACAAAAGTAATTCTGAGGTACTGTAAATGTGTAAAAATGATTCTGACTCGCCTTGCAGCATATGCAGATGGATTTGGGGAGGAGCGTTGTACAATGATTGACTGATTAATTGATTATTTCCATAATTAAAATTAATGATACTTGTAAACGAATTGATTCTACATCAATTGTCTCATAGCATACCTGAATCACCCCTGTTTCATCAGAATCTTTAACTTTTTGAAAATGAAATAATAAACGGAAAAATGAATAATTAATCGATCAACTGATTTATTAATATAACAAAAATACACTTTATAGGCAAATCACTCGTTCACTGTCGTGTCCAAATATTGGTTTCCGAGCTCAATAGGTGCCTGATATATTGCCCAAATGAAAAAGAAAATAAATAAGTCATAAATTAATCGATAATAGTTAAGTAATTAATTGATAAGTCAAAACAAAAAAAAATCCTGTTTTTGCAAAATAACAGCGTCACTTTTGTCCTCAAATTTTAGCTTCCAAGCTCAAAGTATGGTTGAGATATCGCCCAGACAAACAAAGAAGAAAAAGGAGTGAAACTGGAGTACTTCCTTCCTTTGGTGCCTGACGATGATGTCATGTATCGTCTGGATATTGAATAGGAAAGTAGTGGTGTATTCTGCGATGGCAGAATTCATCGCTAAAGTATCAAATTGAGAGCTCACTAAATCTATGAATTGTTCACCCCCCAAATTGATTATAAATTTCATCTGGCCTCGTACAATTTAGGCTGAAGCAATTACAATGATTCCAATGGAAGGAAGCAACATTGTCTCTTGAGTTATACTAATACCATTACAATTTTTTTTTTAATCTCAATTGCAAAATAATACCAGCACAATACTGTACGCATTTGTGATGGATTGTGATGCTGCATCTGCACCTGCGTGAACCATACATTTGCCATGATCTGTGTGTGCATGTGCGCCATAAAGTGGTTTTGGTAATGGCAGAATTTCTGGTGTATGTATGAGTCTTTTTCGGACACCTATCTCGTTCTGGGAGAAGTAAACTTCTGGCGGCGAGGGTAAACTATTTTGCCTTGGAGACAAATTTATTTATTTTGGAGAATCATGGCCACGTTTGGCATTATAAGAGTTCAAATCCATAGAGGGAGGAAGAGTGGTCGCTTTGTGGTGAGCGGATTCAGCACTAGTTCGCAGCTAATGACATTAAGAGTGTGGATCAGCAACGATAGATACTGCTGAGTGTTTGCAGTGTGCCAACCTACACGATCATATCAAGCTTTTTCAAAATGTGGAAGCTGGGGGACATCCCTTTCTCAGAGTTGATTTCCATTGTTGAACAACATTGGAATCTGAAGCCATCAATGACAGTGCAGCACGACAAGCTGAATATATTCAGGCAGGAAAGCAGTCAGGCCATTTCGGATTATGTCGCAGCCTCACATAAATTGGCTGAACGGTGTGAATGAGGAAATAATTTCTAGGAAATTCTGCGTGATCGCTTAGTCTGTGAAAATGCGAACAAACACATCAAACTCAGGTTGTTGTGAGAAGAATCATTGGATTTTGACAAGGCCATACATATATCTTCTGCCATGGAATTGACAGAAAAACACACACATTTGGATCTCCGTGAACACGATGTATTAGGGTAGGAGGTAGCAGTAAACAAAATGACAAGTTTGTGTGGTGAAAGAGCAGAAAGTGTGGAGAAAACAATTAAATTGCCTCTGCGCAAAATGAGTGGTCTCTTGCACACTCATTTGTTCCGATTTCAAACACCGGCTGAGATGCCCATGAACAGGAAGCTCCATACACGTATAAACACCATGATGGAGCATAAACAACTGTCGTAAAAGTTAGCTCATGATTCGCGGCCAATTCAGGAATTTGATATTGGACAGTACATTCCACTTTGCAATTACAACTCTGGCTATAAATGGGTGCTGGCAACATTAATTATCAAACTAGAAGGGCATTGGTAGAGGGCATACCTCTGCCACGTAATGCCTAATCCACAAGAACATATCAGGCCCAATACAATTTTGAAACATTATGCAAGACTATGTTTTCAGCCCGATCTCACAATGGTGAAGAATCACTGAAAAAATTATCATATCGAGATCCGCATTTGGATTTTCACCAAAATTGAATCAGTTCTTCCTATTCAAACACCCACCGTGACCAGCAAGTTTCGTCAGAATCCATCCACAAGTCGTTGAGATGCCCTGCACACAGACAAACAAACAAACAAGCCGGTAGGTTGACATGGGTAGTCGACTACCCAATAGAACCTGACGCGATGGGCCCATTCGATGGGGACTGACCTGAGGATTAAGCACAAGAAAATTCATGATTCTAGCTTCAAGGCTGAATGCTGCAGATTTTTTTCTTTAAAATACCCCCACATTTTGAGGTTTTTCGGCCGTTGCTAGGCAACGGAGGGGTCCATAGCAATGCTTCTTTCTCACACATAACTAGGACATACCATGAACCTACCATACCAGTTTCATGTATATCGGACTCATAGTCTCTGAGATATACCGAACTTCGTTTTTTATTGTTTTCGACCAGGGTTCATTCAAAGTCTATCTTCTCCGACAGTTTTCATAGGATCCGGCTGGAAATTTTTGACAATATGGCTGAATGTACTGTCCACTGTCGCTCGTGGCCCGATTTTTGATTTTCGAAAAAATAAATTTTTTATGATTTTTCAAAAATTTCAAAGTCCCGTTGCTAGGCAACGGTGGTGTCCATAGCAACGGTTCTCATTTGCACACAACTACCTCATGGTATGAACCTATCAACGAAGTTTCATCGAAATCGCCATTGTATTAACGGAGCACTGGACCGAACAGAGGGACAGACAGACAGACAGACAGAGAAGCCGGAAGGTGAGATGGCTGCTTGCTCGAGATGGAAAGCTGGCCGACGTGACGAGCCGAGATTAATGTACATGCTCTCAATCAATTTCATTCTTTGACAATCGAATGGCCACGGTGCTATGATCCGAGTAGAAATTAGCGAAAGTTAGAGTATGCATGCATCGGAGATTGTAGTAGCAAGCTCATCAGTGATTAACGGAGAAACTAAAAGATATAGATTTGGAGATGCAGCGTAGGAAATGTAGGTAATGACCTCAAGATTAAGCACAAGAAATATGATTATCACAGCCCTCTTAGTTTGTGCCCAGAAACCTGCCTTGTGAAATTTCAGGCATGTTTCCAAAGAAACTCGAACAAATGGCAGCCCTGGTAATTCCATTTATCTATTCGCTAATGATTTTATTTTTTATATGATGCTGTAAGACATTCTCCTTGGGCACAAAAAATCAGGTCCCTCGGAGGTCCAGTTTCGGATTATTCATTTTTTTTGTATAGTCCACAATAAGTGTACGAGGTAGATAAAGTATTTTAGCTGTTGCTAAGCAACGAAGGTGTGCGTAGCAACCATTCATTTTTGTGTACATGCCAGCCACGTTGTACACATTTCACCCAAGTTTCATCAAAATCAGACTCTTTCTCTAAGAGATATTCGCAATTAAGCGTTTCTGAAATGTTCGACATGTACTCGCCCAAAACTTATCTGCTCCTACAAATATTTTTTGTTAGGGCTGCAAAACGGCATGAAGGGAGCAAGATAGATTGCGCACAGAACTCTAAGCTTCGATTTTTCGATTTTTTAAATTTTTTAATTTTTTTTCGATTTTTTGACCACTTTAAAGGGCCGTTGCTAGGGCCCGGGATCCCATATTCGAAAGCACACGATTGCCAGAAATATTGGTCCTACCTACCAAATTTCATTGGAATCGGTTGAGTGGTTCAGCCCCAAGGCTTGAGCAAAGTTTCTTGGACAGACAGACAGATGGAAATGTCCAGAATAAGGGTGCTCTTCAGAGCAGCCAACAAACATATCGATGGAAACACTGATAAGGGTAGAAAAAAAATATCAAAAAATTTTTTTTTGAGATTTTCTTTTTCGACTCGATCAACCACCCAACATATCCACGGAAATACTGATAATAAGGGGAGGGAATAAAAGCTCAAATTTTTTTTTCGAATTTTTTTTTTCGACTTGATCGACTACCCAACAAGAAGAAGATGTTGTGCAGAGCATGATACTTGCAAAATCCATAAAACAAATTTGACCTCAAAAATAATTGATGATTGAATGAAATGACCAAATGTGCAACTCCTCTCCAAATTTCAAGTCAATCGGATGAAAATTGAGGATTTTAGAAATACCACCTTAGTTGTTGACCTTAGGTCGATATTGACCTTTTGGTCCATGTTGACCTCTACAATAATTGGCTCGTTGAATTCAATGATCGGAAATAGAAATCCTCTTCAAATTGAAAGTCAATCGGGTGAAAATTGAGGATTTTAGAAATACCACCTTAGTTGTTGACCTTGGGTCGATATTGACCTTTTGGTCCATGTTTTTATCAAAAATAATTGGCTGATTGAATTTAGTGACCTGAACTATAAATCCTCTTCAAATTTCAAGTCATTCCGATGAAAATTGTGGATTTTAGACATCTAACCTGAGTTGTTGATCTTTGGCCTATGTTGACCTTTTGATCCATGACAACCATAAAAATAATTGCCTAATTGAATTCAGTGACCTGAAATATAAATCCTCTTCAAATTTCAAGTCAATCGGATGAAAATTGTTAGAAATCGCACGGAAGTTGTTGACATTTGGCCTATGTTGACCTTTTGACCTTCTGACGTCAAAACAATAGGCTTCTTCCTGATGGCAAACTCTACCATGTGGTTAAGGCTCTTGAAGATCGGTATAAGATTGTGACATAGGCGATAAACAGAAGCAAAGTGTGTGTGTGTATGTGTGTGTGTGTGTTTGTGAGTGTGTGTGTGTGTGTGTGTTTGGGTGTGTCAGTGTGTGTCAGTGTGTGTGTGTGTGTGTGTGTGTGTGTGTGTGTGTGTGTGTGTTTGGGTGTGTCAGTGTGTGTGTGTGTGTGTGTGTGTGTGTGTGTGTGTGTGTGTGTGTGTGTGTGTGTGTGTGTTTGTGTCAGGTCAAGTCAGGAATGGGAGCACGAGCCAGAGCAGCACATCACTGCATCCACTTTTTACCGGTACCCCAGGGGCATCGATCTGTCCATCCCCCAGGCAGATGCCTGGCCCATCCCTATCTCCTTGAGATGCCAATCAACCTGATGCAACCACGAGGCACGTGGATGGCCTGTTGGCCTACTCCACTCACGATGCTCCCTCGCTGAGAGAATCTGGTGAGCAGGATCAGCGCCAGGAAAACGAGCCGCATATCCATTTAGCTGCAGCTGACGCTCACGGATGATGCAGGTAACAAATCTCATTTGAGTCTCTCTCAGCAACTGCTCATTGGACACAAAGTCCGACCAGTGACAGCCAAGGATTCTCCGAACAGACATGGTACCAAAGGAATTAAGTATCCATCTAAAACCCCTGGTCAGAGTGCAAGTTTCACATCTGGCGAGCAAGACTGGAAGCACCAAGGACCTGAAGACTCAGTCTTTCATCCTCCCACACAGGTACCGGCAGCGCCACACCCCATGATCCAGTCAATCCATGACTCCTCAGGCCCAATCCAGACATCTGTTGTTGTACTTATCGTGTTGTTGAATTATCTCCAATGTCCTGAATTAAAGATAACCAAGGACGAGAACCGAGTTGAGTGAATTTTAGAAATAGTCTCAACTTTTATGTGCGATTAAAATGCTCAATAACAACCACTTTTCCTTCATTGAAGGTGCTGCATAATGTAATACCGTTATCTTTAAGAAAATTCATAAATGTTTTGTTGCAGAACTCTGTGACCTCATCATCCACAATTTTTATAGTGTTCTCTTGCTTTCAGTAAATATCTGTTTGAAGGCCAGCAAAAGAGTATTACCTCTTTTGTTTTTCAAAGGAACAATCCACACATATCTACTCCTCAAATCAATAAAGGTTAAAGTATACTTGTACCCCTTATCATTATTGAGTTCAATCAAGTCAGTGGACCAGATATAATGAACTTCTTTGGAATAAATCTTCCTTCTATTAAACTTTGTGATTATTGTTTTATGTAATTAATTCGATAATTTCTCTTCAATCTTTATGAGATCATAAGAGCCGATAAATGTTTATAATTTCCGAGGCCAAGTTTCAATTTAGCACTGATCATGTACTTCACGATGAATCTATCAAATGTATCTCTCAAGGTTGGATTTTGTATCAAAGACAAATTATACATTTCTCGATCCACTTCGTGTTCTTCTTTTTTAATTTACCCTTTTTGGAGCCATACACCACACATATTCCTTTTTGTATAACACTTATTTTTACTTTTTACATACCAGATATTTTAATCTTGGTTTCCTATTTACATTTGAGACAACTGATTTGTTTATAAGAAAAATTCCGATGGAGTGTGAAAACTTTTTTAGTTTCCAACTTGTACATTTGATTCTGAATTTTTAAAATATATAGAGTCCTTAGAAATGTATACACTCTCTGCATTTATTGAAGAAAAAAAATGTAAAACTTTAACCAAACTCAATTACACCAACATCATCAATAATATAATCTCTTCCTTCTTTCTCTTCGTTATCTCTACTTTCTTGTTAAAATCTTCTCACTGAAATCACTGTGAATACTCTTGACCCATATATTTTTGCTCAACTTGTTAATTCTTTGTTTTCCTCCTCAGTGTCTTAAGATTGATATATTTACTCGAATACCTCCAATTTTTTTTTTAAATTCTACTGGTTTCCATATTTTTACATTTAGTCATTCTCTCTCTTTCCTCCCTTTCTCTCCTTCCTCTCTCTCTCTCTCTCTCTCTCTCTCTCTCTCTCTCTCTCTCTCTCTCTCTCTCTCTCTCTCTCTCTCTCCCTCTCTCTCTCTCTCTCTCTCTCTCTCTCCCTCCCTCTCCTTCCTTTCTCTCCTTCCTCTCTCTCCTTCCTCTCTCTTTGCTTCCTTTCTCTCTTCTTCCTTGCTTCCTCTATCTTCGCCATTGCCTCCTTCTCTTGCTTCTCCTTTGCGGTGTCCTCTCTCTTCTCCCTTGCCTCCACCAATCTCTTCTCCCTCTCCTCCTTCTCTCTTGCCTCATTTTCTTCAACTCCTTCGTCATCTCTTCGTACCCTCGAACCACTTTCACCCCACAGAACATCATACAAATATTCATCTGCATTTCTTGATATTCTTGCATCCCAATTTATTTTTTTTACAACAGGAAACCAAAAACATTTCTTCTGGATTTCTAAAAGAGCCTTGTATTTTCTCAACTTTAAAACCTTTTCATTATTTAACATTTTAATTAAATCCAAACTTGTTGGTAAAGCAACATCAGTATAAAGCCAATCTTTTATTGAAAGCACCCCATTCTTATGTTGTAAAACACACTTATTAAAATATCGAATACCCTTTTCTTGTAGGTATGCTTGGACACCACAATGATAATTTTCTTGAAGCCTTCTTTCTCGCATTTATGTATCAGTAATATATGATTAATTTAATGACAGGCAAGACCTCCCCAACTTCCTTTGGTTAAATCAGTTTGTATTCCCTGACTAATTAATTCACCTCTCATACAAATAACCACATTAACAATTTTTCATTTCTCACAGTATTTGGCAAGTTCTCTATTTGATGTATTCTTTCCAAATTCTTTAAACCACTCATCAATGCTCATTTTTTTTATGAGAAAGATATACTCCATAACCCCTTTTAGTTAATTTTGCACTTGCTTGTGCGATAGAAGAAAGCAGGTCTCCAACTAACAATCTCAGTTTTTCAGGTAGGCTTTTAAGTTTTTCAGCAAAATCTACAATTACACCACTTCCACTAATTTGTTTCTCCAACTCTTTGTTACGTCTTTCCAACTCGTTTTGAGCTTGGAGTTGAGCCTTCCTTTTGTTGGCAGTTTTCACCGCTGCTGAAATGCCACCCGTCAATGTTCCAGCTGCACTTAAACCAGCAAATAATGGAATTAGAAATGGGAGAAATCCTCCGCTCATCTCTCTTATTGAATATCTCTTCAATATTGGTTTTGACATTTTAATCTTAATTGATCCAGTATCGTTCAAGATTTTCACCTGTTCTCTTGTGAGCAAAACATCAATTCTTACTAACCCGAACAGCTTGCTTTCCAAAAAATGCACGTAATTCACCACGATAAGCCATTCAATATGGGTGTTATTCCCGTTTCTGAGAATGATAAGCGAAAGGTAAAAAGTTAAAATCATGGAGTTCAGTCATGCTCAATATGTAGTGATGACTTAAGAATATAATGGCTATCCCATTAAATGTGTAAAAATATGTTTTTTTTAACATATTTTTGATATGTTGAAAAGCTCCTGAAGAGTGAAGTCATAGGCCTTTAAAAGCCGCACCTTTTATTCTTGAATGTGTTCACAACAAGAAGGAAAAAAGATGTCAGTATACATCGCTAACATACCAA
Organism: Eptatretus burgeri; assembly: GCF_056783735.1. Classification (NCBI taxonomy): domain Eukaryota; kingdom Metazoa; phylum Chordata; class Myxini; order Myxiniformes; family Myxinidae; genus Eptatretus; species Eptatretus burgeri. The sequence goes on from NC_140962.1 coordinate 135,015,936, forward strand.
ATTGAGAGTTCGTAAAATCGATGAATTGTTTATCCCCAAAATTGTTGACAAATGTCATCGAGCCCAGCGCAACAAGAGCTGAAGCAATTACAATGATTCCAACAGAAGGAAGTGACATTTTCTTTATGGCAATGCATCCGTACTGTTACAAAAATGTTTTTTTGTTATATTAAAAAAAAAAAATTACAATACTGTTACCTCTATGATGTATTGCAATGTGGATCATACATTTCACATGATAGCTCTGTGCATTTGTGTAATAAAGCGATTTTGGTTATGGTGGAATTTCTGTTGTAAGTGTGAGTCTTCTTGTCTTTTTAACAATCGAATGCACAGTAGATTGAACGATTCTATGTGTACATCTAACTTGCGTTGTTCTTTCACCATGCAAATGTCTTTTAATTGTCGTAACATCTAACTTGGTGATTGGTATTGTATGAAAAGCATGGTTCAGGAACAAATGAAATGACAGTTCATGAAACTCCTTATGACAGGCACGATATCAGCTTACACTGCACTTGTTCATGCTGTCCTGATGCACTTGATCCCATTTGCTGGCACAGTTCCAATGCAGTGTGCACCGGTTGAGCATGCAATCAGTCATCCAGACATCAGGTGTCATCAGGCCTCGCACAGCACTATTTTTACACAGTGAACGTCTTCACCATGTTAGGAGATGCGCGACCGACAGCCACAGCAAGATATTGTTGCGGTATTCGCGCCCGCCGGCGTGCGAACGGCCACGTAACTCGAATCGCGGCACGTCGCCCACCGGACGGACAATCCAGTCGTGACCCTCTCGGACTAACGCCGGGAACCAGTCACGGGTGGACCTTTCGGTCTCACCGCGATCGAGCCAATCAGCCCCCGCGTGGGATAGGGTTGCTCGCCAAATTCGACCTACCTAAGTACCCACGCGGAGGGTAGACCGGGCGATCGCACCTCGCCGCAGGTCGACTTCGGACACGGGCCACTTAAGCGACCCGTTCCGTACTATCAGAATAACCGAGCGGTGTTATCGTCGACCTCGACGGTTCGATTAATTATCGGGCGTATTCAGCCCACTAACAACCCTTTACGTGAAGCAAGATGAGGGTTCAATGGGGGAAAAGACGAAGCGAAGCGGGAGAACAGTTCAACAATAAAGCACATTTATTCGCGGCACACGGGAAGCACACAAATACAATTCCACCAAAAGCACACAAAAAAAGAAAACACAATTCCATTTACACAAAAAGCAAATATAAAAGCGAAGACAATGCAGAGCTAATACCGACTACCGAGCACACGGCAACACTTATACAATTCTACTTCACAGACGGCGCCGACAACACATACCCAAAACCAAGGAAAAGAAATACCCTCAAGGATGAGGCGGGCCTGAGGCCGAGACCGGGTCGCGCCTACCCGTCTGGTGATGAGACGCGGAGCGGCGATGGCGCCTCACTCCGCGGGCCTCGCGGACAGTGTCAGGCAGGGGGTGGGAAAAGGGGCCCCTTGGTCGCACTATCTCAGCGCGGGGGGAAACAGGAGGGGTTGCTGATGCTCGGGGTATAGAGGATCTTTATTATCCCTGGTGTGCGTCTCCACCTCGGCCAGGTCGCGCTGCCGGCCTTCCTCGGGCGTGCAGCTCCCGGCACCGTCGCGAGCACCCCCTCGTCTGCCTTCGCCGCTGCCGCCTCTCCGCCTCTGGACTCTCCACCCTGGACTCTTCTTTGGGCTCTCCTCGTTCCGACTCGACTCTGACTCTCCTCGTTGGACTCTCCTCGTTGGACTCTCCGATCGACTCTCCTCAGCTTCTCCAGCTACTGCAGGCTTCGGGCTCCAGACTTCCACACTCGTCCCCTCCGTTCCGACTCCTTCTCCTCTGCTGACTGACGAACACCGTCCTTTTATCCCCCCGTAGCTTCGCCTTTGACCCCCTCCCTTTGACCTTTCACCTCGCTCCCCATTGGCCCGAGAAAAAGTGGGCGTGAAGGCTTTTTGATCCACAAATTTGCATATATGGATCGTTCTGGAGGCGGGGCCAAATCGCCCCTCGCTCACCGATTGGACGGCAAAAAGTGGGCGTGTGTCGTTTTTGATCCGTTTTTGAAGCACAAAATCCGTGATTTTGTACACGCTGTTCAACGTGCGCCCTGCACGAGTCCAACACCGGTACCCACAGCGGGGCAAGAACGGTGGCGATACTACGGTTGCGAGGTGTGACGTGAAGGTCGTGGCGGTTGTGGTGAAGCGGTGGTTGTGGTCGGTGGTTGATGTTGTGGTTGTGATCATGGCGGTTGGTCCAAAATAAAGATAGTAAAAGAAAAACGGCTATCCTGAAGTCGCAGCACGCATAAATGACATGTATTCCCACTAGACAACGGGTTTGGGCCTAACTACACATGCACTTACCGAGATACCTCACCTAAGGGACCTGAATGGTGGTTTGCGAATTTGGTAACCACAACACTACCCCCTCCCCTTTTTACAGACTCGTCCCGAGTCGTCAAATTTTCGTGTGCCATCATGTGTAGTTTTCCCCTAGTACATTTTACCTACGGATCCCTGAGTGCGACATTCATGGTATTCGTGTCCCCAAAATAAATAACCTGAGGGCTGCGTAACTATCTAAACAAACTCACTCACACGGACGACTTAAATAAAATTGCCGGCGCTAGGACAGACATGCCGGGGGCGCACTCATATTTACAGTACATCTTACCTTAACTTACAAATTTTACACTAAACCATGGCCCAGGATCATTGAACTCTGCAAAAAGAAAGCAGTTAGCAGGGAGCCAGGCTGCCCACATGCAGTCTCTGGCTCAAACAATGCAGGTGACAGGGAACGTGGCTGGCTGCTCACACGCAGTCCAAGGCCTTCCCTTTTGAACTGAACTCAGTGAACCACAACGGTGCTTGGGCTGCACAAACGCAGTCTCCGTGCCAGCTCAAGTGGCACACGCAATGAGCACAACGAATGGATGCATGAACGGTTTGAACTGAATGCAGTGAACCACAACGGTGCATGGGCTGCACAAACGCAGTCTCCGTGCCAGCTCAAGTGGCACACGCAATGAGCACAACGAATGGATGGATGAACACAAACACGGTGCACGGGCCGCCACTGCAGGCCCGTGTTGTAGCTGCCAACAGGGCAGTTCTCGCAGCTTGCAAACTGTTGCTTTTACGATCCTGGCGCACATGGAAACGAACAGGGGGGGGGGGGTAAAGCAAAAATTGAACGGGGGCTGGTGAACATGGGCAGTGGGCATGGCATGGCAAAGGCAGCAGGCAAACACAGCCCGCAGAAGAAGGCCGCTGCAGGCAAACTCAGCCCGCAGAACCAGGCCGGCACAGGCCTCGAAGAAAAACAGCCAGCAGATGAACTGGCCGGCACAGGCCTTGCAGTAACACAGCCAGCAGATGAAGCTGGCCAGCTTTTGCCGTCAGTGGAAGTTGGTGGAGGGAGTGCGGTGGTGCTGGCCACTTGGAAGGCGGGCTCGGACCTACCTTCCTGTCTCCCTCCCACCTATCGCCTTTGCCTGTCACTGTACATACCCACTCCCTTAATTTGTCAAACCCCAATTTAGCCCCAACTTATTTTATTTTATTTTATTTTTTTACTCCCCCACTATAAATCGTCCCCTAACCCCCTTTATCGTCCTTGGTCGGCTAACCTATTCTGTCACCTAGCCTACTCCCAACCCCTACGTTCCCTTCCCAGAGGGGAACAAGGGAGAGCTAACGTCCTGTGTCGAGGCCCAACGAAGCCTCAGAATGGCCTCCCCAGAGTTCGGCGATCTATAACCAAAGTGGGTCCAGCGGCCCACAACGACAGCGAGGGGATGGATGGTGCGGAGGGGTACACTTCCTAATCTACCCTAACCATTTAACTGTTAAACTACCCCGGGGCTTTCAACAAGCGCCTCTCGCTTAAACTATTGGTTCTAACAACCCAGATTCCCGTCGCCTGTGTTGGTGTCCTCACAATTTCGGGCCTCGCCCCCCAATTTTCTCTCCGTGCCCTCACACGGTCTCCTGGCTGGGACACGTGGCTCCCTTTGGCAGACACGCCCCTCTTCCGAATCCCCCGCTATGCCACCCCGCGCACTACACTGCCTCCGAGCCTACCAGCTCCCTAACACCGGGGAGTGCCCCCCCTGGCACCTCCCCTGAAACGCACACGTGGCAGGCCGGCCTCCCGGGCCCCTTTCCGAGGGTCACCCGTGCCCACAACACTGCCCACGCGGCTAATGGCGCCCCGGGCCCCCGCACCAAGCAGGCGCACCCGTGCCCACTACGCTATCCCGGCCCCCCATGGGCCCTTGGCCTACCACGGCCGACTAGCCTGGTGCCCGGGGTACCCACTCAGCGATACTCACCTTTCGCAGCCACGCTCCCAAGCCCGTCAACAGGGCTCCTGCACCCCTCCAAACGGGTTTCGAGCCTACACACCCATCAACAACAAAACGACCTCCATTTTTCAATTTGACTAACCCAGCTAACTCACTCTACACTGACCCCGGGGTCCCTTGGGCGGGAGTCACTCCTCCCCCCAATCACTCATCGCACCATGCATTCCCCATTCGCTCCACACACACACAGACCCGCTGGCCTCACTCACTCACCAAGCACATGCTTCCACTTCACTCACCAACTCTTCAACACACTCACCACTGAACTCTGCCATCCTTCTAACTACCTCCCCTAACTAACTCGTGCTCCCACGTCATCCCTTACACTAAAGCACGTTCCTTTTAACACTACGTAGCTAAGCTACGTCCCCGCTACACATCCAAAGTCTGTCTCTGTCTCCAAACTCAAAAATTCATTTTATTTCCCAACCTAAAGCTCACTAAATCCCTCTAACTAATCCATTCCACGGACTCCATGAGGACTTACCCCTGCCCCATGAAGTCGGTCTAACTAAGCTAACCCTTCCCCCTAACTAGTTTCCATCCTGTGCCCCGGATCAAGGGGGTCTTTCACCCCTTGCCCAGGAATCCTGTACACCCGAAAGTGAGGCTTGCTTTTTTTTTTTTTTTTTTTCATGCGCAGCACCTGCGCGGCAACTCAGAGCTCGCGCACTTTACACCTGCCCGTGACGTCATGCAGCTGCACGTGTTCCTCGTCCCTCCTTGGACGGGACCATCCGGCAGAGATACCCCTCCTGCCGGATTCCAACCCCACGTGCAGCCATGACGTCACCGTGCGCATAAAAAAACAAGCCCCACGTCTCGAGGGGTTCCCCACGCGAACACATGTGCTTTGCCCGTTGGAGCTTAACACACACGATCGCGTGGAGAACCCGTCCGGTCCAAATCCGTTTACCTGCCTAAACTTTGTCCGTCCGCGGGATCGGCAAATCCACCGCGTGCGTTTCCGGACCGGGACTTCACTCTCGCAAGCGAGCACGTGGCGGTCTCGTGCGTTGCACAGCACGAACCGCGTGCTCACTGCTGGGTGAACCCGGCACGGTCCACGAAATAGCTACAGCCGCTACTCGGCTTTCTTTCCTCTGTCGCCTTCGTCGTCTCCATTCCACCCACGCACACCTGCGTGTTACGACGCACACAGTCCACTCCATCATATTCACACGGGGAGACGCGGCTGCGTGCTCCCGCATGCCAACCGACATCTCCCTCACATACCGCTCTCTCACACACACGGTCTCCCTTGCACTCGGCCGTTCACTCACGCGTGCCTCACTACTCACACAAACCATACTATTTACACACGCGGGGGCACTCACCCGCGGTGCCTCATCCACACTGGCCGTTTCACTCACACACACGGCCTCTTCCACACACGGTGCCTCATTCACACACCGTCCCTCACTCACACACGCGGGGGCACTTAACCGCGGTGCCTCATCCACACACCGTGTGCTGGGAAGCACACACTCCGGCACACTCGCCACTACACCACTCACACGTGGTGCCTCACTCATACTGGCCGTTTCACTCACACACACGGCCTCACTCACACACGGTGCCTCATCCACACACGGCGTGCTGGGAAGCACGTACTCCGGCACCATCGCCACCACACCACTCACACACGGGGTCGCTTCCACACACGGGGACGCAATCACGCCTTGCACCACACACACAGGGACAACTACACTTGGGATTCGTGTCCCCACAAGGGTCTCCGGGGCCTCTATACCCCCCAAGCTTTCCGTGCACCCGTTCGCAGCACTCGCCCCCTCAACCTCGCAAAGCACGACCGAACTCACCTGGTCGTGACTCGCCTCAAGGGGGCATACTCCCTCCCCTCGTTCCTGGAGGAGGCCATCCAGGTGCTCGCACTGGGTCTCTACCCAGTCCGCCAGCTCACCCCCATTGTCCTCCACTACCTCCGTGTGTGTGTGTGCGTCACTTACCCCGTCTTCATCGTGCAGTCTCTCCTCTATTTTGTCTGTCTCCCGTGTCTCTATACATTTTCTCTCCTGGTTCCTTTTTTCTGTCTCTTCCTGGTTCCTTTTCCTTTCCCATCTGAGTCGTTCTTTCTCTCTGAGCCCCATTAGCTGTTCGTTCTCCCTCCGTTTTAGTTGTTCAATTTCACACTCATAGAGTTGTTGTTTTCTTTCCCACTGTTCCTCCTGCTCTTTGTTTTCCAATCTCATCGTTTCTTTCAATTGGCTCATTTCCTTCCTGTGTTTCATTCGCTGTTCTCTCACGACTCTTCCTCGTTTCCTCTCCTTCCTTCTCCAGTTTCATGGTTTGCTTCATTTGGTTAATCTCCTTTTTGTGTTTCATTTGCTGCTGTCTCATTACTCTTCCTCGTTTCCTCTCCTGTCCTTCCTTCTCCAGTTTCATGGTTTTCTTCATTTGGTTAATCTCCTGTTTGTGTTTCATTCGCTGTTCTTTGTCTATCTCGTACTCCAGCCTCAGCTTTTCTTCCAATTGGTCAACCTCAGATTCATGTTCTTTTTGTTTTCTATTCCATTGTTCCTCTCGTTCTTCCCTCTCCAATCTCGTTGTGTCCTTCAATCTCCTGATTTCTCCTTCCTGCTTCATTCCTTGCTCCTTTACTTTCTCCTTGTATTCAAACCTATTTTTTCCTTTTGTCGTTCAGTTTCAAATTCATACTCTTTCAGTTTTCTATTCCACTGTCTTTCTTGTTCCTCCTTCTGCAATCTCGTCATTTCTTTCAACTGACTGATTTCTTTCTCCTGTCTCATTCGTTCTTCCTTCATTACTCTTTCTTTGTCCTCATTCTTTAGTCTGGCCTTCGCTTCCAGCTGTTCGATCTGTACAGTGTGGTTTCTTAAAGTTTCATTTTCCGTTCTCTTCCTTTCCTCTTTTAACACTCTCAGTTCGTTTTGTAGTTCCCTCTCTTTGTTTTGGTGTTTCTGTAACTCAGAAACTTTCTTTTCCAATTCCTTTCTCATCTCCGCACACTCAGACTTTGCTTTGGCTTCTAACTGTTCTTCCGGCTTGCGCTTGTGGTTTTCTACCCGTCTTCCCAGTTCCTCTGTCTCCGTTTTTCCCTCCAGTCCCAGCTTATCAACTCTCTTCATGTCTTGAAGTCTTTTCTCACACTCCACCGTTTCGACCTTCAATCCCTCCTCTGTCTCCTCCTGGCTTTCTTTTAATTTTTCTAATACCTTCTTTACCTCGTGTCTCGTCTTACACGTCTCCCGAATTATTTTCTCGCCCGCCCCGACCGCGGGCCTGACAGCCGTTGCACTCCCCCAGCTCGTTCGTCCCAGCACGTGGCAGCGCCATTTTCTCGCCCGTGGTCCGCGTTTCGCTCCTCGCCATTGCCATAATGCCTGCCTGCAGGCCTATGCCCATGCTCTGCATCTCACCCCGCATTTCTTTCATTTGGTTTTTCGCTTCGAGTGCGTTTCCATCCATTTTTTTATTTTCCATTTGTTGCGTATTTCTCTTCATTTCGTTGTTCCTTTCTTTCATTTCGGCATTCCTGTAATCCAGTTTGTCATTTATGCTCTGCACGAGTTCCATAACGTGCTGTATTGTCACCTGCCCTGGCCACTCCCACTGACTACATTTAGCGGTGGGGTTATAATAAAAAAACCGACCAGATGAACTGCATCGATGCCTTTCCCAACCTTCTGGTACGGGTTTCTCTTGCACGGTGATCTCGTCCTGAGCCATGGATTCTACATTACTATTACACATACCAAATACCCCCGGCTCCCGCTCGCCTTGAGACGCCATCTTGCTTCTCGTGAAGGGTTAATTTCGCTCGCTCGTAATTTGGAGGGAATCGGGGGTCGCTTCTCACCCCTGGACCGATTCCCGTGAATTTAGCCGGAGACAGGAGAGCCTGTTTTCCTGTTCTCCGATACCAGTGCCGTGAGGAGGGCGATGAATTTGTATCGCACGACCTGACACCAGTGTTGCGGTATTCGCGCCCGCCGGCGTGCGAACGGCCACGTAACTCGAATCGCGGCACGTCGCCCACCGGACGGACAATCCAGTCGTGACCCTCTCGGACTAACGCCGGGAACCAGTCACGGGTGGACCTTTCGGTCTCACCGCGATCGAGCCAATCAGCCCCCGCGTGGGATAGGGTTGCTCGCCAAATTCGACCTACCTAAGTACCCACGCGGAGGGTAGACCGGGCGATCGCACCTCGCCGCAGGTCGACTTCGGACACGGGCCACTTAAGCGACCCGTTCCGTACTATCAGAATAACCGAGCGGTGTTATCGTCGACCTCGACGGTTCGATTAATTATCGGGCGTATTCAGCCCACTACCAACCCTTTACGTGAAGCAAGATGAGGGTTCAATGGGGGAAAAGACGAAGCGAAGCGGGAGAACAGTTCAACAATAAAGCACATTTATTCGCGGCACACGGGAAGCACACAAATACAATTCCACCAAAAGCACACAAAAAAAAGAAAACACAATTCCATTTACACAAAAAGCAAATATAAAAGCGAAGACAATGCAGAGCTAATACCGACTACTGAGCACACGGCAACACTTATACAATTCTACTTCACAGACGGCGCCGACAACACATACCCAAAACCAAGGAAAAGAAATACCCTCAAGGATGAGGCGGGCCTGAGGCCGAGACCGGGTCGCGCCTACCCGTCTGGTGATGAGACGCGGAGCGGCGATGGCGCCTCACTCCGCGGGCCTCGCGGACAGTGTCAGGCAGGGGGTGGGAAAAGGGGCCCCCTTGGTCGCACTATCTCAGCGCGGGGGGAAACAGGAGGGGGTTGCTGATGCTCGGGGTATAGAGGATCTTTATTATCCCTGGTGTGCGTCTCCACCTCGGCCAGGTCGCGCTGCCGGCCTTCCTCGGGCGTGCAGCTCCCGGCACCGTCGCGAGCACCCCCTCGTCTGCCTTCGCCGCTGCCGCCTCTCCGCCTCTGGACTCTCCACCCTGGACTCTTCTTTGGGCTCTCCTCGTTCCGACTCGACTCTGACTCTCCTCGTTGGACTCTCCTCGTTGGACTCTCCGATCGACTCTCCTCAGCTTCTCCAGCTACTGCAGGCTTCGGGCTCCAGACTTCCACACTCGTCCCCTCCGTTCCGACTCCTTCTCCTCTGCTGACTGACGAACACCGTCCTTTTATCCCCCCGGAGCTTCGCCTTTGACCCCCTCCCTTTGACCTTTCACCTCGCTCCCCATTGGCCCGAGAAAAAGTGGGCGTGAAGGCTTTTTGATCCACAAATTTGCATATATCGATCGTTCTGGAGGCGGGGCCAAATCGCCCCTCGCTCACCGATTGGACGGCAAAAAGTGGGCGTGTGTCGTTTTTGATCCGTTTTTGAAGCACAAAATCCGTGATTTTGTACACGCTGTTCAACGTGCGCCCTGCACGAGTCCAACACCGGTACCCACAGTGGGGCAAGAACGGTGGCGATGCTACGGTTGCGAGGTGTGACGTGAAGGTCGTGGCGGTTGTGGTGAAGCGGTGGTTGTGGTCGGTGGTTGATGTTGTGGTTGTGATCATGGCGGTTGGTCCAAAATAAAGATAGTAAAAGAAAAACGGCTATCCTGAAGAGTCGCAGCACGCATAAATGACATGTATTCCCACTAGACAACGGGTTTGGGCCTAACTACACATGCACTTACCGAGATACCTCACCTAAGGGACCTGAATGGTGGTTTGCGAATTTGGTAACCACAACAATATGATCAGGGTTTGTGCAAGTGTTTCGCTGCTGAAGCGAACCTTCAGATTCTCTCCCCTCCTCACCCGTACAATTACCTTTCGAAAAAGCATATTGTGCATTAGTATGAATAAAACCTTGCATTGATACATTACAGATATATTTTACAAGGAAAAGGAGAATCGGCTTCTGATTGCACATTCTCACAGTTGTATATTTTCACGTGATAGGTAACTTAAATAAATGCACATTGTAATGTGTGTTATGGCTCATGTGATGGAATACAATTGATGGGTTCCTGCAACATGGTTGATCAATGGAATTTAGAAAAAAAAATTTCCATGTTTTGATTTTATCAAATGTAGAAATAATTCCTTCAGGTCAATGTTTCATGTAATTCCATGTTCTCTTGACAAGGGGAGAGCACAAAAAGTCTTTGTTGCACCAATGAAGAATGGATGTATGTTTTGATCAACTTGAAAAAGCTTCACTCTCAAAAGCTTCTAACTTGCTTGCTATTTGAACACAAAGAGGAGCCATATCACACCAGCAGTAGAATAAGGGTTGTGAACTCAAACAAAATCTATACATAGCAAGATAAACAACAAACGTTTGTTCAACATAAAATAAGATGAAAGGATGCCTCAGGTTGTACTGCTACTTCGACATTCGTTGTAAAAGAAATAGTGTGTTGAATATTATTGTTCTTGGATAATCTAGAACTTGTTTCCTTCCTGAGCCAAACCTCAAATTTTCAAATCACTCAAAATATGTTTGACTTTTACTTTTACCAATGACAGAGTTCATAGAACATCTCACCCCACATACTCAAGAGAAAAGACGACACGGGGAGGGTCTACGAGTGGCAAATTTAATTTGTCCAGATGACGTAATATGCGCAAATATTTTTTCCAAGTTCTGCAAAACAGAATGTTTTTGAAAGTACCATGATGGCGATTTTTTTCTACAGAGTTCAAGTATATAATTCAATGGAAATAAAATAAAAATTTTAAAAGTTGTGGAAAAAACCTATTTTTCGAAGTTTACTGCCGTTGATTATGCGATTTTCACACCACCATCTTCAACGAGTTATTTTTGTCATTTGTTTGTTGTTTGTATCTTTTCTGAAATCTTTAAAAATAGTAAGTTTTCTGTTTGGAATGATTTTCAATTATCTTTGATGGCCAGACAGAGAGACAGTAAAAACAGTTATCCCCGTCTGTGCACATGCTCGAATGGGGTGAATTATAAACCAAATTACTGCTAAGTTTCAGGTTCTTGTTCAGATTCACGTTCTGATTCGTGTTCATAATTTAACATTCAATGGTAACCTCGATCATAATCCGATGTTTGTAGACAGCCAGACAGCACTAACTCCACTTTTTTCTTCGTGTGAGCAGGTTAATTATGACACGCAGAACACCGCTTTCAGGTTACATCAGCAGATACTTTAATAACATGAATTACAAAGACCACAGTAAAGAAAGCACAATTCAATGCAATATCTCGAATTTGAACTTGAGATTCCGGCATAATGAGATAAACGCACAAAAAAAAAACAGGACAAACTGATTTAACTTCAATGTTAGGGTTGTACATGGCTATCATATTATATTGTGAGATATGTACTGATATTTAATGAAGTGAATGTTTCATTGTAATCATCATTATGAACTTGACTAAACACAAGTTATTATGTTAATTTTCATGTTCATTATGTGTATGTCTATATCTCTCAATGCAGTAATCACAGCGGCTTGTTTTTATCGTAGATTCAATTCACCCATTCTCTTGTACATTGCTTTATCATCGCTCGCTGACACTCTATTTGGAGTCGTGGTAATATCATGCTATTTCAGTGGATTAATTGCAAGATGTGAATTAATATCGTTTAATGAGTGTTTGTTTCAGTTGTTTAGTGCACATTTCACATTGTTTCAGCAGTTTCTCACCACCTGGTTAATGTATGTTTACCGACATTGGGCTATTTTCTGGCCAATGGTGAACATGGCTCTACTGGTGAACAAAGGTGATGTTCTGAAACTTGTGATGGTAGTTTTGACAAACGGGTTGTTGTTCAGTGTAAGCTATGTTGTAGTACCAACAACCTTGGTGTGGTGCAACAACTCTGTGTTAGTTTGTGACGGCATCTGTATTTCTTCACCTGTTGCAAGATCAGCTTGTGAAAATGTTAATCCTTCACTCTTTCATTCTCTATTTTTTCAGTATCTTGTGTATGGCTTCACTGGATTGACAGCACTGTACTCTATTTGGTGTATTGTTTGTAAATGTCACACATCATCGACCGAGGCAAATATAAATGCGTTGCACACATGTTTTACACAATTGTTTTCATCTCCAGCACAGTTTATTCTCCTTATTGTCATGATGGCGTTGCAACGATTTGAAAGCCTTCTTCCGTTTGCTTTTGTCTTTGATCTATTCAGTGCAGTCACACCGACCTTTGTTAATCCATTAATATCTGGGTTCAGAATGCAGGAGATTCTCTCAACGATCATTCTTGCTTTCTGCAAAGTGTATGTAATTCACCATCAAAAGCCATTCAATCAGGGCATGATTTACATTACTGAGAATGATAACCTTGAGAGGAGAAAAGTTAAAATCATGGAACAAGGACGAACTCCATAGGTCAGGATTGCATGGAAATAAAATGGCCACCCCATAAAATGTGTACAAAATGATATGCTGAAAAGATACTGCAGATTGAAGTCAAAAGCCTTTAACAGCAATACCTTTTATTCTCGAATGTGTTCCTCCCGAAGAAGAACGAAAAACTAGTACAGGTGCATACAAAGGACACCGCCCATAAGAAAGAAATACTCCAGCACGCACCATTGCTCGGGTGCCAGAAGCGTTGCAATTCTGAGGTAAATATGTGTAAATGATAGTTTTATGGATAAAATGTACTTCTGAGGTAAATGTGTACAAATAATCCTGACACCTTGCAGCAAATGGAGACAGATTTGGGGAGGAGCGGTGCACAATAATTGATTGATTAATTGTTTACTTACATGATAAAAACAAATAGTAATTGTAAACTAATTGATTTCTTAAACAATGGTCTCAGAGCATAACTAATACATTCACCACTGTTTGATTTACCACAGAGCATTCACCACTGTTTCATTCGAATCTGTAACTTTTTGTAAATTAAATATTTAATCGAAAAATGAATAATTAATCGATTAACTGATTAATTATTAAACCAAAAATACCCTTTATAGCCAAATCACTTGTTCACTGTCGTGTCCAAATATCCCCTTCGGAGCTCAAAAAATGCCTGAAATATTGTTACGAATCTGGAAGCCTTCTGAACACAGACAGACAGAAGTCCCGAAGCTGAGTTATTTTGATGTGTGTGTTTATAGTTAGGGCCCCCTTCCTGTGTATAATAGGAATTACATGTGTGCGCTGCAAATTACTTTATTAGTCAAGGTTTTCTTTTATTTTTACATCAACGATAACAACAACATGCCTTCTCCTCGCTTCCTCGACCCGACACCATTACACAAGTGGCCAGAGGTGAGGAGCTTGGCGGAGCCACAAATGCCTCTGCTCGGGACTCCGCCCGGAAGAGTGAGAGTTGCCCCGCCTGCCGTGGGCCTGTCCAATGGAGGACGGCCAAGGAATCGCGGGATGAGTCCGACCAATGAGGAGGCGAGTGGCCAGAGAGAAGAGGCCCTTCCTGCCTGAGAAGAAAGTGTGGTGGTCTGGACGAGCGAGAAGAGAGATAGACGGGATGGCATGGTGTCTGCGGCTGCTGGTCTCGTGTCGCTGCTTCTGGTCCTCTGGTCTCGTCCTGTCGCTGCCTCTGAACTTATCTCGTTGCTGGCGTGGCCTGGTTCTCTGGTCTGCTCGACGCTGGTCTGGTCTGCTCGACGCTGGTCTGGTCTGCTCGATGCTGGTCTGGCCTCATCACCTCGCTGGCGCTGGTCTGCGTCTGGCTGCCGTGGTCCGTCTTCTGGCGACCAGAGCACCAGGACGGGGTCGATGTCCAGCTGCACGCTCGCGGCCAGGTAGCCAGCCGTCCTGACTCCCAGCCAAACTATCCTCCATGGCTGGAGAGCCGAATAATGACCATTGAGGTCCATTTCTTTTGCGTGTGTATCCTGTGGGCTGGTCTTTAAGTAGCAACTGGTTAAGTGCTTTGCTGTACATTATTTGCATCATTTATAGTCGGTTTAACTCTGCCCTTGATGTGTTCCTTCCCCACCTATTGGAAATAAATACTCCTATTGTTGAATGTTTCAGCTCGTCTTTGTCCTTTCCTTCATTGGTTTAGCATGGTGCGTGTTGGGATATTAAAAAGGCTGTTGCCACTGTAGTTGTACATTTGGTCCGGCGCGGCTCTGTTAACTCCGCTCGGTTACAACAGATCCGAGCCATTCCCGAGACTCCGATCGGACAGAGTCGGCCGAGGGTATGGTTTCCCCAGAAGTTGGATGGCATGAGTTCTTAGGTAAATTGTAGTGAGACAAGTGGACCCAACCTCACGCCGCCAAAATATTGGCAACCACAGACTGTAAGGGACCAGTGCCTTTAGGAGTTATCCGAGGGTAACGGTCTGAATTCCGGGTGTTTGGTGGAGTCTACTCTGCTGCTCCAACTAGAGGTTGTACTCGCAGCTGAAACCCGGCCCACAACAATATTGCCCAAATGAGAAAGAAAATAAATAAGTAATAAATAAATCAACAAGCCGGTAGGCGGACATGGGTAGTCGACTCCCCAACAGAACCTGAGGCGATGGGCCCATTCGATGGGGAATGACCTGAGGATTAAGCACAATAAAATTAATTATTCTAGCTTCAAGGGTTTATGCTGCAGATTGTTTTTTCGTTAAAATACCCCCACATTTAGAGGTTTTTCGGCCGTTGCTAGGCAACGGAAGGGTCCATAGCAACGGTTCTTTCTCACACATAACTAGGACATACCATGAACCTCCCATACCAGTTTCATGTATATTTGACTCATAGTCTCTGAGATATAACGAACTTCGTTTTTTTTCTTGTTTTCGACCAGGGTTCATTCAAAGTCTATCTTCTCTGACAGTTTTCATCGGATTAGGCTGGAAATTTTTGACAATATGGCTGAATGTACTGCCCACAGTCGCACATGGCCCGATTTTTGATTTTCGAAAAAAATTAATTTTTGAGATTTTTTTGAAAATTTTAAAGGTCCCTTGCTCGGCAACGGTGGTGTCCATAGCAACGGTTCTCATTTGCACACAACTTGGTCATGGTATGAACCTACCAACCAAGTTTCATCGAAATCGCCATTGTATTAACTGAAATCGCCATTTTAAATACTGATAAAAAGGGGAGAACAAAAAAAATCTCAAATAAAAAATTTTTGAGATTTTTTTTTTTGACTACATCGACGACCCAATAATTAATGAAGGAACTATTCAACTCATTGATAAATCCAAAAAAGAAAAAAATACCGTATTTTTGAAAAAAACCATCCACTTTTGTACCAAAATTTCAGCTTCCAAGCTTAAAGGATGGCTGAAATATGGCCCTGACAAACGAACAAGAAAAAGGAGTGAACACCGAGCACAACCTTCCCTTGGTGCCCGGCGATGATTTCATGCATCACTTGGATCGGGAATAGGAAAGGAGTGGTGTAGAATATGCCAGAATACATCGGTAAAGTATCAAATTGAGAGTTCGCAAAATCGATGAATTCTTCATCCCCCAAATTGTTGGTACATGTCCTCCAGCCGAGCACAATAACGGCTGAAGCAATTACAATGATTCCAATGTGAAGAAGCGACATTCTCTCTTGGGTATTCTACTCATACCACAACAACAACAAAAAAATTCAATCGGATTTGCAAAATAATACAACTACAATACTGAACACCTTTGTGATGTATTGTGATGCATATGCATGAATAACACTTGTGGATTTCTGATTTGGATCCGAGGAATGCACACAACATCCATGTTCTCAGACATTTATTTCCATAAATGCATGTTCAGAATTTCCCCATCCCCTTGTCTGGTGGGATTCCATCTCTTTAATGTGTTGGAGAATGGTAGAGAACAGATTCCCTTTCTTTCTTCTGGATTACCTTTTCCTCTTCATGACACATTCATGATGTATGATTTTACGCCAGTTTTAATTTCCGCATGAATGAAATTCACCATTTGTGCATGCGATAAATAGCCGTTAGTCCAATGGAGACTCATTCTATTCCTTTGCATCAAGATACATTGGCTTGGAAAAAGACGATTTATTTACACATATTATTTTGATTATCATTTTCACTTTGGACGTGCGGGACATTTGATTCATCAAACACACCACGGACTTTTCCTGAACGTTTCATTTTGACGGTCGGGCATGGCTGTGGTCTCGGATAATTTACCTTAGGCATCCACAATTTTTCCATTGACGTTCGAAGCCCACCTTTTTCCGTCGGAATCGACACCCAGTTCAGCAGCTCAGGTCAGGTCAGGTCAGGTATGGGAGCATGCGCTGGAGCTACTCGGCACTGCGTCCACTTTCCACCGGTACTCCATGGGCCTCCGTCTGGCCATCCCCAGGAAGAAGCCGAGCCCATCCCCATCTCCTTGAAATGCTGCTCAACCTGTTGCAACCACACCCCATGGTTCTGTGAATCCATGACTCCCCAGCCAGACCCAGACGTCTGCTGACCTCTGACTCACGGCCAGCAGAGACACGAACATCACTGTCAAGGTAAGTGAATCTCTCCATGACCTCAACATCCTCGCCACAACAGGTATAGACAAGATAGCAGCATTAAAGATGTCATTGAAAGCCTGGATCTTCAGGTACCTTTCAATAGTAAGTAAGGAATAGACGTATTTGTGTGTGAAGTCAGGGTACAACTGAACTTTATCAATGGCCTCTTGCCATTCAGGTCGTTTCTAATCCAAGTAATGCGACTGCATCAGACATGGCAAGGGACGCGGATTTCATGGGTTTGACCCGTTCAGTTTGTGAATACCTGCAGACCCGTATTGTTTGTGAATACCTGCAGTCCCGTATTAGTTTCGTCAAAACCCGTATTGGATGGAAAGTTCGATCCATTCTAAAAACGCAATGTTTCGCTTCCATTCCACTCGCAAGGTTTGACCCATACTGTGAGACCTGGGATGCGTTCAGTTGCCAAGTTTCTTTTGGAGTGCTCGCCAAGAGGCTTAAGCACTCAAGCAAGCATTCCATCATTCGACACTTTTAATAAGGAACGGCTGGCTTGGCAACCTATAGCAAGCTTATTGATCATGGAGCACACCCGTGGTGTGTTCAGTGACCAAGCAGCAAGTGTTTCGTTGGGGTGCTTGCTTGATTGCTTAAGCCACATGGCAAGGACTGTACAAGTTGATTGTTCATGGAACACACACACCCCTGGAGCGACCTGCAGCCGATACACAATGCATTCCTCAAAGTCAATTGGCTGTGTGACGTTATGAGGTCTCTCTCACTGAAAGGCACATCACCATCCTCCAGGATTCCACATGAAGAATCACCTCCGATCATGTCTAATAAATAAATAACCTGGTTTTGATTCACACCAACCCGTTTTTTGTCACCTCCAACTTTCCATGTGTGCTCCATATGGAATTTGAACCTTGGTTTCAAGCTTCATGCACCACTGCTTCAGATGAGAGCACTCAATGGAGTTTTCTTTATGTTTCTCCTTTATTTAACAAATCAACCATCCAAGAAGAAAGTCCCAATTTGGCCAAACGCCCAAAGACTCCCTCAGGCCCAATGACTCTCTTTGGAATTGTGCTTTGAGTGTATATAATGGGGAATCCAATACAACATACTTGTTAAGACCGAAAGCTTCTGGACACGATACAAGTAAGTGATTGTGTATATAAAGTCGAATGCATCTCATCGTGGAGTTCGATCGATCGAGTTCATCTCATAAAATATTATATAGGACTAGCAGGGGCCAACACAACGCTCCCTTGGATTTTTTTATTGGGGGGGGGGGGTGAGATACCTGTTATTACCTGGCTGGGTGAGCTTTTATCGCTTGTGTGACGTGTTGAATAACGTGTTGGACACAGAGAGAATAACGTACAAACTCTTGAAAATTTATTATGTCGTGTTGTTTTCTGGATAAACAAGATGTGTGTGTGTGTGTGTGTGTGTGTGTGTGTGTGTGTGTGTGTGTGTGTGTGTGTGTGTGTGTGTGTGTGTGTGTGTGTGTGTGTGTGTGTGTTTAGGATAGCAGTACACCAAGTAAATGGGTCGGAATTCTGGAATCGTGCACAACCGACATGTCATTGTAACAGATCCATGTGTTTTCGCTCATTTCGCTTAATTTAACATATTATACCCATTAATACAGGAAAGTACTAACGACGTGATTACATATTTGAGAATGCTGAAAATGTATGAGATTGAAATGTTTCAGCGAGATTTGTGTGTTGCATCGATTTTAATTTTCGTAACGTCGAACTTGGTGATTGGTATTGCATGAAAACCATGTTTCAGGAACAAATGAAATGACGTTTCAGGAGAATCCTTTTGTCAGGAACGACATCAGGTTACACTGTCTGCACTTGTTCATGCTGTTCTGATGTTTGATCCCATTTCCTGGCACAGATTCAATACAGTGTCCACCGGCTGAGCATGTGATCAGTCATCTGGACCACAGGTATGATCAGCCATCACACGGCACCATTATTACACAGTGCACGTCTCCACCATGCCACGACTATCAATACCAGACGCACGACCAACAGCCACGACACTGAATGATCAGGGGTTGTGCAAATGTATAGGTACATGAGGCGAACATTCAGATTCTCTCCCCTCCCCACCGCTACCCACTCACCATCACAATTACCTTTCCAAAATGCAGATTGTGCATTCGTATGAATAAAACTTCTGCATTTATAAATTACAGATATATTTTACAAGGAAAAGGAGAAAATGCTTCTGATTGAACATTCTCACAGTTGTATACTTTTCACATGATCGGTAACTCAAATAATTGCACATTATAATGTGTAGTGTGACTCACGTGATGGAATACAAGAGATGGGTTCCTGCAACATGGTTGATCATGTAAATTTAGAATATTTTTTTTCCATGTTTTGATTTTATCAAATGCAGAAATAAGTTCCTTCAGGTCAATATTTTGTGTAATTACGTGTTCTTTTGACAAGGGGATAGCCCAAGAAGTCTTGATTGCACCAATGAAGAGTGGATGTGTTTTGAACAACTTGCAAAAGTTTCCCTCTCAAAAGCTCCGAACATGCTTGCTGTTTGAACACAAAGATTAGCCATATCACACCAGCGTTAGAATAAGGGTTGTAAACTCGAAAAAAATCTATACATGGCAAGATTAAGAACAAACGCTTGGTCATCGTGAAAATAAAATGAAAGGATAGCTCATGTTGTTCTGCTACTTCAACATTCATTGTAAGAGAAATAGTGTGTTGAGTTTTGTTGTTCTTGGAAAATCGAGAACTTGTTTGCTTCCTGAGGCAAACCTACAAATTTTCATTTCAATCAAAATGCTTGATTTTTACTTTTACCAACAACAGAGTTCGTAGAATATCTCACCCCACACACTCATGAGAAAAGACGACACGGGAAGGGTCTGTGAGTGTCAAATTTGATTGGTCCAGATTACTTAAAATGCCATAATATTTTGTTCAAGTTCTACCAAACAGAAGGGTTTTGAAAGTACCATGATGGCGATTTTGTTCTGCAGAGTTCAAGTATATAATTCAATTGAAATAAAATAAAGATATCAAAAGTTGAAGAAAAAACTTGACTTTTTGGAAGTTTAGTGCTATTGATTATGTGACTTTCACAGCACCGGATTTAACGAGTAAAATGAGTTATTTGTGTCTGTTGTTTGTATCTTTTCGGACATCTTTAAAAACAGTAATTCTTCTGTTTGGAATGATTTTCAATTATCTTTGATGGCCAGACAGACAGACAGTAAAAGCAGTTGTCCCCAACTGTGCGCACACTCGATTGGGGTGAATTATGTACCAAATTACTGCTAAGTTTCAGGTTCGTGTTCAGATTCACGTTCTGATTCGTGTTAAAAATTTAACATTCAATGGCAAATAAGTTGTTCCTTGATCTAAACCGATGTTTGTGGACAGAAATATAGACAGAGTGAAACAGTTGCACTAATTCCACTTTCTGCTTCGTGTGAACAGAGTAATTATGATACGCAGAACAGAGCTTTTGGGTTTCAGCAAATACTTTAACATGAATTACAAAGACCACAGTAAATAGAGCACAATTCAACAAAATATATTGAGATAATTTACACACACACAATATCGTTAGGAAAATCATAGAGGATTTGAACTTGAGATTCTGGCATGATGAGTTAAATGTACATACAACAGGACAAACTGATCTAACTTTTATGTTAAATTCCAATGTCATGTCTCATGGATTATTGTAACCCTGTTTTTTTGTTCCAAATCACGATTCTAATGCAGAAACGCATGTTTTTCATCAAATCGTGTGGATTTTAGCTTGCATTAAACAAAACAAAAATTTTACACAACAAACCTTGTTCCTGCAAATATGGTGTAATTTGCTTTATGCAAGCATTTTTAACAACACTTCATCTTGCTCACCAAACATTATACTGTTGCGAATTTGGAAGCTTCCTGCACACAACAGCCAGGTCCTAGAGCAGCTATATCAGTAAGTATGTGTTTCTAGTTAGCTTCCCGTCCTCTGTTTCATGGGTGATTAATTGTACATGCACTGTGGGTTATTTTGATAGTTTGGATTTAAATTACCAACAAGAACAACAATGACACCTGCCCTCGCTTCCTTCCACCATCATCCGCCGGCACCATTGCTCACGTGCATGTCAGCACGTACATAGGCGGAGTCCAGTGTGCTCGGTGGGGTTTCTCTGGACGTTGGTGTGCTGGCCTTGCCCCAAATATGGGCTCAAGCTTTATGCTCTGGCTTCGCCCCAAATATGGGCACAAGCGTTACGCTCTGGCTTCGCCCCAAATATGGGCACAAGCGTTGCACTCTGGCTTCGCCCCAAATATGGGCACAAGCGTTGCGCTTTGGCTTCGCTCCAAATATTTGCACAAGCGTTTCTTTCTTATTATTAGGAGGACCTTGAGGAGGATTATTAGGAGGACCTCCTAGGAGGACGTTTTCCTGACTCTGATCCTGCTCACCAGATTCTCTCAGCGAGGGAGTCTCATGAGTGGAGGAGGCCAGTGGGTCGACCACATGCCTCATGGTTGCAACAGGTTGACCATCATCTCAAGGAGATGGGGATGGGCCTGGCATCTGCCTGGGGGATGGCCAGACGGAGGCCCCTGGAGTACCGGTGGAAAGTGGACGCAGCGACGTGCTGTTCTGGCACATGCTCCCATACCTGACCTGACCTGTTTCTTTCTGGCTTGGCTCCAAATATGGGCATAGAGTGTTCTCTCTGCCCAATGAGGGAGTGTGAGCATGGGATAAGAGAAGCACGCGTGGGCCAAATGTGAGAGAGTTGAGTTGTTGTCTTCTGGTCTTCGAAAGAGAGTTGAGTGGTTGTCTTCTAGTCTTCGAAAGAGACTTGAGTGGTTGTCTTCTGTTCTTCGAAAGAGAGTAGAGTGGTTGTCTTCTCGTCTTCAGAAGTCTGGTGGTCTTCTGAAGCCAGTCGTCGCCTTCCTGGGGTCCCGCCAACAGAGCGTCTTCTCTTGTGGCCTGTTCGCCTGTGAGCCTGTCCCGCGAGGATTGCCTACCTGGGCTTGGAGCGGAATTGTGTTGCGGGATTGAGTCCTGCCACACCGGATCGTCGAAGACCGCACGAGGCGGAAAGGTCCAAGAATAGGCTGTCACATCCAGCTCGCCTTTCCTCGAGCTGGAGGCCACAAATAAAGACCTGACGGGTCCGTTTCTTTTTGGGTGTACGTGTGTGTGTTTCTGGCGCCAGTCTGTTAAGTAAACCTGCACAAGTGCTTGTAGATAAATTGCTATTCCTTCATTGTTCGGTTAACTCTGCTTTCTTACATGCTCCCCTGCCCCATCATAAATAAATATCCCTTTTGTTAAATGTTCCAGCTCGTTTCTGTGTTTCTTTCATTGGCTTGGCACTGTGTGTATTGAGTAATAGCGAGGCCGTTCGGGCCGGTAAATTGTTCATTTGGTCCGACAGGCTTTGGTATTCTCGCTCGGGTAACACACGGTTCGGGCTCGGTTACGGCTCATTCCGCTCGAGGTCCGTTGGGGGTGTGAATTCCCCGGAAGCTTTGTCCACGTGGGTAATTAGGTATTTTGAAGTTTGGCAATTGACGCTACCCCACGCGGTCGAATTATTACCAATTCATGGTCCAGTAAAGGACCCGTGCCTTTCGGACTTATCCAAAAGGCATAACCTCACCGCAGGTTGGTCGGTGGTCTTTCTGTCTTCTACCGACTCCTCTCCAGCCTTGCCCCCCCTGCTCTCTCTGCGATTTGTCCCCACCACATTTCCACAGGGTGCTCAAGGTCCGCCAACAACCCCCTTCTGGTAAAACTACCAAAATCACGAATCACTGCCCATCTTCACTCTTTCATTCCTCTTTTTTCCCGCCTTTGGAATAAACTTCCTCACTCTATTCTTTCCCATTCTTCCCTCCAGGCTTTCAAAACAGCTGTTCACCACCACCTCGTATCTTCCCCCATCCAAATCCTCGATCTTTTCTACCCCCGATAATCCACCCAAGCCCACTTCCTTCATTTCTCCTGATTTCCTTCCTGAAAGTCCCTGAAATGTCCATCTTCTATTCGCCATGTTCCCCGTCCCATCCCCATCCCTCTCCCTTCCACAGTTCACCTAAAATGTGTCTGTTCCCCACTGTTTTGTCCCTTCCACTCCCGCCCCTCTTGTCTCATGCCTCCTTGCTGTGAGTTGTGTGTTGGCTCTCATACGAGCCTCGACCAAGGTATACAAAAAAAAAAAAAAAACCTCAATTCCGGCGTGTTTGGTGGAGCCGACTCTACTGCTCCCTCTCGCGGTCGTGCTCGCCACTGATACCTGGCCCCGGAACAATACATCCTCTGCATACTGTACATGGCTAACATATTAAATTATATGACATGAATGGATATTTAATAAAGTGAATGTTTCATTGTAATCATCATTGTGAACTTGACAAAACAAAAGTTAGAACAATTTTCATTGTGTTTTTACAGGAGACATGAACACAAACGTTGAAGGATATTTGCCTCACACGGTCAGACTGGATGTGTCGGATATTCCTTTGGATGACAGTGGACGAGTTATCATGTCGGTTTTCACGTTTATAATGTGTATTTCAATCCCTCTCAACGCAGCAATCATCGCGGCTTGTTTTCATCGTTGGTTACATTCACCCATGCTCTTGTACATTGCCTTATCATCGCTCGCTGACACTTCATGGGGAGTCGTGGTAATATCAAGCTATTTCAGTCGAATAATTGCAAGACGTGAAATAATATCGTTTAATGAGTGTTTGTTTCATTTGTTTAGTTTACATTTCACAGTGTTTCAGCAGTTTCTCACCACCTGGTTAATGTACGTTGACCGACATTGGGCTATTTTTTGGCCGTACAGTTATGTGGCTCTGATGGTGAACAAAGGTGGTGCTGTGAAACTTGTCATTGTAGTTTTGACAATCGGGTTGTTGTTGAGTGTAAGCTATGTTGTAGTACCAACAACAATGGTGTACTGCAACTACTCTGTTGTAGTTCGTGATGTAGTCTGTGTTTCTTCACCTGT
Organism: Eptatretus burgeri; assembly: GCF_056783735.1. Lineage (NCBI taxonomy): Eukaryota > Metazoa > Chordata > Myxini > Myxiniformes > Myxinidae > Eptatretus > Eptatretus burgeri. Next base: position 135,039,766 of record NC_140962.1, read on the forward strand.
TGCAAGATCAGCTTGTGGAAATGTTAACCCTTCACTCATTCATTCTCTATTTTGTCAGTATCTTGTGTATGGTTTAACCGGTTTTACAGCAATGTACTCGACATGGTGTATTGTTCGGAAATGTAGTAAATCATCCACAGAGGCAAATATAAAAGCCTTGCACACATGTTTTACACAATTGTTTGCATCTCTAGCACAGTTTATTCTACTTATTGTCATGATGGCGTTGAAACGATTTGTTAGACTTCCCACGTTTGGTTTTATCTTGGACCTTTTAAGTGCAGTCACACCGGCCTTTGTTAATCCATTAATATTTGGGTTCAGAATGCAGGAGATTCGCTCAACGATCGTTCTTGCTTTCCGTAAAATGTTTGTAATTCACCATAAAAAGGTATTCAATCAGGAGGTGATTGCAGTTTCTGAGAATGATAACCTTGAAAGGAAAAAAGTTAAAATCATGGAACATGGTCGTACTACATAGGTCGGAATTCCATGGGAATAAAATGGCCACCCCATAAAATGTGTATAAAATGATATTCTGAAAAGCGAACGTAGAAAGAAGTCAAATGCCTTCAATAGAAATATCTTTTGTTCTCGAATGTGTTCCGAACTAAGAAGAATGAAAATCAAGTGCAGGTGCATGCAAAGGACACCGGCCCATGCAAAATAAGAAAAACAACAAATTCTCCAGTATGGGACATTGCAGGGGCACGTTCTGCACCCGCCTTGCCGCCGTACTGCAGGTGGAGATGGAATTGTTCGGGAGCGGTGAACTTCTGAGATAAACATGTGCAAATGATAGTTAATCATTAGAATGTACTTCTGAGGGAAATGTGTTCAAATTTTTGGTTTTTTTTAATGTTCGTGTTTTTTTTTGGTTTCGGACCAGGTCACTCTACCCTGGATATGCTACTTCTGCTCTCACAACAATGGCTGGTGGTTCTCATGCAAAGACACGAAATCAGAGCCATATCCTGAGACAAATCACATGCTTTTGACATGGTCTGGCTCCCTGCCCTGCTCATCAAACTCTCTTCCGATGGTATTCATGGCCATCTCCACTCATGGCTCGCAGATTTCCTGTCCTGTGGCAGCCAACGTGTGGCCTTAAATAGAGTTCTCCTTCCCCTCTTACTGTCCAGGCTCGAGTTCCTCAAGATAGCATTCTGGGCCCTCTTCTTTTTTCTGATTTTCATCAATGATCTCTCAGACTCTCTGGAAAATCCTCTTTATTTCTTTGCTGATTACTCCACCCTCTGTCGTACCATCTGCCATCCCTCAGACTGGCAAGCAGCAGCTTCTTCACACTCTGCAGATCTAGGTAATATCACAAACTGGTTTCACACGTGGAACATGTCTTTCAATCCGGACAAATCTCACACTCTCACTTTGTCTTTCTGAAAGGACAGTTTGGAAAGCCCCCCATCTAGTTTTTCAAAAATCTGCTGGAAGAAGTCCTTTCATTCAGGCTTCTCAGTCTCACTATCTGCCATGATATTTTTTGGGAAAACCACATTTCCAACCTGGCCTCCAAAGCCAGTCGCCAACTGGGAATCCTCCGTCGTGCAAAGTCCTTCCTCTGCCCACCCGAGCTCCTGACCACATACAAAGCTTTTGAGTGCAACCTGATGGAGTACTGCTCTCTCCTCTGGGCTGGTGCTCCTGCCTCTGACGTTTCTCCACTTCATGCTGTGGAAACCAAGGCATTTAGGATTATTGGTATCTCCCGAATTGAGTCTGAGTGTTTCGGCCTCTCACTCTCTCACTGCAGGCAGGTTGGTGGTCTTTCTGTCTTCTCCTATATCCTCTCCGGTCTCGCCCCCCCTGCACTGTCTGCGATATGTCCCACCCCACCGTATTTCCACAGAGCGCTGAAGGTCTGCCAGCAGCCCCCTTCTGGTAAAACTATTAGAATCGCGAATCATGGCTCACCTTCACTCTTTTATTCCTCTTTTTCCCCAACTTTGTAATAAACACACACTCTCTTCAATGCCATTCTTCCCTCCAGGTCTTCCAAACAGCTGCTCACCACCACCTCTTATCTTCCCCCAAACAAAACCTTGATCTTTTCTACCCCCGTTAATCCACTCCAATTCCACCTCCTTCAAATTCCCTGCTTTCCTTCCTGAAAGTCCCTGTAATGTCCATCTTGTATAGCCTGTGTTCCCCACCACATCTCTCTGCCTTCCACATATCTCCTAATATCTCTGTCTTTTGTTTTGTCCTTCCCTCTCCCGCCCCTCATGTCTCATGCCCCCCTTGCTGTGCATTGTGTGTTAACTCTCATATGAGCCTTGACAGTGTATACAAAAAACTAATAATAATAACACGAGTTTATGTGAACAAAATTAATTCTGAGGTACTGTAAATGTGTAAAAATGATTCTGACTCGCCTTGCAGCATATGGAGATGGATTTTGGAAGGAGCATTGTACAATGATTGACTGATTAATTCATTATTTCCAGAATTAAAATTAATGATACTTGTAAACGAATTGATTCTCCATCAATTGTCTCATAGCATACCTGAATCACCCCTGTTTCATCCGAATCTGTAACTTTTTGAAAATTAAATAATAAATGAAAAAATGAATAATTAATCGATCAACTGATTTATTAGTATAACAAAAATACTCTTTATAGGCAAATCACTCGTTCACTGTCGTGTCCAAATATTGGTTTCCGAGCTCAATAGGTGCCTGATATATTTCCCAAATGAAAAAGAAAATAAATAAGTCATAAATAAATCGATAATAGTTAAGTAATTAATTGATAAGTCAAAACAAAAAAAACATCCAGTTTTTGCAAAATAACAACGTCACTTTTGTCCTCAAATTTTAGCTTCCAAGCTCAAAGTATGGTTGAGATATCGCCCAGACAAACAAAGAAGAAAAAGGAGTGAAATTGGAGTACTTCCTTCCTTTGGTGCCTGACGATGATGTCATGTATCGTCTGGATATTGAATAGGAAAGTAGTGGTGTACAATATGGCAGAATTCATCGCTAAAGTATCAAATTGAGAGCTCACTAAATCTATGAATTGTTCACCCCCCAAATTGTTTATAAATTTCATCTGGCCTCGTACAATTTAGGCTGAAGCAATTACAATGATTCCAATGGAAGGAAGCAACATTGTCTCTTGAGTTATACGAATACCATTACAATTTTTTTTTAATCTCAATTGCAAAATAATACCACCACAATACTGTACGCATTTGTGATGGATTGTGATGCTGCATCTGCACTTGCGTGAACCATACATTTGCCATGATCGGTGTGTGCATGTGCGCCATAAAGTGGTTTTGGTAATGGCAGAATTTCTGGTGTATGTATGAGTCTTTTTCGGACACCTATCTCGTTCTGGGAGAAGTAAACTTCTGGCGGCGAGGGTAAACTATTTTGCCTTGGAGACAAATTTATTTATTTTGGAGAATCATGGCCACGTTTGGCATTATAAGAGTTCAAATCCATAGAGGGAGGAAGAGTGGTCGCTTTGTGGGGAGCAGATTCAGCAATAGTTCGCAGCTCATGACATTAAGAGTGTGGATCAGCAACGATAGATACTGCTGAGTGTTTGCAGTGTGCCAACCTACATGATCATATCAAGCTTTTTCAAAATGTGGAAGCTGGGGGACATCCCTTTCTCAGAGTTGATATGCATTGTTGAACAACATTGGAATCTGAAGCCATCAATGACATTGCAGCACGACAAGCTGAATATATTCAGGCAAGAAAGCAGTGAGGCCATTTTGGATTATGTCGCAGCCTCACATAAATTGGCTGAACGGTGTGAATGAGGAAATATTTTCGAGGAAATTCTGCGTGATCGCTTAGTCTGTGAAAATGCGAACAAACACATCAAACTCAGATTGCTGTGAGAAGAATAATTGGATTTTGACAAGGCCATACATATATCTTCTGCCATGGAATTGACAGAAAAACACACACATTTGGATCTCCGTGAACACGATGTATTAATGTAGGAGGTAGCAGTAAACAAAATGACAAGTTTGTGTGGTGAAAGAGCAGAGAGTTTGGAGAAAACAATTAAATTTCCTCTGCGCAAAATGAGTGGTCTCTTGCACACTAATTTGTTCCGATTTTAAACACCGGCTGAGATGCCCATGAACAGGAAGCTCCATACACGTATAAACACAATGATGGAGCATAAACAACTGTCGTAAAAGTTAGCTCATGATTCGCGGCCAATTCAGGAATTTGATATTGGACAATACATTCCACTTTGCAATTACAACTCTGGCTATAAATGGGTGCCAGCAACATTAATTATCAAACTAGAAGGGCATCGGCAGAGGGCATACCTCTGCCACGTAATGCCTAATCCACAAGAACATATCAGGCCCAATACAATTTTGAAACATTATGCAAGACTATGTTTTCAGCCCGATCTCACAATGGTGAAGAATCACTGAAAAAATTATCATATCGAGATCCGCATTTGGATTTTCACCGAAATTGAATCAGTTCTTCCTATTCAAACACCCACCGTGACCAGCAAGTTTCGTCAGAATCCATCCACAAGTCGTTGAGATGCCCTGCACACAGACAAACAAACAAACAAGCCGGTAGGTTGACATGGGTATTCGACTACCCAATAGAACCTGACGCGATGGGCCCGTTCGATGGGGACTGACCTGAGCATTAAGCACAAGAAAATTCATGATTCTAGCTTCAAGGCTGAATGCTGCAGATTTTTTTTTCTTTAAAATACCCCACATTTTGAGGTTTTTCGGCCGTTGCTAGGCAACGGAGGGGTCCATAGCAATGCTTCTTTCTCACACATAACTAGGACATACCAGTTTCATGTATATCTGACTCATAGTCTCTGAGATATACCGAACTTCGTTTTTTATTGTTTTCGACCAGGGTTCATTCAAAGTCTATCTTCTCCGACAGTTTTCATAGGATCCGGCTGGAAATTTTTGACAATATGGCTGAATGTACTGTCGACAGTCGCTCATGGCCCGATTTTTGATTTTCGAAAAAATAATTTTTTTTATGATTTTTCAAAAAATTCAAAGTCCCGTTGCTAGGCAACGGTGGTGTCCATAGCAACGGTTCTCATTTGCACACAACTACCTCATGGTATGAACCTATCAACGAAGTTTCATCGAAATCGCCATTCTATTAACGGAGCACTGGACCGAACAGAGGGACAGACAGACAGACAGACGGACAGAGAGAGAAGCCGGTAGGTGACATGGCTGCTTGCTCGAGATGGAAAGATGGCCGACGTGACGAGCCGAGATTAATGTACATGCTCTCAATCAATTTCATTCTTTGACAATCGACTGGCCACGGTGCTATTATCCGAGTACAAATTAGCGAAAGTTAGAGTATGCATGTATCGGAGATTGTAGTAGCAAGCTCATCAGTGATTAACAGAGAAACTAAAAGATATAGATCTGGAGATGCAGCGTAGGAAATGTAGGTAATGACCTCAAGATTAAGCACAAGAAATATGATTATCACAGCCCTCTTAGTTTGTGCCCAGAAACCTGCCTTGTGAAATTTCAGGCATGTTTCCAAAGAAACTCTAACAAATGGCAGCCTTGGTAATTCCATTTATCTATTCGCTAAAGATTTTATTTTTTTATATGATGCTGTAAGACATTCTCCTTGGGCACAAAAAAATCAGGTCCCTCGGAGGTCCAGTTTCGGATTATTCATTTTTTTGTACAGTCCACAATAAGTGTACGAGGTAGATAAAGTATTTTAGCTGTTGCTAAGCAACGAAGGTGTGCGCAGCAACCATTCATTTTTGTGTACATGCCAGCCACGTTGTACACATTTCACCCAAGTTTCATCAAAATCAGACTCTTTCTCTAAGAGATATTCGCAATTAAGCGTTTCTGAAATGTTCGACATGTACTCGCCCAAAACTTATCTGCTCTTACAAATATTGTTTGTTAGGGTTGCAAAACGGCATGAAGGGAGCAAGATAGATTGCGCACAGAACTCTAAGCTTCGATTTTTCGATTTTTAAATTTTTTTTTATTTTTTAAGATTTTTTGACCACCTTAAAGGGCCGTTGCTTGGGCCCGGGATCCCATATTCGAAAGCACACGATTGCCAGAAATATTGGTCCTACCTACCAAATTTCATTGGAATCGGTTGAGTGGCTCAGCCCCAAGGCTTGACCAAAGTTTCGTGGACAGACAGACAGATGGAAATTTCCAGAATAAGGGTGCTCTTCAGAGCAGCCAACAAACATATCGATGGAAACACTGATAAGGGTAGAAAAAAAATATCAATTTTTTTTTTTTTGAGATTTTCTTTTTCGACTCGATCGACCACCCAACATATCCACGGAAATACTGATAATAAGGGGAGGGAATAAAAGCTCAAAGTTTTTTTCGAATTTTTTTTTTTTCGACTTGATCGACAACCCAACAAGAAGAAGATGTTGTGCAGAGCATGATACTTGCAAAATCCATAAAACAAATTTGACCTCAAAAATAATTGATGATTGAATGAAATGACAAAATGTGCAGCTCCTCTCCAAATTTCAAGTCAATCGGATGAAAATTGAGGATTTTAGAAATACCACCTTAGTTGTTGACCTTAGGTCGATATTGACCTTTTGGTCCATGTTGACCTCTACAATAATTGGCTCGTTGAATTCAATGATCAGAAATAGAAATCCTCTTCAAATTGAAAGTCAATCGGGTGAAAATTGAGGATTTTAGAAATACCACCTTAGTTGTTGACCTTGGGTCGATATTGACCTTTTGGTCCATGTTTTTATCAAAAATAATTGGCTGATTGAATTCAGTGACCTGAACTATAAATCCTCTTCAAATTTCAAGTCATTCGGATGAAAATTGTGGATTTTAGACATCGAACCTGAGTTGTTGATCTTTGGCCTATGTTGACCTTTTGATCCATGACAACCATAAAAATAATTGCCTAATTGAATTCAGTGACCTGAAATATAAATCCTCTTCAAATTTCAAGTCAATCGCATGAAAATTGTTAGAAATCGCACGTAAGTTGTTGACATTTGGCCTATGTTGACCTTTTGACCTTCTGACGTCAAAACAATCCTGATGACAAAAGCTTCTTCCTGATGGCAAACTCTACCATGTGGTTAAGGCTCTTGAAGATCGGTATAAGATTGTGACTTATAGGCGATAAACAGAAGCAAAGTGTGTGTGTATGTGTGTGTGTGTTTGTGTGTGTGTGTGTTTGTGTGTGTGTGTGTTTGAGTGTGTGTGTGTGTTTGTGTGTGTCAGTGTGTCAGTGTGTGTGTGTGTTTGTGTGTGTGTGTGTGTGTGTGTGTGTGTGTGTGTGTGTGTGTGTGTGTGTGTGTGTCAGGTCAAGTCAGGAATGGGAGCACGAGCCAGAGCAGCACATCACTGCATACACTTTTTACCGGTACTCCAGTGGCCTCGGTCTGGCCATCCCCCAGGCAGATGCCTGGCCCATCCCTATCTCCTTGAGATGCCAATCAACCTGATGCAACTACGAGGCACGTGGATGGCCTGTTGGCCTACTCCACTCACGATGCTCCCTCGCTGAGAGAATCTGGTGAGCAGGATCAGCGCCAGGAAAACGAGCCGCATATCCATTTAGCTGCAGCTGACGCTCACGGATGATGCAGGTAACAAATCTCATTTGAGTCTCTCTCAGCAACTGCTCATTGGACACAAAGTCCGACCAGTGACAGCCAAGGATTCTCCGAACAGACATGGTACCAAAGGAATTAAGTATCCATCTAAAACCCCTGGTCAGAGTGCAAGTTTCACATCTGGTGAGCAAGACTGGAAGCACCAAGGACCTGAAGACTCAGTCTTTCATCCTCCCACACAGGTACCGGCAGCGCCACACCCCATGATCCAGTCAATCCATGACTCCTCAGGCCCAACCCAGACATCTGTTGTTGTACTTATCGTGTTGTTGAATTATCTCCAATGTCCTGAATTAAAGATAACCAAGGACGAGAACCGAGTTGAGTGAATTTTAGAAATAGTCTCAACTTTCATATGCGATTAAAATGCTCAATAACAACCACTTTTCCTTCATTAAAGGTGCTGCATAATGTAATACCGTTATCTTTAAGAAAATTCATAAATGTTTAGTTGCAGAACTCTGTGACCTCATCATCCACAATTTTTATAATGTTCTCTTGCTTTCAGTAAATATCTGTTCGAAGGCTAACATAAGAGTATTACCTCTTTTGTTTTTCAAAGGAACAATCCACACATATCTACTCCTCAAATCAATAAAGGTTAAAGTATACTTGTACCCCTTATCATTATTGAGTTCATTCAAGTCAGTGGACCAGATATAATGAACTTCTTTGGAATAAATCTTCCTTCTATTAAACTTTGTGATTATTGTTTCATGTAATTAATTCGCTAATTTCTCTTCAATCTTTATGAGATCATTAGAGCCGATAAGTGTTTTGAATTTCCGAGGCCAAGTTTCAATTTAGCACTGATCATGTACTTCACGATGAATCTATCAAATTTATCTCTCAAGGTTGGATTTTGTATCAAAGACAAATTATACATTTCTCGATCCACTTCGTGTTCTTCTTTTTTAATTTACTCTTTTTGGAGCCATACACCACACATATTCCTTTTTGTATAACACTGATTTTTACTTTTTACATACCAGATATTTTAATCTTGGTTTCCTATTTACATTTGAGACAACTCATTTGTTTATAAGAAAAATTCCGATGGAGTGTGAAAACTTTTTTAGTTTCCAACTTGTACATTTGATTCTGAATTTTTAAAACATATATAGTCCTTAAAAATGTATACACTCTCTGCATTTATTGAAGAAATTTTTTTTAAAACTTTAACCAAACTCAATTACACCAACATCATCAATAATATAATCTTTTCCTTCTTTCTCTTCTTTATCTCTACTTTCTTGTTAAAATCTTCTCACTGAAATCACTGTGAATACTCTTGACCCATATATTTTTGCTCAACTTGTTAATTCTTTGTTTTCCTCCTCAGTGTCTTAAGATTGATATATTTACTCGAATACCTCCAATCTTTTTTTTAAATTCCACTGGTTTCCATATTTTTACATTTAGTCATTCTCTCTCTTTCCTCCCTTTCTCTCCTTCCTCTCTCTCTCCTTCCTCTCTCTCTCCTTCCTCTCTCTTTCCTTCCTTTCTCTCTTCTTCCTTGCTTCCTCTATCTCTTCGCCATTGCCTCCTTCTCTTGCTTCTCCTTTGCGTTGTCCTCTCTCTTCTCCCTTGCCTCCACCAATCTCTTCTCCCTCTCCTCCTTCTCTATTGCCTCATTTTCTTCAACTCCTTCGTCATCTCTTCGTACCCTCGAACCACTTTCACCCCACAGAACATCATACAAATATTCATCTGCATTTCTTGATATTCTTGCATCCCAATTTATTTTTTTTGCAACAGGAAACCAAAAACATTTCTTCTGAATTTCTAAAAGAGCCTTGTATTTTCTCAACTTTAAAACCTTTTCATTATTTAACATTTTAATTAAATCCAAACTTGTTGGTAAAGCAACATCAGTATAAAGCCAATCTTTTATAGAAAGCACCCCATTCTTATGTTGTAAAACACACTTATTAAAATATCGAATACCCTTTTCTTGTCGGTATGCTTGGACACCACAATGATAATTTTCTTGAAGCCTTCTTTCTGGCATTTATGTATCAGTAATATATGATTAATTTGATGACAGGCAAGACCTCCCCAACTTCCTTTGGTTAAATCAGTTTGTATTCCCTGACTAATTAATTCACCTCTCATACAAATAACCACATCAACAATTTTTCATTTCTCACAGTATTTGGCAAGTTCTCTATTTGATGTATTCTTTCCAAATTCTTTAAACTACTCATCAATGCTCATTTTTTTATGAGAAAGATATACTCCATAACCCCTTTTAGTTAATTTTGCACTTGCTTGTGCGATAGAAGAAAGCAGATCTCCAACTAACAATCTCAGTTTTTCAGGTAGGCTTTTAAGTTTTTCAGCAAAATCTACAATTACACCACATCCACTAATTTGTTTCTCCAACTCTTTGTTATGTCTTTCCAACTCGTTTTGAGCTTGGAGTTGAGCCTTCCTTTTGTTGGCAGTTTTCACCGCTGCTGAAATGCCACCTGTCAATGTTCCAGCTGCACTTAAACCAGCAAATAATGGAATTAGAAATGGGAGAAATCCTCCGCTCATCTCTCTTATTGAATATCTCTTCAATATTGGTTTTGACATTTTAATCTTAATTGATCCAGTATCGTTCAAGATTTTCACCTGTTCTCTTGTGAGCAAAACATCAATTCTTACTAACCCGAACAGCTTGCTTTCCAAAAAATGCACGTTATTCACCATGATAAGCCATTCAATATGGGTGTGATTCCCGTTTCTGAGAATGATAAGCGAAAGGTAAAAAGTTAAAATCATGGAGTTCAGTCATGCTCAATATGTAGTGATGACTTAAGAATATAATGGCTATCCCATTAAATGTGTAAAAATATGTTTTTTTTTAACATATTTTTGATATGTTGAAAAGCTCCTGAAGAGTGAAGTCGTAGGCCTTTAAAAGCCACACCTTTTATTCTTGAATGTGTTCACAACAAGAAGGAAAAAAGATGACAGTATACATCGCTAACGTACCAAATTGAGAGTTCGCAAAATCGACGAATTGTTTATCCCCAAAATTGTTGACAAATGTCATCGAGCCCAGCGCAACAAGAGCTGAAGCAATTACAATGATTCCAAAAGAAAGAAGTGACATTTTCTTTATGGCAATGTATCCATACTGTTACAAAAATGTTTTTTTGTTGTATTAAAAAAAAAAAACTTGCAACACTGTTACCTCTATGATGTATTGCAATGTGGATCATACATTTCACATGATAGCTCTGTGCATTTGTGTAATAAAGCGATTTTGGTAAGGGTGGAATTTCTGTTGTAAGTGTGAGTATTCTTGTCTTTTTAACAATCGAATGCACAGTAGATTGAACGATTCTATGTGTACATCCAACTTGCGTTGTTCTTTCACCATGCAAATGTCTTTTAATTGTCGTACCATCTAACTTGGTGATTGGTATTGTATGAAAAGCATGGTTCAGGAACAAATGAAATGACAGTTCATGAAACTCCTTATGACACGCACGATATCAGGTCACACTGCACTTGTTCATGCTGTCCTTATGTTTGATCCCATTTGCTGGCACAGTTCCAATGCAGTGTGCACTGGTTGAGCATGCAATCAGTCATCCAGACAACAGGTGTGATCAGGCCTCGCACAGCACTATTTTTACACAGTGAACGTCTCCACCATGCTACGAGATGCGCAACCGACAGCCACAGCAAGATATGATCAGGGTTTGTGCAAGTGTTTCGCTGCTGAAGCGAACCTTCAGATTCTCTCCCCTCCTCACCCGTACAATTACCTTTCGAAAAAGCATATTGTGCATTAGTATGAATAAAACTTTGCATTGATACATTACAGATATATTTTACAAGCAAAAGGAGAATCGGCTTCTGATTGCACATTCTCACAGTTGTATATTTTCACGTGATAGGTAACTCAAATAAATGCACATTGTAATGTGTGTTATGGCTCATGTGATGGAATACAATTGATGGGTTCCTGCAACATGGTTGATCAATGGAATTTAGAAAAAATTTTTTCCATGTTTTGATTTTATCAAATGTAGAAATAATTCCTTCAGGTCAATGTTTCATGTAATTCCATGTTCTCTTGACAAGGGGAGAGCACAAAAAGTCTTTGTTGCACCAATGAAGAATGGATGTATGTTTTGATCAACTTGAAAAAGCTTCACTCTCAAAAGCTTCTAACTTGCTTGCTATTTGAACACAAAGAGGAGCCATATCACACCAGCAGTAGAATAAGGGTTGTGAACTCAAACAAAATCTATACATAGCAAGATAAACAACAAACGTTTGTTCAACATAAAATAAGATGAAAGGATGCCTCAGGTTGTACTGCTACTTCGACATTCGTTGTAAAAGAAATAGTGTGTTGAATATTATTGTTCTTGGATAATCTAGAACTTGTTTCCTTCCTGAGCCAAACCTCAAATTTTCAAATCACTCAAAATATGTTTGACTTTTACTTTTACCAATGACAGAGTTCATAGAACATCTCACCCCACATACTCAAGAGAAAAGACGACACGGGGAGGGTCTACGAGTGGCAAATTTAATTGGTCCAGATGACGTAATATGCGCAAATATTTTTTCCAAGTTCTGCAAAACAGAATGTTTTTGAAAGTACCATGATGGCGATTTTGTTCTACAGAGTTCAAGTATATAATTCAATGGAAATAAAATAAAAATTTTAAAAGTTGTGGAAAAAACCTATTTTTCGAAGTTTACTGCCGTTGATTATGCGATTTTCACACCACCATCTTTAACGAGTTATTTTTGTCATTTGTTTGTTGTTTGTATCTTTTCTGACATCTTTAAAAATAGTAAGTTTTCTGTTTGGAATGATTTTCAATTATCTTTGATGGCCAGACAGAGAGACAGTAAAAACAGTTATCCCTGTCTGTGCACATGCTCGAATGGGGTGAATTTTAAACCAAATTACTGCTAAGTTTCAGGTTCTTGTTCAGATTCACGTTCTGATTCGTGTTCATAATTTAACATTCAATGGTAACCTCGATCATAATCCGATGTTTGTAGACAGCCAGACAGCAGGAACTCCACTTTTTGCTTCGTGTGAGCAGGTTAATTATGACACGCAGAACACCGCTTTCAGGTTACATCAGAAGATACTTTAATAACATGAATTACAAAGACCACAGTAAAGAAAGCACAATTCAATGCAATATCTCGAATTTGAACTTGAGATTCCGGCATATTGAGATAAATGCACAAAAAAAACAGGACAAACTGATTTAACTTCAATGTTAAATTCCAATGTCATGTCTCATGGATTATTGTAACCCTGGATTTTGTTCTAAATCACGATTCTAATGCAGAAACGCATGTTTTTCAACAAATAATGTATATTTTAGCTTGTCGTAAGCAAAGCAACAAATTTTACACCACGAACCTTATTCCTGCAAATATGGTCCAATTTGCCAATACAAGCGTTTTTCACATCACCTCAGCTTGTGCACCGAGTTGTATTTACCAACATCCTCAATATACTGTACATGGCTATCATATTGTTGCGGATTCGCGCCCGCCGGCGTGCTGACGGCCACGTAACTCGAATCGCGGCACGTCGCCCACCGGACGGACAATCCAGCCGTGACCCTCTCGGACTAACGCCGGGAACCAGTCACGGGTGGACCTTTCGGTCTCACCGCGATCGAGCCAATCAGCCCCCACGTGGGATAGGGTTGCTCGCCAAATTCGACCTACCTAAGTACCCATGCGGAGGGTAGACCGGGCGATCGCACCTCGCCGCAGGTCGACTTCGGACACGGGCCACTTAAGCGACCCGTTCCGTACTATCGGGATAACCGAGCGGTGTTATCGTCGGCCTCGACGGTTCGATTAATTATCGGGCGTATTCAGCCCACTACCAACCCTTTACGTGAAGCAAGATGAGGATTCAATGAAAGAAATGACGAAGCGAAGCGGGAAACAGTTCAACACAAAAGCACATTTATTCGCGATGAACGGAAAGCACACATATTCAATTCCACCAAAAGCACACAGAAAAGAAAAACACAATTCAATTTACACAAAAAGCAAATGCGACAATGCAGATCTACTACCGATTACGCGAGCACACGGCAACACTTATACAATTTTACTTCACAGACGGCGCCGACAACACATACCCAAAACCAAGGAAAGAATACCCTCAAGGATGAGGCGGGCCTGAGGCCGAGACCAGATCGGGCCTACCCGTCTGGTGATGAGACGCGGAGCGGCGATGGTGCCTCAACTCCGCGGGCCTCGCGGGCAGTGTCTGGTAGGGGGTGGGAAAGTGTCTTGGTCGCACTATCTCAGCACGGGGGGGAAACAGGAGGGGGTTGCTGATGCTCGGGGTATAGAGGATTTTTATTGCCCCGCACCGAGCGTCTCCACCTCGGCCAGGTCGCGCTGTCGGCCTCCCTGGGGTGCAGCTCCCTGCACGACGCGAGCACCCCCTCGTCTGCCCTCGCCGCCTCTCCACAGCTCCGTCCCCTCCGCTCCGACTCCAACGCACACGACGACCAGCTCCTTCTTGCCAACTCCACCGCCCGCGAAGTCTTAACTCTCTGTTCCCTCTCGACTCTACTACTCCTGGACTGACGAACACGGTCGCTTATATCAGCCCCGTGGCTTCGCCATTGACCCCCTCCCTTCGACCTTTCACCTCGCTCCCCATTGGCCCGAGCAAAAGTGGGCGTGAATGCTTTTTGATCCATAAATTTGCATATATCGATCGCCCTCCAACGCCCTGGAGGCGGGGCCAAATCGCCCCTCGCTCACCGATTGGACGGCAAAAAGTGGGCGTGTGTCGTTTTTGATCCGTTTTTGAAGCACAAAATCGGTGATTTTGTACACGCTGTTCAACGTGCGCCCTGCACGAGTCCAACACCGGTACCCACAAGCGGCGCAAGAACGGTGGCGATGCGACGGTTGCGAGGTGTGACGTGAAGCGGCGCCGCGGTGGGTGGTTGATGTTGTGGTTGTGGTGGTAATCATGGCGGTTGGTCCAAAATAAAGATAGCAAAAGAAAAACGGCTATCCTGAAGAGTCGCAGCACGCATAAATGACATGTATTCCCACTAGACAACGGGTTTGGGCCTAACTACACATGTACTTACCGAGATACCTCACCTAAGGGACCTGAATGGTGGTTTGCGAATTTGGTAACCACAACACTACCCCCTCCCCTTTTTACAGACTCGTCCCGAGTCGTCAAATTTTCGTGTGCCATCATGTGTAGTTTTCCCCTAGTACATTTTACCTACGGATCCCTGAGTGCGACATTCATGGTATTCGTGTCCCCAAAATAAATAACCTGAGGGCTGCGTAACTACCTAAACAAACTCACTCACACGGACGACTTAAATAAAATTGCCGGCGCTAGACAGACATGCCGGGGGCGCACTCATATTTACAGTACATCTTACCTTAACTTACAAATTTTACACTAAACCATGGCCCAGGATCACTGAACTCTGCAAAAGAAAAGCAGTTAGCAGGGAGCCAGGCTGCCCACATGCAGTCTCTGGCTCAAACAATGCAGGTGACAGGGAACGTGGCTGGCTGCTCACACGCAGTCCAAGGCCTTCCCTTTTGAACTGAACGCAGTGAACCACAACGGTGCATGGGCTGCACAACGCAGTCTCCGTGCCAGCTCAAGTGGCACACGCAATGAGCACAACGAATGGATGGGTGAACACAAACACGGTGCACGGGCCGCCACTGCAGGCCCGTGTTGTAGCTGCCAACAGGGCAGTTCTTGCAGCTTGCAAACTGTTGCCTTGCGGATCCTGGCGCACATGGCAATGAACAGGGGGGGGGGGGGGCAAAGCAAAAATTAAACGGGGCTGGTGAACCTGGGCAGTGGGCATGGCATGGCAAAGGCAGCAGGCAAACACAGCCCGCAGAAGAAGGCCGCTGCAGGCAAACACAGCCGGCAGATGAACTGGCCGGCACAGGCCTTGAAGAAAAACAGCCAGCAGATGAACTGGCCGGCACAGGCCTTGCAGAAAAACAGCCAGCCGGCAGACGATCCAGCCGGCACAGGCCTTGCAGCACAGCAGCTGCAGATGAAGCTGGCCAGCCTTTGCCGTTCAGTGGAGGTTGGTGGAGGGAGTGCGGTGGTGCTGGCCACTTGGAAGGCGGGCTCGGACCTACCTACCTGTCTCCCTCCCAACCTATCGCCTTTGCCTGTCACTGTACATACCCACTCCCTTAATTTGTCAAACCCCAATTTCTCCCCAACTTATTTTTTTGTTGTTTTTATTTTTACTCCCCCACTATAAATCGTCCCCTAACCCCCTTTATCGTCCTTGTTCGGCTACCCTATCCTGTCACCTAGCCTACTCCCAACCCCTACGTTCCCTTCCCGGAGGGGAATAAGGGAGAGCTAACGTCCTGTGTCGAGGCCCAACGAAGCCTCAGAATGGCCTCCCCAGAGTTTGGCGATCTTAACACCAAGTGGGTCCAGCGGCCCACAACGACAGCGAGGGGATGGATGGTGCGGAGGGGTACATCTCCTAATCTACCCTAACCATTTAACTGTTAAACTACCCCGGGGCTTTCAACAAGCGCCTCTCGCTTAAACTATTGGTTCTAACAACCCAGATTCCCGTCGCCTGTGTTGGTGTCCTTACAATTTCGGGCCTCGCCCCCCAATTTTCTCTCCGTGCCCTCACACGGTCTCATGGCTGGGACACGTGGCCCCCTTTGGCAGGCACGACCCTCTGCCGAATCTCCAGCTATGGCACCCCCGGGCACTACACTGCCTCCGAGCCTACCAGCTCCCTAACACCGGGGAGTGCCCCCCATGGCACCTCCCCTGAAACGCACACGTGGCAGGCCGGCCTCCCGGGCCCCTTTCCGAGGGTCACCCGTGCCCACAACACTGCCCACGCGGCTAATGGCGCCCCGGGCCCCCGCACCAAGCAGGCGCACCCGTGCCCACTACGCTATCCCGGCCCCCCATGGGCCCTTGGCCTACCACGGCCGACTAGCCTGGTGCCCGGGGTACCCACTCAGCGATACTCACCTTTCGCAGCCACGCTCCCAAGCCCGTCAACAGGGCTCCTGCACCCCTCCAAATGGGTTTCGAGCCTACATTCCCACCAACAGCAAAACGACCTCCATTTTTGTTAATTTGACTAACCCAGCTAACTCACTTTACTCTGACCCCGGGGTCCCTTGGGCGGGAGTCACTCCTCCCCCCAATCACTCATCGCACCATGCATTCCCCATTCGCTCCACACACACACAGACCCGCTGGCCTCACTCACTCACCAAGCACATGCTTCCAATCCACTCACCAACAACTCTTCAACACACACACCACTGAACTCTGCCATCCTCCAAACTAAATCCCCTAACTAACTCGTGCTCCCACGTCGTCCCTTCTCCTATAGCACGTTCCTTTTAACCTACGTAGCTAAGCTACGTCCCCTCTACACATTCACAGGTCTGTCACTGTCTCCTAATCTCTTTAATCAATTTCCCCACCTAAATCTGGCTACAATCCCTCTAACTAATCCATTCCACGGACTCCATGAGGACTTACCCCTGCCCCATGAAGTCGGTCTAACTAAGCTAACCCTTCCCCCTAACTAGTTTCCATCCTGTGCCCAGGGGAAGGGGGTCTTCCACCCCTTGCCCAGGAATCCTGTGCACCCGAAAGTGAGGCTTGCTTTTTTTTTTTTTTTTCCTTTGCATGCGCAGCACCAGCGCGGCAACTCGCGCACTTTGCACCTGCCCGTGACGTCATGCAGCTGCACGTGTTCCTCGTCCCTCCTTGGACGGTACCATCCGGCAGAGATACCCCTCCTGCCGGATTCCAACCCCACGTGCAGCCATGGCGTCACCGTGCGCAAAAAAAAAAAACACAAGCCCCACGTCTCGAGGGGTTCCCCACGCGAACACATGTGCTTTGCCCGTTGGAGCTGAACACACACGATCGCGTGGAGAACCCGTCCGGTCCAAATCCATTTACCTGCCTAAACTTTGTCCGTCCGCGGGATCGGCAAATCCACCGCGTGCGTTTCCGGACCGGGACTTCACTCTCGCAAGCGAGCACGTGGTGGTCTCGTGCGTTGCACAGCACGGACCGCGTGCTCACTGCTGGGTGAACCCGGCACGGTCCCCGAAACAACTACAGCCGCTACTCGGCTTTCGTTCCTCCCATGTCGCCGTCGTCGCCATTCGACCCACGCACACCTGCGTGTCACGACGCTCACACTGCATTCCATCACATTCACACCGGGAGACGCGGCTGCGTGCTTCCGCATGCCAACCGACATCTCCCTCACATACCGCTCTCTCACACACACGGTCTCCTTTGCACTCGGCCGTTTCATCCACACACACGGCCTCACTCACACACGGTGCCTCATCCACACACGGCGTGCTGGGAAGCACGTACTCCGGCACCATCGCCACCACACTACTCACACACGGGGTCGCTTCCACACACGGGGACGCACTCACACCTTGCACCACACACACAGGGACAACCACACTGGGGATTTGTGTCCCCACAAGGGTCTCCGGGGCCTCTATACCCCCCAAGCTCTCCGTGCACCCGTCCACAGCACTCCTCCCCTCGACCTCGCAAAGCACGACCGAACTCACCTGGTCGTGACTCGCCTCAAGGGGGCATACTCCCTCCCCTCGTTCCTGGAGGAGGCCATCCAGGTGCTCGCACTGGGTCCCTACACGCTCCGCGAGCTCACCCCCATTATCCTCCACTACCTCCGTGTGTGTGTGTGCGTCACTTACCCCGTCTTCATCGTGTTGTCTCTCCTCTATTTTTTCTGTCTCCCGTGTCTCTATACATTTATAAGTTTCTGTCGTCGTCACCTCGTGTCTCGTCTCACACGTTTTGGTCTCCCCATTTAATTTTTCCCTTTTGGTCACCGTCGATTCCTCTGTCACGACCCTCGCCCAACACGCCCCCCGAATTATTTTTTTACCCGCCTCCACCGCGGGCCTGTCAGCCGTTGCACCCCCTTCCAGCTCGTTTGCTCCGACACGTGGAGTCGCCATTTCTATCTCCCTGGTCACGGCCTTCATGCCCGCCTGCAGGCATCGGCCCATGTTCTGCGTCTCACCCCGCAGCTTTTTAGTTTCTTCCTTCATTTGCTGTGTACTCGCATCGATCTTTTCGTTCATGCTTTTTATTTTGTTTATAAATTCAGTTGTGTTTGCATCCATGTTTTCGATTATTTGTTGTGTATTCGCATCCATCCTTGTTTTTACTTCGTCCATTTGCTTGTTCATGTTCGCATTCATCTTCGCTGTCATTGCCGCCAGCATGGCGCATAGCTGGGCCATGTCGGGTGCGCTTGAGTGAGCCGTTTCGGCAGGGGTTGGGGAAGGGTTTTGGTGGAGAGGGGGGGGGGAGGTGTCATACACCGCGGCCGCTGCCGCACCCATTTCGGGCTCTGGGTTCAGTTGGGCGAGTTCATGTTCCTGCACGGGCATTCCATCCTGGGCCATGGATCCTACACATTCTACATCCATTTCTAATACCCCCGGCTCCCGCTCGCCTTGAGACGCCATCTTGCTTCTCTTAAAGGGTTAATTTCGCTCGCTCGTAATTTGGAGGGAATCGGGGGTCGCTTCTCTCACCCCTGGACCGATTCCCGTGAATTTAGCCGGAGGCAGGAGAGCCCGTTTTCCTGTTCTCCGATACCAGTGCCGAGAGGAGGGCGATGAATTTGTATCCCACTCCTGACACCAGTGTTGCGGATTCGCGCCCGCCGGCGTGCTGACGGCCACGTAACTCGAATCGGGGCACGTCGCCCACCGGACGGACAATCCAGTCGTGACCCTCTCGGACTAACGCCGGGAACCAGTCACTGGTGGACCTTTCGGTCTCACCGCGATCGAGCCAATCAGCCCCCGCGTGGGATAGGGTTGCTCGCCAAATTCGACCTACCTAAGTACCCACGCGGAGGGTAGACCGGGCGATCGCACCTCGCCGCAGGTCGACTTCGGACACGGGCCACTTAAGCGACCCGTTCCGTACTATCGGGATAACCGAGCGGTGTTATCGTCGGCCTCGACGGTTCGATTAATTATCGGGCGTATTCAGCCCACTACCAACCCTTTACGTGAAGCAAGATGAGGATTCAATGAAAGAAATGACGAAGCGAAGCGGGAAACAGTTCAACACAAAAGCACATTTATTCGCGATGAACGGAAAGCACACATATTCAATTCCACCAAAAGCACACAGAAAAGAAAAACACAATTCAATTTACACAAAAAGCAAATGCGACAATGCAGATCTACTACCGATTACGCGAGCACACGGCAACACTTATACAATTTTACTTCACAGACGGCGCCGACAACACATACCCAAAACCAAGGAAAGAATACCCTCAAGGATGAGGCGGGCCTGAGGCCGAGACCGGGTCGGGCCTACCCGTCTGGTGATGAGACGCGGAGGGGCGATGGTGCCTCAACTCCGCGGGCCTCGCGGGCAGTGTCTGGTAGGGGGTGGGAAAGGGGCCCCCTTGGTCGCACTATCTCAGCGCGGGGGGAAACAGGAGGGGGTTGCTGATGCTCGGGGTATAGAGGATTTTTATTGCCCCGCAACGAGCGTCTCCACCTCGGCCAGGTCGCGCTGTCGGCCTCCATGGGGTGCAGCTCCCTGCACGACGCGAGCACCCCCTCGTCTGCCCTCGCCGCCTCTCCACAGCTCCGTCCCCTCCGCTCCGACTCCAACGCACACGACGACCAGCTCCTTCTTGCCAACTCCACCGCCCGCGAAGTCTTAACTCTCTGTTCCCTCTCGACTCTACTACTCCTGGACTGACGAACACGGTCGCTTATATCAGCCCCGTGGCTTCGCCTTTGACCCCCTCCCTTCGACCTTTCACCTCGCTCCCCATTGGCCCGAGCAAAAGTGGGCGTGAATGCTTTTTGATCCATAAATTTGCATATATTGATCGCCCTCCAACGCCCTGGAGGCGGGGCCAAATCGCCCCTCGCTCACCGATTGGACGGCAAAAAGTGGGCGTGTGTCGTTTTTGATCCGTTTTTGAAGCACAAAATCCGTGATTTTGTACACGCTGTTCGGCGCGCGCCCTGCACGAGTCCAACACCGGTACCCACAAGCGGCGCAAGAACGGTGGCGATGCGACGGTTGCGAGGTGTGACGTGAAGCGGCGCCGCGGTGGGTGGTTGATGTTGTGGTTGTGGTGGTAATCATGGCGGTTGGTCCAAAATAAAGATAGCAAAGAAAAACGGCTGTCCTGAAGAGTCGCAGCACGCATAAATGACATGTATTCCCACTAGACAACGGGTTTGGGCCTAACTACACATGTACTTACCGAGATACCTCACCTAAGGGACCTGAATGGTGGTTTGCGAATTTGGTAACCACAACAATATTATATTGTGAGATATGTACTGATATTTAATGAAGTGAATGTTTCATTGTAATCATCATTATGAACTTGACTAAACACAAGTTATTATGTTCATTTTCATGTTCATTATGTGTGTGTCTATATCTCTCAATGCAGTAATCACAGCAGCTTGTTTTTATCGTAGATTCAATTCACCCATTCTCTTGTACATTGCTTTATCATCGCTCGCTGACACTCTATTTGGAGTCGTGGTAATATCATGCTATTTCAGTGGATTAATTGCAAGATGTGAATTAATATCGTTTAATGAGTGTTTGTTTCAGTTGTTTAGTGCACATTTCACATTGTTTCAGCAGTTTCTCACCACCTGGTTAATGTATGTTTACCGACATTGGGCTATTTTCTGGCCAATGGTGAACATGGCTCTACTGGTGAACAAAGGTGATGTTCTGAAACTTGTGATGGTAGTTTTGACAAACGGGTTGTTGTTCAGTGTAAGCTATGTTGTAGTACCAACAACCTTGGTGTGGTGCAACAACTCTGTTAGTTTGTGACGGCATCTGTATTTCTTCACCTGTTGCAAGATCAGCTTGTGAAAATGTTAATCCTTCACTCTTTCATTCTCTATTTTTTCAGTATCTTGTGTATGGCTTCACTGGATTGACAGCACTGTACTCTATTTGGTGTATTGTTTGTAAATGTCACACATCATCGACAGAGGCAAATATAAATGCGTTGCACACATGTTTTACACAATTGTTTTCATCTCCAGCACAGTTTATTCTCCTTATTGTCATGATGGCGTTGCAACGATTTGAAAGCCTTCTTCCGTTTGCTTTTGTCTTGGATCTTTTCAGTGCAGTCACACCGACCTTTGTTAATCCATTAATATCTGGGTTCAGAATGCAGGAGATTCTCTCAACGATCATTCTTGCTTTCTGCAAAGTGTATGAAATTCACCATCAAAAGCCATTCAATCAGGGAATGATTGACATTACTGAGAATGATAACCTTGAGAGGAGAAAAGTTAAAATCATGGAACAAGGACGAACTCCATAGGTCAGGATTGCATGGGAATAAAATGGCCACCCCAAAAAATGTGTACAAAATGATATGCTGAAAAGGTACTGCAGATTGAAGTCAAAAGCCTTTAACAGCAATACCTTTTATTCTCGAATGTGTTCCTCCCGAAGAAGAACGAAAAACAAGTACAGGTGCATACAAAGGACACCGGCCCATAAGAAAGAAATACTCCAGCACACACCATTGCTGGGGTGCCAGAAACATTACAATTCTGAGGTAAATATGTGTAAATGATAGTTTTATGGATAAAATGTACTTCTGAGGTAAATGTGTACAAATAATCCTGACACCTTGCAGCGAATGGAGACAGATTTGGGGAGGAGCGGTGCACAATAATTGCTTGATTAATTGATTACTTACATGATAAAAACAAATAGTAATTGTAAACTAATTGATTTCTTAAACAATGGTCTCAGAGCATAACTAATACATTCACCACTGTTTGATTTACCACAGAGCATTCACCACTGTTTCATTCGAATCTGTAACTTTTTGTAAATTAAATATTTCATCGAAAAATGAATAATTAATCGATTAACTGATTAATTATTAAACAAAAAATACCCTTTCTAGCCAAATCACTTGTTCACTGTCGTGTCCAAATATCCCCTTCGGAGCTCAAAAAATGCCTGAAATATTGTTACGAATCTGGAAGCCTTCTGAACACAGACAGACAGAAGTCCCGAAGCTGAGTTATTTTGATGTGTGTGTTTATAGTTAGGGCCCCCTACCTGTGTATAATAGGAATTACATGTGTGCGCTGCGAATTACTTTATTAGTCAAGGTTTTCTTTTATTTTTACATCAACGATAACAACAACATGCCTTCTCCTCGCTTCCTCGACCTGACACCATTACGCACGTGGCCAGAGGTGAGGAGCTGGGTGGAGCCACAAATTCCTCTGCTCGAGACTCCGCCCTGAAGAGTGAGAGTTGCCCCGCCTACTGTGGGCCTGTCCAATGGAGGACGGCCAAGAAATCGTGGGATGAGTCCGACCAATGAGGAGGTGAGTGGCCACAGAGAAGAGGCCACTCCTGCCTGAGAAGAAAGTGTGGTGGTCTGGACGAGCGAGAAGAGAGATAGACGGGACGGCATGGTGTCTGCGGCTGCTGGTCTCGTGTCGCTGCTTCTGGTCCTCTGGTCTCGTCCTGTTGCTGCCTCTGAACTCATCTCGTTGCTGGCGTGGCCTGGTTCTCTGGTCTGCTCGATGCTGGTCTGGTCTGCTCGACGCTGGTCTGGCCTCATCTCGTCGCTGGCGCTAGTCTGCGTCTGGCTGCCGTGGTCCGTCTTCTGGCGACCGGAGCACCAGGAGGGGGTCGACGTCCAGCCGCACACTCGTGGCCAGGTAGCCAGCCGTCCTGACTCCCAGCCGAACTATCCTCCATGGCTGGAGAGCCGAATAATGACCATTGAGGTCCATTTCTTTTGTGTATGCGTGTATGTGTCCTGTGGGCTGGTCTTTAAGTATCAACTGGTTAAGTGCTTTGCTGTACATTATTTGCATCCTTTATAGTCGGTTTAACTCTGCCCTTCATGTGTTCCTTCCCCACCTATTGTAAATAAATACTCCTATTGTTGAATGTTTCAGCTCGTCTTTGTCCTTTCCTTCATTGGTTTAGCACGGTGCGTGTTGGGATATTAAAAAGGCTGTTGCCACTGTAGTTGTACATTTGGTCTGGTGCGGCTCTGTTAACTCCACTCGGTTACGTCAGATCCGAGCCATTCTCGCGACTCGGATCGGACAAAGTCGGCCGAGGGTGTGGTTTCCCCAGAAGTTGGATGGCGTGAGTACTTAGGTAAATTGGAGTGAGACAAGTGGACCCTACCTCACGCCGCCAAAATATTGGCGACAACGGACTGTAAGGGACCCGTGCCTTTCGGAGTTATCCGAGGGTAGCGGTCTGAATTCCGGGTGTTTGGTGGAGTCGACTCTGCTGCTCCAACTAGAGGATGTACTCGCAGCTGAAACCCGGCCCACAACAATATTGCCCAAATGAGAAAGAAAATAAATAAGTAATAAATAAATCAACAAGCCGGTAGGCAGACATGGGTAGTCGACTCCCCAATAGAACCTGATGCGATGGGCCCGCTCGATGGGGAATGACCTGAGGATTAAGCACAATAAAATTAATGATTCTAGCTTCAAGGGTTTATGCTGCAGATTGTTTTTTCGTAAAAATACCCCCACATTTAGAGGTTTTTCGGCCGTTGCTAGGCAACGGAAGGTTCCATAGCAACGGTTCTTTCTCACACATAACTAGGACATACTATGAACCTACCATACCAGTTTCTTGTATATCTGACTCATAGTCTCTGAGATATAACGAACTTCGTTTTTTTATTCTTTTCGACCAGGGTTCATTCAAAGTCTATCTTCTCCGACAGTTTTCATAGGATCCGGCTGGAAATTTTTGACAATATGGCTGAATGTACTGCCCACAGTCGCTCATGGCCCGATTTTTGATTTTCGAAAAAAATTAATTTTTGAGATTTTTTTGAAAATTTTAAAGGTCCCTTGCTCGGCAACGGTGGTGTCCATAGCAACGGTTCTCTTTGCACACAACTTGGTCATGTTATGAACCGTCCAACCAAGTTTCATCGAAATCGCCATTGTATTAACTGAAATCGCCATTTTAAATACTGATAATATAAGGTGAAGGTGAAATAATAAGGTGAAGAACAAAACAATTCAAAAAAAAAATTTTTTTTGAGATTTTTTTTTCGACGACATCGACTACCCAATAATTAATGAAGTATCTATTCAACTCATTGATAAATCCAAAAATGAAAAAAAAAATACCGTATTTTTGAAAAAAACACCGTCTTCACTTTTGTACCAAAATTTCAGCTTCCAAGCTTAAAGAATGCCTGAAATATGGCCCAGACAAACGAACAAGAAAAAGGAGTGAACACTGAGCACATCCTTCCCTTGGTGCCTGGCGATGATTTCATGCATCACCTGGATAGGGAATAGGAAAGGAGTGGTGTACAATATGCCAGAATACATCGGTAAAGTATCAAATTGAAAGTTCGCAAAATCGATGAATTCTTCATCCCCTAAATTGTTGGTGCATGTCCTCCAGCCGAGCACAATAACGACTGAAGCAAATGCAATGATTCCAATGTGAAGAAGTGAAATTGACTCTTGGGTATTGCCATAACAATATACCATAACAACAACAAATACTTCAATCGGATTTGCAAAATAATACAACTACAATACTGAACACCTTTGTGATGTATTGTGATGCACATGCGTGAATAACACTTGTGGATTTCAGATTCAGATCCGAGGAATGCAAACACAACATCCATGTTCTCAGACAGTTATTTCCATAAATGCATGTTCAGAATATCCCCATCGCCTTGTCTGGTGGGATTCCATCTCTAATGTGTTGGAGAATGGTAGAGAACAGGTTCCCTTTCTTTTTTCTGGGATTACCTTTTCCTCTTTATGGATTGAATCTTTATTGGATTGGATATTATGAATCTTTATTGGATTCATGATGTATGATTTTACACCAGTTTTAGTTTCCGCATGAACGAAATTCACCATTTGTGTATGCGATAGATTGACGTTCGCCCAATGGTGACTCATTCTATTCCCTTTCCATAAAGATACATTGGCTTGGAAAAAGACGATTTATTTACACATTATTTTGATTATCATTTTCACTTTGGACGTGCGGGACATTTGATTCATCAAACACACCACGGACTTTTCCTGAACGTTTCATTTTGACGGTCGGGCATGGCTGTGGTCTCGGATAATTTACCTTCGGCATCCACAATTTTTCCATTGACGTTCGAAACCCACCTTTTTCCGTCGGGATCGACACCCAGTTCAGCAGCTCAGGTCAGGTCAGGTCAGGTATGGGAGCATGCGCTGGAGATACTCGGCACTGCGTCCACTTTCCACTGGAACTCCATGGGCCTCCGTCTGGCCATCCCCAGGAAGAAGCCGAGCCCATCCCCATTTCCTTGAAATGCTGCTCAACCTGTTGCCACCACACCCCATGGTCCTGTGAATCCATGACTCCCCAGCCAGACCCAGACGTCTGCTGACCTCTGATATGACTCATGGCCAGCAGAGACACGAACATCACTGTCAAGGTAAGTGAATCTCTCCATGAACGCAACATCCTCGCCACAAACAGGTACAGACAAGATAGCAGCATTTAAGATGTCATTGAAAGCCTGGATCTTCAGGTACCTTCCAACAGCAAGTTATAAATAGACGTATGTGCGTGTGAAGTCAGGGTGCAACTGAACTTTATCAATGGCCTGTTGCTATTCAGGTCGTTTCTCATCCAAGTAATGCGACTACATCAGACATGGCAAGGGACGCGGATTTCAAGGGTTTGACCCGTTCAGTTTGTGAATACCTGCAGACCCGTATTGTTTGTGAATACCTGCAGTCCCGTATTAGTTTCGTCAAAACCCGTATTGGATGGAAAGTTCGATCCATTCGAAAAACGCAATGTTTCGCTTCCATTCCACTCGCAAGGTTTGACCTGGGATGCGATCAGTTGCCAAGTTTATTTTGGAGTGCTCACCAAGAGGCTTAAGCACTCAAGCAAGCATTCCATCATTCGACACTTTTAATAACGAACGGCTGGCTTGGCAAACAAACTATAGCAAGCTTATTGATCATGGAGCACACCCGTGGTGTGTTCAGTTACCAATACAAGCAGCAAGCGTTTCGTTGGGGTGCTTGCTTGATTGTTTAAGCCACTTGGCAAGCGTTACAGAAGTTGATTGTTTATGGAACACACAAACCCTTGGAGCGACCTGCAGCCAATACGCAATGTATTCCTCAAAGTCAATTGGCTGTGTGACGTCATGAGGTTTCTCTCACTGAAAGGCACGTCACCATCCTCCAGGATTCCACATGAAGAATCACCTCCGATCATGTCTAATAAATAAATAACTTGGTTTTGATTCCCACCAACCAGTTTTTTGTCACCTCCAACTTTCCATGTGTGCTCCATATGGAATTTGAACCTTGGTTTCAAGCTTCATGCACCACTGCTTCAGATGAGAGCACTCAATGGAGTTTTCTTGATGTTTCTCCTTTATTTAACAAATCAACCATCCAAGAAGAAAGTCCCAATTTGGCCAAACGCTCAAAGACTCCCTCAGGCCCAATGACTCTCTTTGGAATTGTGCTTTGAGTGTATATAATGGGGAATCCAATACAACATACTTGTTAAGACCGAAAGCTTCCAGACACGATGCAAGTAAGTGATTGTGTATATAAAGTAGAATGCATCTCATCGTGGAGTTCGATCGATCGATTTCATCTCATAAAATATTATATAGCACGAGCAGGGGCAAACACAGCGCTGCCTTGGATTTTTTTTTTGGGGGGGGGGGGTGAGATACCTGTTATTACCTGGCTGGGTGAGCTTTTATCCCTTGTGTGACTTGTTGAATAACGTGTTGGATACAGAAAGAATAACGTACAAACTCTTGAAAATTAATTATGTCGTGTTTTTTCTGGATAAACAAGATGTGTGAGTGTGTGTGTGTGTGTGTGTGTGTGTGTGTGTGTGTGTGTGTGTGTGTGTGTGTTTTTAGGATAGCAGTACACCAAGTAAATGGGTCGGAATTCTGGAATCGTGCACAACCGACATGTCATTGTAACAGATCCATGTGTTTTCGCTGATTTCGCTTAATTTAACATATTATACCCATTTATACAGGAAAGTACTTACTACGTGATTACATATTTGAGAATGCTGAAAATGTATGAGGTTGAAATGTTTCAGCGAGATTTGTGTGTTGCCTCGATTTTAATTTTCGTAACGTCGAACTTGATGATTGGTATTGCATGAAAACCATGTTTCAGGAACAAATGAAATGACGTTTCAGGAGAATCCTTTTGTCAGGAACGACATCAGGTTACACTCTCTGCACTTGTTCATGCTGTCCTGATGTTTGATCCCATTTCCTGGCACAGATTCAATGCAGTGTGAACCGGCTGAGCATGTGATCAGTCATCTGGACCACAGGTATGATCAGGCATCGCACGGCACCATTATTACACAGTGCACGTCTCCACCATGCCACGACTATCAATACCAGATGCACGACCGACAGCCACGACACTGAATGATCAGGTGTTGTGCAAGTGTTGAGTTGCCCGAGGCGAACATTCAGATTCTCTCCCGTCCACACCGCTACCCCCTCACCCTCACAATTACCTTTCCAAAATGCATATTGTGCATTCGTGTGAATAAAACTTGTGCATTTATAAATTTCAGATATATTTTACAAGGAAAAGGAGAAAATGCTTCTGATTGTACGTTCTCACAGTTGTATACTTTTCTCATGATAGGTAACTCAAATAATTGCACATTATAATGTGTAGTGTGACTCACGTGATGGAATACAAGAGATAGGTTCCTGCAACATAGTTGATCATGAAATTTGGAATATTTTTTTTCCATGTTTTGATTTTATCAAATGCAGAAACAAGTTCCTTCAGGTCAATATTTTGTGTAATTCCGTGTTCTGTTGACAAGGGGATACCCCAAGAAGTCTTGATTGCACCAATGAAGAATGGATGTGTTTTGAACAACTTGCAAAAGTTTCCCTCTCAAAAGCTCTGAAGATGCTTGCTGTTTGAACACAAAGAGTAGGCATATCACACCAGCGGTAGAATAAGGGTTGTAAACTCCAAAAAAATCTATACATGGCAAGATAAAGAACAAACGCTTGGTCAACATGAAAATAGTAGGAAAGGATAGCTCATGTTGTACTTCTACTTCAACATTCATTGTAAGAGAAAGAGTGTGTTGAGTTTTGTTGGTCTTGGAAAATCTAGAACTTGTTTGCTTCCTGAGCCAAACCTACAAATTTTCATTTCAATCAAAATGCTTGATTTTTACTTTTACCTACGACAGAGTTCGTAGAACATCTCACCCCACACACTCATGAGAAAAGACGACACGGGGAGGCTCTGCGAGTGTCAAATTTGATTGGTCCAGATGACTTAAAATGCCATAACATTTTGTTTAAGTTCGACTAAACGGAAGGCTTTGAAAGTACCATGATGGTTATTTTGTTCTACAGAGTTCAAGTATATAATTCAATCGAAATAAAATAAAGATTTCAAAAGTTGTAGAAAAAACTTCATTTTTTTGGAAGTTTAGTGCCATTGATTATGCGACTTTCACAACACCGGATTTAACGGGTTACATGAGTTATTTGTGTCTGTTGTTTGTATCTTTTCTGACATCTTTAAGAAACAGTAAGTCTTCTGTTTGGAATGATTTTCAATTATCTTTGATGGCCAGACAGACAGTAAAAGCAGTTGTCCCCGTCTGTGCGCACGCTCGATTCGGGTGAATTATGTACCAAATTACTGCTAAGTTTCGGGTTCGTGTTGAGATTCACGTTCTGATTCGTGTTCAAAATTTAACATTCAATGGCAAGTAAGTTATTCCTCGATCTAAACCGATGTTTGTGGACAGAAAGATAGACAGAGTGATGCAGTTGCACTTACTCCACTTTCTGCTTTGTGTGAACAAGGTAATTATGATACGCAGAACAGTGCTTTTGGGTTTCAGCAGATACTTTAACATGAATTACAAAGACCACAGTAAATAGCGCACAATTCAACAAAATATCCTGAGATAATATACACACACAATATTGTCAGGAAAATAATGGAGGATTTGAACTTGAAATTCCGGCATGATGAGATAAATGTACATACCACAGGCCAAACTGATTTAACTTTAATGTTAAATTCCAATGTCATGTCTCACGGATTATTGTAACCCTGTTTTTTGTTCTAAATCACGGTTCTAATGCAGAAACGCATGTTTTTCATCAAATAGTGTGAATTTTAGTTTGTAGTTAGCAAAGCAACAAATTTTACACAACGAACATAATTCCTGCAAATATGGTCTAATTTGCTGAATGCAAGCGTTTTTAACAACACATCAGCTTGTTCACTAAGCGTTATACTGTTGTGAATCTGGAAGCCGTGAGCACACAACATTCAGGTCCTATAGCTCAGTTATTTGAATAAGTGAATGTGGATAGATAGCTCCCTTTCCCTCGTCTAATGGGTGAATAAATGTACTTGCGCTGTGAGTTACTTTGATAGCCAGCGTTTTCTTTCATTCTTTACCCCCCTCATCACTATGACAACGACAACATCACCTTCACCTCGCTCTGGCCGACGCCATCACCGACGTGCGTGTTAGCATGTACGTGGGCAGAGCCCACGCAGAATACAGTTCCTCTGGCTGTTTGGTGGGTGGAGCCCACGCAGAACCATGTTGCTCAACTTCCTGTTGGAGGGGCGGTCCTCTGGAAGAAGGCGGAGTTCAAGGAGGGGCCTCGCGGCGGCCCTCGACGAATCAGCGTAATACGGGTGGGGTGACTGCCGCTCAGCCAATCAGCTCCCACGACAGGAGGAAAGGGGTCCGTGTGACGTCACCACACCCCCGGGCCAATCAATGGACTTGCCGCTCGTTTTGGCCAATGGCAGGGCGATGAGCGATTGTGTGTGCCAAAACTGTCCAGTGAGGAGGAGAGGGGTGGGCGGAGCTGTCCCCCGTACCCCCCCCCCCGAGACAGGGTGAATAAGGGTGCAGCGCGTTTGGACCGAGCGCTCTTCCTCTTCTTCCTCCTCCTCCTCCTCCTCCTCCTCCTCCTCCTCCTCCTCCTCCTCCTCCTCCCCCTCCTCCTCATGATCAAGAGCTCGAGAACTTTCGAGATCCTGCCGGGCCAAGAACCACAAGGGGTGCGCGCCATTTCTCTGAAGATACTGAGGAGAGGTTTTGGTTGTCGGCACGAGCACTGAGCACAGCTCGGGAGGCCGCTCACGGTTCGCTGGTGTCTGGGTTCGGCTTGCCTCTCGCTGGTGCTCGGTTCGAATCAGCTCGAAGACCACACGAGGTGGACAGGTCCGAGGCAGTTCTGGTCTTCAGTTCGCCTCTCCATCCGAGCTGGTGGCCTCGATAAAGACCACTTTGGGTCCGATTATTTTGAGTGTGTGTGTGTGTGTGTGTGTGTGTGTGTGTGTGTGTGTGTGTGTGTGTGTGTGTGTGTGTGTGTGTGTGTGTGTGTGTGTGTGTGTGTGTGTGGCGCCAGTCCAGTAAGTAGAAATTGTATAAATGCCTCGCTGTACATACGTGCCTTTTATTATTCGGATAGTTCCGCTTCTTATGTGCCCCCCCCCGCCCCATTATAAATTAACAATATGTTAAATGTATCAGTTCGTTTTGTGTTTCTTCTATTGGTTTAACACGGTGCGTGTTGGAGAATTAGCCAGGCTGTTGCCGCTATAAAAGGGACATTTGGACCGACGGAAGCTCGGTGACTATCCGCTCAGGTCGCACACGGTTCGAGTACGCCAGCGGCTCGTTCTGTACGAGCCTCATCAAAGGTGAATTTCCCCGGTCGTTGGACCACGTGGGCATTTAGGTAAATTGAAATTGGCAATCGACCCTACCTCACGTGGTCGACCGATTGGCGAACTTCGGTCCGATAAGGGACCCCTCGGCTCCGGAGTTATCCAGGGTGACGAGCGATACATTCAGGGTGATCGGTGGAGCCGGCTCTACTGCTCCATCTAGCGATTGTGCTCATCGCCAATACTTGGCCACGCAACAATACATCCTCTGTATACTGTACAATGTACATGGCTATCATATTAAATTGTATATGTATGGATATTTAATGAAGTGAATGTTTCATTGTAATAATCATTGTGAACTTGACAAAAAAAGTTATTACAATTTTCGTTGTGTTTTTACAGGATAAATGAACACAAACGTTGTGGGATATTTGCCTCTCACTGTCACACTGGATGTTTCGGATATTCCTTTGGATTACGGCGGGCGAGTTATCATGTCGGTTTTCACGTTCATTATTTGTATTTCAATCCCTCTCAATGCAGCAATCATAGCGGCTTGTTTTTATCGTAGATTACATTCACCCATGCTCTTGTACATTGCTTTATCATCGCTCGCTGATACTTTATGGGGAGTCGTGGGAATATCAAGCTACTTTAGTAGAATAATTGCAAGGCGTGAAATAATATCGTTCAATGAGTGTTTGTTTCAGTTGTTTAGTATACATTGCACATTGTTTCAGCAGTTTCTCACCACATGGTTAATGTACGTTGACCGACATTGGGCTATTTTTTGGCCGTACAGTTACGTGGCTCTGATGGTGAACAAAGGTGGTACTGTGAAACTTGTCATTGTAGTTTTGACTATCGGGTTGTTGTTGAGTGTAAGCTATGTTGTAGTACCAACAACAATGGTGTACTGCAACTACTCTGTGGTAGTTCGTGATGTAATCTGTGCTTCTTCACCTGTTGCAAGATCAGCTTGTGGAAATGTTAATCCTTCACTCATTCATTCTCTATTTTTTCAGTACCTTGTGTATGGTTTAACCGGTTTTACAGCACTGTACTCTACTTGGTGTATTGTTCGTAAATGTAGTAAATCATCCACAGAGGCAAATATAAAAGCCTTGCACACGTGTTTTACACAATTGTTTGCATCTCTGGCGCAGTTTATTATACTTTTTCTCATAAATGTGATGAAACGATTTGTAAGACTTCCCACGTTTGGTTTTATCTTGGACCTTTTAAGTGCAGTCACACCGGTCTTTGTTAATCCATTAATATTTGGGTTCAGAATGCACGAGATTCACTCAACGATAGTTATTGCTTTCCGTAAAATGTACGTAATTCACCATCAAAAGCCATTCGATCAGGGTGTGATTGCCGTTACTGAAAATGATAACCTTGATTGGAAAAAAGTTAAAATCATGGAACATGGTCGTACTCCATAGGTCGCGATTGCATGGGAATAAAATGTGTATAAAATGATATTCTGAAAAGCTACTGCAGAATGAAGTCAAAAGCCTTTAATAGCAATACCTTTTGTTCTGGAATGTGTTCCGAACTAATAAAAATTAAAATCAAGTACAGGTGCATGCAAAGGACACCGGCCCATGAAAAAAAAGAAAAAAAAGAAATCCTCCGGTATGCGACATTGCGGGGCACGTTCTGCACCCACCTTTCCGCCGTCCTGCACGTGGAGATGGAATTGTTAGGGAGCGGTGAACTTCTGAGATAAACATGTGCAAGTGATAGTTAATCATTAAAATGTACCTCTGAGGTAAATGTGTTCAAATTTTGGGGTTTTTTTTAAATGTTTTTAATTTTTGGGGGGGTTTCAGACCAGGTCACTCTACCCTGGATATGCTGCTTTTGCTCTCCCATCAATGGCTGGTGGTCGTCAAGCAAAGACATCCATCTCCCTCGACATATTGCATGCTTTTGACACGGTCTGTTACACTGCCCTGCTCACCAAACTCTCTTCTGATGGTATCGAGGTCCATCTCCACTCATGGCTCGCAGACTTCCTCTCCTGTGGCAGTCAACGTGTGGCCCTAATTCGAGTTATTTCATCCTCTCTTCCTGTCCATGCTGGAGTTCCTCAAGGCAGTGTTCTGGGCCCTCTTTTTTTTATGTTTTTCACCAATGATCTCTCCGACTCTCTGGAAAATCCTCTTTATTTCTTTGCTGATGACTCCACCCTCTGTCGTACCATCTACCATCCCTCAGACTGGCAAGCAGCAGCTTCTTCACTCTGCAGATCTGGGTAAAGTCACAATCTGGTCCAACACGTGGAACATGTCTTTCAATCCAGAGAAATCTCACACTCTCACTTTGTCTCTCTGAAAGGACCGATTGGGAAAGCCCCCCATCTACTTTTTCAAAAATCTGCTGGAAGAAGTCCTTTCATGCAATCTACTGGGTCTCACTATCTGCCATGATATTTTCTGGGAAAGCCACATTTCCAACCTGGCCTCCAAAGCCAGTCACCAACTGAGAATCCTCCGTCGTGCAAAGTCCTTCCTCCGCCCACCTGAGCTCCTGACCACATACAAAGCTTTTGACCACAGCCTGATGGAGTACTGCTCTCCCCTCTGGGCTGGTGCTCCTGCCTCTGACCTTTCTCTGCTTCATGCTGTCAAAACCAAGGCATTTAGGATTATTGAGTCATTCCACCTCATGTCACCGGAGGCCTCCAAGTTGACCCCCACAGATTTACTTTAAACTTTCATAAAATAGTTCCCAGGTATCAAAATGAAGCTGCATAAAATTTTAGGTCCATAGATGCGGTCAACTCCGAGATATTGAGGGTTGAAAATGTGGTTGTGGCCCTCTTTTTATGGTTGTGGTGAGCATCACAAAATGAATGGCTTCTTTTAAACTCCTACAACTTTTTAAATATTAATGATAGAGCCTTGAAATTTTCAGAGATTATTCTTCTATAATTGCTGTGTAAGAAAGGAACATAAAACGGAGTATCCCTTGATTAATTTTTCTGACCTGATCAGTTGAAATCCAGAAAAAAATGTTGGTTTTGTATGAAGACCCAAATTTGAGAACCCATATATTTTTATTGACCCATCCCAGAAGTTTGAAATTTTTTCAGGTATAACTGTATGGTAGTAGTATTCAAATACATGTTTACTTTTCTTAATCAGTCATGATCCATCAAAAATTGGAAATTTTCATTTTTCCGCGAAATTCAGTTGAGGATTGCAAATATATGACAAGGTATGCCACTTCAAATTGTTCATCATTGGAAAGAGCATATTCAAGTTTACAAAAGTCTCAAATATCAAAGTGGTATAATGTTTCTATCAATATTTTTAAAATATTTGAATAAATGATGTTCTGCCAGTGCTGTGTACGTTGTGTGTGCTACTTAATGAACAGTCCTTTTACATGTCGTACATATGTGTAGTATATATATATATATATATATATATATATATATATATATATATATATATATATATATATATATATATATATATATATATATATATATATACAATGTACAGACATATCATCTGATATTAGGATACCATGAACACAATACTTTGAAATTTGAATTTGTAATTCTTTGTTTCTCATTTGTAAATAGCAAGAGCTTAACTCATCTGGCTGGGGCTAAAAATCGAATAGTGGCTGATCTGCTGATATCAGCAGTGTATATAGATACATTCAAGGGAGGACATTTGTTGGGTTCCTTTGGTCCATGTGGTGAAAGTTATTGATGCTACCCTAACGTCAACTGGGAGGCAGTAAAAGCTCGCACCTGACTTGGAAAAGCAGATCAAGGACCTATTCAAATCATTTACGTGAAATGTTTTATTACATTGTTATTGCAGTATGTGATATATTTTTGTATAATTAATTTGAATCATAGAACGAATCATTCATGATTACCATGACGCCCACACCATGCACACAATTCATGTATTCACGACTGTGTTAACAACAGTTTTAAAAAATAATAGAAAATATATTTAAAAAAAATATACCACTTTGATATTTGACACTTTTGTAAAGTTGAATATGCTCTTTCCAATGGTGAACTATTTGAAGTGGTATACCTTGTCATATATTTTCATTCCTCACCAGATTTTCGGGGAAAAATGAAAATTTTCAATTTTCGAGGGAACATGACTGTATTATATTTGACTAATTAAGAAAAGTAAACATGTATTTGAATATTACTACCATACAGTTATTACATGAAAAAAAATTCAAGCTTCTGGGATGGGTCAATAAAAATATATGGGTTCTCAACGTTGGGTATTCATACAAAACCAATATTTTTTTTCTGGATTTCAACTGATCAGGTCATAAAATTTAAGAGGTATACTCAGTTTTACGATTGTTTCTTACAGAGCAGTTATAGAAGAATATTCTCTGAAAATTTCAAGGCTCTAGCATTAATATTTAAAAAGTTGTGCGAGTTTAAAAGTAGCCGTTCATTTTGTGATGCTCGCAACAACCATAAAAATTGGGCCACAATCACATTTTCAACCCTCAATATCTCGGAGTTGACCGCATCTATGGATCTTACATTTTACGCAGCTTCATTTTGATACCTGGGAACTATTTTATGAAAGTTTAAAATAAATCTGACGGGGTCAACTGGGAACATTTTCTTAAATTTGGTGATTTTCGATGGAATGACTCTATTGGTATCTCCCAAGGTGAGTCTGATTGTTTGGGCCTCTCACTCTGTCACTGCAGGCAGGTCGGCAGTCTTTCTGTCTTCTTCCATATCCTCTCCGGTCTCGCCCCCCCTGCTCTGTCTGCGATATGTCCCCCCCCCCACCACCATATTTCCACAGGGCGCTCAAGGTCCACCAGCAGCCCTTCTGGTAAAACTACTAAAATCACGAATCACTGCTCACCTTCACTCTATTATTCCTCATTTTCCCCAACTCTGTAATAAACTCACACACTCTCTTCAATCGCATTCTTCCCTCCAGGCCATCAAAACAGATGTTCACCACCACCTCTTATCTTCCCCTAAACAAAACCTTGATCTTTTCTACCCCCGTTCATCCACCCCAAATCCAACCTCCTTCAAATTCCCTACTTTCCTTCCTGAAAGTCCCTGTAATGTCCATCTTGTATAGCCTGTGTTCCACGCCCCATCTCTCTGCCTTCCACATACCTCCTAATATCTCTGTTTTTTGTTTTGTCCTTCCCTCGCCCGGCCCTCATGTCTCATGCCCCCCTTGCTTTACATTGTGTGTTAACTCTCATTTGAGCCTTGACAGTGTATACAAAAAACTAATAATAATAACCCGAGTTTATGTGAACAAAAGTAATTCTGAGGTACTGTAAATGTGTAAAAATTATTCTTACTCGCCTTGCATCATATGGAGACAGATTTGGGGAGGAGCAGTGCACAATGATTGAGTGATTAATTGATTATTTACATTATTAAAATTAATGATAATCGGAAACGAATTGATTCTTCATCAATTGTCTCATAGCATACTTAAATTACCAATGTTTCATCCGAATCTGTAACTTTTTGAAAATTGAATAACAAATCAAAAAATTAATAATTAATCGATTACTGATTAATTGATAAAACAAACATACACTTTATAACAAATCAGTCGTTCACTGTCGTGTCCAAATATTGGTTTCCGAGCTCAATCGGTGCCTGATATATTGCCCAAATGAAAAAGAAAATAAATAAGTCATAAATAAATACATGATAGTTAAGTAATGAATTAATTAATTGAAAAGTCAAAACAAAAATAACATACAGTTTTTGCAAAAGCACAACTTCACTTTTGTCCCAAATTTTAGCTTCCAAGCTTAAAGGATGGTTGAGATATCGACCGGACAAACAAAGAAGAAAAAGGAGTGAAAACTGAGTTCAACCTTCGTTTTCTGCGTGGCGATGATGTCATGCATCACCTGGATAAGGAATAGAAAATTCGTGGTGTACAATTTGCCAGAATACATCGCTAAAGTATCAAATTGAGAGCTCACAAAATCGATGAATTGTTCATCCACCAAATAGTTTATAAATGTCATCGAGCCTCATACAATTACGGCTGAAGCAATTACAATGATTCCAATGGAAGGAAGCGACATTGTCTCTTAAGTTGTACTAATACCATAACAGTTATTTTTTAAAATCTGAATTGCAAATAAAACCACAACAATACTGTACGCCTTTCTGATGTATTGTGATGCTGCATCTGCACTTGCGTGAATAATACATTTGCCATGATCGGTATGTGCATGTGTGCCAAAAAGTGGTTTTGGTTATGGCAGAATTTCTGGTGTACGTATGAGTCTTTTTCAGACATCCATCTCATTCTGGGAGAAGTTCTGGTGGCTTCTACACTTCTGGTGGCGAGGGTAAATATTTTGCGTTGGAGACAAATTTATTTATTTTGTAGAATCATGGCCATGTTTGGCATTAGAAGAGTTTAAATCCACAGAGGACGAGTGGTCGCTTTATGGGGAGCGGTTTCAGCACTATTTCGCAGTTAATGACATTAAGAGTGTGGATCAGCAACAATAGATAATGCTGAGTGTTTGCGGTGCACCAACCGACATGCTCATGTCAAGCTTTTTCAAAATGTGGAAGCTGGGGGACATTGCTTTCTCAGAGTTGATTTCCATTGTTGAAAAACATTGGAATCTGAAGCCATCAATGACAGTGCAGCACTACAAGCTGATTATATTCAGGCAGGAAGGCAGTGAGGCCATTTCGGATTATGTAGCAGCCTCACATTAATTGGCTGAACGTTGTGAATGAGGAAGTAATTTCGAGGAAATTCTCCGTGATCGCTTCGTTTGTGAAAATGCGAACAAACACATCAAACTCAGATTGCTGTGAGAAGAATCATTGGATTACGACAAGGCCATACACATATCTTCTGCAATGGAATTGACAGAAAAAAAACACACATTTGGATCTCCCTGAACACGATGTATTAGGGTAGGAGGTAGCAGGAAAAAAAATGACAAGTTTGTGTGGTGAAAGGGCAGAAAGTGTCGAGAAAACAATAAAATTTCCTCTGCGTAAAATGAGTGGTCTCTTGCACACTCATTTGTTGCGATTTCAAACACCGGCTGAGATGCCCATGAACAGGAAGCTCCATACACGTATAAACACAGTTGTACCAATCAACACCATGATTGAGCATAAACAACTGTCGTAAAAGTTAGCTCATGATTCACGGCCATTTCAGGAATTTGATATTAGACAACACATTGCACTTTACAATTACAACTCTGGCTACAAATGTGTGCCGGTCACATGAATTATCAAACTAGAGGGGCACTTGGTAGAGGGCATACCTCTGCCATGTAATGCCTAATCCACAAGAACATATCGGGCCCAATACAATTTTGAAACATTATGCAATACATTGTTTTCAGCTCGATCTCTCAAAGGTGAAGAATCACTGAAAAAAATTATCATATCTGGATCCGGATTCGGATCTTCACCAAGATCGAACTCATTTGTCGTGTTCACAGTCTCAAACTGTCCACCAAGTTTCATTCAAATCCGTGCCAACTTTGTGAGATATCGTGCTATATATTAGTTTAGCCCTCTCTCTCTCTCTCTCTCGATGGTGAAAAATCACTGAAAAAATTACCAGTTCCGGATCCGGATTGGGATCTTCACCAAAATTGAATTAGTTCTTCCTATTCAAACACCCAACGTGACCACCAAGTTTCGTCAGAATCCATCCACAACTCGTTGAGATACCTTGCACACAGAAAAACAGACAAACAAACAAGAAGAAGATGTTGTGCAGAGCATGATACTTACAAAATCCATAAAACAAATTTGACCTCAAAAATAATTGATGATTGAATTAAATGACCAAATGTGCAACGGCTCTCCAAATTTCAAGTCAATCGGATGAAAATTGAGGCTTTTAGAAATACCACCTCTGTTGTTGACCATGGGCCTGTGTTCACCTTTTGGTCCATGTTGACCTCTACAATAATTGGCTCGTTTAATTCAATGTCCTGAAATATAAATCCTCTTCAAATTTAGAGTCAATCGGATGAAAATTGAGGATTTTAGAAATACCATCTTAGTTGTTGATCATGGGTCGATATTGACCTTTTGGTCCATGTTTTTATCAAAAATAATTGACTGTTTGAATTCAATGACCTGAAGTATAAATACTCTTCAAATTTCAAGTCAATTGGATGAAAATTCTGGATTTTACACGTCTAACCTGAGTTGTTGATCTTTGGCCGATGTCAGCGTTTCTCAACCTTTGATGGCCCATGGCCCCCCTACCGAGTCGCTTAACATTCGTGGTCCCCTGCCCTTCAATAAAAGATGCAGATTTCGTTTTATGAAATTTATTTACTCAGTCTTAAAAGATAAATCAAAGTAAACATTTTTCTAAGCAATACAATCAATGAGACACTTGCTGTTGGGCTTGTCTGACGAGGCCTCTTATGAGCGGCTCCGTCTTGGACACAGCAAGGCGAATATCGTTCCCAACGTCAAGACAGTTTCTGGACTTCGTTTTGATGGTCGCAAGGTCAGAAAATCCAGATTCGCAAAGATATGTCGTGGCGAATTGAATGAGCATTAGGGATGCCTTCTTGCTGAGTAGTGGATACGCATCCTGAACAGACAACCAGAAGGTGGAGTGGTCTTCTTTGTTACTGAAGACCAGCTTCGTTGCTTTTGAAACCTTCAACTCTGCCTGCTCCTCTGCTTCGTTTTCAGTTGGTTCAATTTTGTCGTTAAACGGGTCTTTGTGCCACGGAACATCCAACGGTGCATCGTCGAAATACGATTTGAAATCAGCGGAGAGATTGTCGAGATGTCTATTGATGGAATCTTTGATGCCGACGGGAAGCTCAACCCTCTGCGTCTGCAGGTGCTCGTCCAAGAAAGGAAACGAGGCAGTGGACCCGGCCTCGATTCGTACCTGCCAGACTTACATTATAGCAGACAGTCCGGCAAGCTTGTCTTGAACGTCACTGTCTGTCACATCACGGCCTTGCAAGGACTGGTTCATTTCGTTGAGTAGGCCGAATATATCGGCCAGGTCGGCGAGCATCATGACAAACTCTTCATTGTCGAAGTGGACATGGAGGTTGCTTTCGTTGTCTCGCAGGAAGATTTCCACCTCAACCCGGAGTTCATACAGCCGAGAGAGGCATTTCCCCCTTGATAGCCAACGGACTTTGGTGTGGAACAGAAGTCCAACATGTTCCGCTCCCATTTCCTTGGCCAGGAGTTGAAAGAGCCGATGATTTTTGGCCTTCGAACGAATGAAGTTGATCACTTTGACTGCGACGTCCATGACTTCCAGCAAACGAGGCGGAAGAGTCTTTGACGCAAGAGCGTATCAGTGCAGCGAACAGTGGGAGGACGTCTCATGGGGCCATTCTTTCTTCACAAGCGTGACGAACCCTCCTCTGATGCCGACCATCGCTGGGGCACCATCAGCACAAATGTGCTTGAAATTCTGCCAACCGAGTCCATTAGCTTCAAAAAAAAAGAGTCCACAATAGCTTTGATATCTGCCGCTGTCGCTGTGGTTGGTAGGGTATTGCAGAACAAGAACTCTTCCTTCATCTTTCCCTTTCTCTCGTAGCGAGCGAAGGCGATCAACTGGATCTCCAGGGCGGTGTCGGTAGACTAGTCTAATTGAAGGCTAGCCTGGAGCTTGCTTTGTTTGATTTCGGAGCAAACTTGCCGGCACACATCAGCGGCCATGTCGTCAATCCGTCGTCGGATCGTGTCATTAGAGAGTGAAACTTGCTGGATCTTCTTTTTCGCCTTTGGTCCGATCATCAATTCCACCATTTTCTCTGTACATGGCTTGATAAGGTCCTCAGCAATAGTGTGCGGTTTCTTGCACTTCGCAATTCGGTATGCCACTTCGTAGCTGGATTAAAGAGCATGTTTTTCTTCTGGCCGGAATCCAAATTTGGGAAGTGTCGGTTCACGGTCATATAGTGATCGTTTCACAGACAGAGCATCGATATTATCTTCCTTCCTTCCGGGATGCATCTTGTCGCGATGATTTGAAAGTTTGGAAGGACGTAGTGACGCATTTGACATCACGACCGAGCGGTGCAGACATTGCGCGCAGTCCACGCCATCTCGAGTGACATTCGTGAATCCAAACTTGACATTGCTGTCATTACATTTTCGAACCTTCGACATCTGAGAAAAAAATTGAAAAATACAAATTTCTAACGTTTTTGTAAAGAGTGGTTTACAATGATTGCTCTTTTGGCTCCGCCTTCTCTTTTAAAATCGTGGTTAAACTCATCTACCCTTTTTACTTTGACACTATGACCGGAGACTCGTCACCTTAATTGTACATTTCAAGCTTCTGCATTCTGAATCGCAGTTTTTCGTTGTCCGCTCATGGCCCCCCCGGTCGAAGGCCGATGGCCCCCGGTTGAGAAACGCTGGCCTATATTGACCTTTTGATCCATGATGACCTTAAAAATAATACTTAATTGAATTCATTGACCTGAAATATAGATTCTCTTCAAATTTCAAGTCAATCGGATGAAAATTCTTAGAAATCGCACGTAAGTTGTTGACCTTTGGCCTATGTTGACGTTTTGACCTTCTGACGTTTAAAACAATAGGCTTCTTCGTTATGGCAAACTCTACCATGTGGTGAAGGCTCTTGAAGATCGGTTTAAAATTGTGACCTATCGGCGATAAACAGAAGAAAAGTTTGTGTGTTTGTGTGACAGTGTGTGTATGAGAGAGTGTGTGTGTCAGTGTGTGTCAGTGTGTGTGTGTGTGTGTGTGTGAGTGTGTGAGTGTGTGTCAGTTTGTGTGTGTATGTGTGTCAGGTCAACTAAGGAATGGCAGCATGCGCCAGAGCAGCGTGTTGCTGCATCCACTTTCTTCCGGTACTCCAGTGGCCTCGGTCTGGACATCCCCCAGGCAGATGCCTGGCCCATCCCTATCTCCTTGAGATGCCAATCAACCTGATGCAACCACAAGGCACGTGGTTAGCCTGTTGGCCTCCTCCACTCACGATGCTCCCTCGCTGAGAGAATCTGGTGAGCAGGATCAGTGCCAGAAAAACGAGCCACATGTCCATTCAGCCGCAGCTGATGCTCACGGACGATGCAGGTAACAAATCTCATTTCAGTCTCTCTCAGCAACTGCTTATTGGACACAAAGTCTGACCAGCGATAGCCAAGGATTCTCCGAAGAGACATGGTACCAAAGGAATTAAGTCTCCATCTAAAACCCCTCGTCAGAGTGCAAGTCTCAAATCTGGCGAGCAAGACTGGAAGCAACAAGGACCTGAAGACTCGGTCTTTCATCCTCCTACACAGGTACCGCCAGCGCCACACTCCATGATCCAGGGAATCCATGACTGTTGACCCAGACATCTGTTGTACTTATTGAATCCCGGCCCAGACGTCTGTTGTTCTTATTGTATTGTTGTACTTATCGAAAATGTCCTGAATTAAAGATAACCAAGGTTGAGAACCGAGTTGAGTGAATTTTATATAGTCTCTCTTTTCATGTGTGATTAAAATGCTCAATAACAACCACTTTTCCTTCATGAAAGGTGTGGTATAATGTAATACCGTTATCTTAAAGAAAATTCATTAAAGTTTTATTTACCCCTTATCATTATTGAGTTAAATCAAGTCAGTTGACCAGATATATTGAACTTCTTTGGAACAAATCTTCCTTCTATTAAACTTTGTGATTTTTGGTTAATGTAATTAATAAGCAAATTTCTCTTCAATCTTCATGAGATCAGAAGATCCGATAATTGTTTTGAATTTCCAATGCCAAGTTGCAATTTCGCACTGATCATGTTCTTCACGATGAACCTATCAACTTTTTCTCTCAAAGTTGGATTTTGTATCAAAGACAAATTTTACAACATTTCTCGATCCACTTCGTGTTTTTCTTCCAAAGTCGTGATATTTCCATCATCAATATCATGCTTCATACACACTTCATCAACACTGTTTTTAGGTTTAGACGAAGGTTTAGGATTGTTCGCCTCATCTAGTCTTTTGTCCAAGTTTGTTCCTGGATTACAGAAAGAATATCCTGGTTGATGTCACTCCCGTGGTATTCATTTATTTATTCCCGTGGTATTTACAACAGCTTGGTTGTAAATTTACTCTCTGATAAAACCTTTTGTATATCTCCCCCAAGTTTTTGTTTGGAGATGAATTTACTCTTTTTAGAGCCATACACCACTCATCCCTTTTTGTTTAACCCTATTGTTTTTACTTTTAACATACAAGGTATTTTAATCTTGGTTTTCTATTTACATTTGAGACAACTAATTCATTTATCAGAAAAATTCCGATGGAGTGTGAAAACCTTTTTAATTTCCAACATGTACATTTGAATCTGAATTTTTAAAATATATAGAGTCCTTAGAAATGCATAAAGTTTGTCCATTTATTGAAGAAAAAAAATGTACAATTTAACCAAACTCAATTACAACGACATCATCAATAATATAATCTTTTCCTTCTTTCTGTTCTTTATCTCCACTTTCTCGTTAAAATCTTCTCCCTGAAATCACTGTTAATACCCTTGACCCATATATTTTTGCTCAACTAGTTAATTCTTTGTTTTCCTCCTCAGTGTGTTGCGATTGATTCATTTTCTGCAATACCTCCAATCTTTTTTTTAAATCTCACTGGTTTCCATATTTTAATATTCAATCATTCTCTCTCTTTCCTCCCTCTCTCTCTCCTTCCTTTCTCTCTTCTCCCTTGCCTCCTCTCTCTTCTCCATTGCCTCCTTCTCTTGCTTCTCCTTTGCGTTGTCCTCTCTCTTCTCCCTCGCCTCATTCTCTCTTGCCTCATGTCCTTGAACTCCTTCCTCATTCTTTCCTACCCTTGAACCACTTTCACCCCATAGAACATCATACATATATTCATCTGCATTTCTTGATATTCTTGCATCCAAATATATATATGTATATATATATATATATATATATATATATATATATATATATATATATATATATATATATATATATATATATATATTTTTCCAACAGGAAACCAAAAACATTTCTTCTGAATTTCTAAAAGAGCCTTGTATTTTCTCAACTTTAAAACCTTTTCATTATTTGACATTTTAATTAAATCCAAACTTGTTGGTTTGGCAACATCAGTATAAAGCCAATTATTTATTGAAAGCACCCCATTCTTATGTTGTAAAGCACACTTATTAAAATGCCGAATACCCTTTTCTTGTCGGTATGCTTG
Organism: Eptatretus burgeri; assembly: GCF_056783735.1. Taxonomy (NCBI): domain Eukaryota; kingdom Metazoa; phylum Chordata; class Myxini; order Myxiniformes; family Myxinidae; genus Eptatretus; species Eptatretus burgeri. Next base: position 135,084,465 of record NC_140962.1, read on the forward strand.
GATACCGAAACGATAAATTTTCTTGAAGCCTTCTTTCTGGCATTTATGTATCAGTAATGTATGATTCGTATGATGACAGGCAATACCTCCCCAACTTCCTTTGGTTAAATCAGTTTATATTCCCTGACTTACTATCTAAATTCCTGTTCTTTCTGTTTTCATTATATAAACTGGAGCAAAAGCATTATTGCTTTTCGCTTTATTAAATTCTTTTATTTTTTGTGTGCAAAATTGTGCTTCCACAAATATCATTAGCAGCACCAAGTGGAAAATATTCTTCCTTACGAGACTGATTTAATTCTTTCAGGTCTTCGAGGTTTATTTTAAATGACCAATTTTACCCTAAATAATTCATATCATATCTCTAATGTTCTATTCCCATACAAACGATATGGCCTTCTTTATAAAATATTATTTCAATTGGAACTGTGAATTCTGTATGACCCAGATATAAAATCAACACTTCTGTATCTTTGAAATACACAGCCGTTTTATTTAAGGATATTGTGATAAATTACTTAATCTCACGAAGTCATTTGCCTCAGTCGGGCTTGGATAATTGATTAATTTATAAGCATTTTTAAATGTAATATTTTTTTGTAATATTATATTTCTGTCATTCAGCCTGTGTCTTTGTGTAATAACTTGCGTAATAAATATCCAGTTCTTGGGATACACCAAAGTTCGAATCCTTCTTTTCCAACATAAGTCATTTATATTAGATTAAAAATAACATCATAATTTTTTTTACTTTTGTTGAGTTGAAACAACACATACAGAAATAATTGACAATTTAAACTTTGGACTTGAAATGTTTGTTAAACACCTTCTGCAATAATTTTATGACTTCGACAGGTGGAGGAAGACCATAAATATCAAAATAATATTTAACCTGATGATTGCAAATGCAAACCCAATGAGAACCATTTTCATTTGATCTAAATTAATAATAATATTCTTTGTATAATTGGATAAGTTTGTTAATTCATCTCTCATACAAATAACCACATTAACAGGTTTTAATTCCTCACAGTATTTGGCAAGTTCTCAATTTGATGTTCTCTTCTTTCCAAATTCTTTAAACTACTCATGAATGCTCATTTATTTATGAGAAAGATATAATCCATTACCCCTTTTAGTTCATTTTACACTTGCTTGTGCAGTATAAGAAAGCAGATCTCCAACGAACAATCTCGATTTTTCAGGTAGGCTTTCAAGTTTTTCAGCAAAATCTGCAATAACACCACTTCCACTAATATGTTTCTCCAACTCTTTGTTTTGTCTTTTCATCTCTTTTTGAGCCTGGAGTTGAGCCTTCCTTTCGTTGGCAGTTTTCACCGCTGCTGAAATCCCACCCGTCAATGCTCCAGCCACACTTAAACCAGCAAATAAAGGAATTAGAAATGGGAGAAATCCTCCACTCATCTCTCTTATTGAATATCTCTTCAAGATTGGTTTTGACATTTTAATTTTAATCGAGCCAGAGTCATTCAAGATTTTCAGCTGTTCTCTTGTGAGCAAAACATCAATTCTTACACACCCAAACAGCTTGCTTACCATATGAATGCACGTTATTTTGGCCTAGGTCACATTTGCTCTACGGCGAGGATACGGTGGCCGTACGCCCTCTGAATTGACAGAAACGTGCGGCAGCCGCAGAGAAACTGAGGTGGCCTCAGGGTTGCCCTACGCCGTATGGCTATATTTTACAGGCCGTTGGGTCGCCGTGGAATTATAGCGTGGAGTTATAACTTTTTTCATTTCTACGTTCACCGTAGCAATTCGACAAGCTGAAACAAAAGAATTGGTTAAAAAAAAAGAAAAAAAAAGAACGCACACGTTACCGTCCGTCTGGCCGCACGTTCGCCTTAGGGCCCCCTGCGGTCCCCCTGCGGTCGCCTTGTGGGCACCTTGAGTCTACCTTGCATCTGCCTTTAAAATTATATGGCCGCCGCATGGACTCCTTAAGGTCACCGTGCGACATCAAATCAAAGACCGTACGGCACCCCCACGTTTTCGGTCTCCACAACTTATAAATACCCCGTTCGGCTCCCCGAAAAATAAAAACATTTGTGACTGCTGCATTGTGTGACCGTGGAAATACTACGGCCGCCGTATAATTGCTAGAGGCCGTAGATTTTGAAGACCCCACAACCGCCGTGTAAAATGTGACCTCGGCCTCAGCACGAAAAGCCATTCAATCTGGGTGTGATTTCCGTGTCTGAGAATGATAACCGAAAGGGAAAAAGTAAAAATCATGGAGTTCAGTCATGCTCAATATGTAGTGATGACTTGAGAATATAATGGCCATCCCATTAAATGTGGACAAAATGATATGTTGAAAAGCTCCTGTGGAGTGAAGTCAAAGGCCTTTAAGAGGCACACCTTTTATTATTGAATGTGTTCACAACAAGAAGGAAAAAAGATGCCAGTATACATCGCTAACATACCAAATTGAGAGTTCGCAAAATCGACGAATTGTTCATCCCCCAAATTGTTGATAAATGTCATCGAGCCGAGCACAACAAGAGCTGAAGCAATTCCAATGATTCCAATAGAAGGAAGTGACATTGTCTTTTCGGTAATGTATCCATACTGCAACAAAAATGTTTTTGTTTGTATTAAAAAAAAATACAGTTGCAATACTGTACACCTCTACGTTGTATTTCAATGTGAATAATACATTGAACATTATAGGTCTGTGCATGTGTGCAATAAAGCGGTTTTGGTAGTGGTGGAATTTCTGGTGTAAGTGTGAGTGTTTCTGTCTTTTTATAAATCAAATCCACAGTAGATTGAACGATTCCATGTGGACATCCGACTTGTGTTGTTCTTTCACCATGCTCATGTCTTTTAATGGTAGTCACATCTAACCTGGTGATTGGTATTGTATGAAAAGCATGTTTCGGGAACAAATGAAATGATGGTTCATGAAACTCCTTGTGTCAGGCACGATATCAGGTTACACTGCACTTGCTCATGCTGTCCTGATGTTTGATCCCATTTGCTGGCACAGTTCAAATGCAGTGTGCACCGGCTGAGCATGCAATCAGTCATCTGGACCACAGGTGTGATCAGGCGTCGCACGGCACTATTTATACACAGTGAAAGTCTCCACCATCCCAAGTCTATCAATACGAGACACCTGACCGACAGCCACACCAACATATGATCAGGGATTGTACAAGTGTTTAAGTGCCGAAGCGAACCTTCAGAATCTCTCCCCTCCTCACCCTCAGAATTACCTTTTGAAAAAGCATATTGTGCATTAGTTTGAATAAAACTTGGCATTGATAAATTACAGATATATTTTACAAGGAAAAGGAGAAAAGGCTTCTGATTGCACATCCTCACAGTTGTATATTTTCACGTGAAAGGTAATTCAAATAAATGCACATTGTCATGTGTGTTATGGCTCATGTGACGGAATACAATTGATGGGTTCCTGCAACGTGGCTAATCATTGGAATTAAGAATTTTTTTTTCCATGTTTTGACTTTCTCAAATCTTGAAATAATTCCTTCAGGTCAATGTTTTATGTAATTCCATGTTCTCTTTACCAGAGGAGAGCGCAAAAAGTCTTTGTTGCACCAATGAAGAATGGATGTATGTTTTGATCAACTTGGAAAAGCTTCACTCTCAAAAGCTTCCAACTTGCTTGCTATTTGAACACAAAGAGGAGCCATATCACACCAGCAGTAGAATAATGGTTGTGAACTCAAACAAAATTTATACATAGCAAGATAAACAACAAACGTTTGTGCAACATTAAAATAAGATGAAAGGATGCCTAATGTTGCACTGCGACTTACACATTGGTTGCAAGAGAAATAGTGTGTTGAATACTGTTGTTCTTGGATCATCTAGAACTTGTTGCCTTCCTGAGCCAAACATCAAATTTTCAATTCACTCAATATATGTTTGACTTTTACTTTTACAAATGACAGAGTTCATAGAACATCTCATCCCACACACTCATGAGAAAAGACGACACGGGGAGGGTCCACGAGTGGTAAATTTAATTTGTCCAGATGACATAATATGCGCCAATATTTTGTCCAAATTCTGCAAAACGGAATGATTTTGAAAGTACCATGATGGCGATTTCGTTCTGCAAAGTTCAAGTAAATACTTCAATCGAAATAAAACAAAAAAATTTAAAGTTTTAGAAAAAACCTTTTTTTGGAAGTTTACTGCCGTTGGTTATGCGACTTTCACACCACCGTCTTTCACGAGTTATTTTAGTTATTTGTGTCTGTTATTTGTATCTTTTCTGACATCTTTAAAAACAGTAAGCTTTCTGTTTGGAATGATTTTCAATTATCCTTGATGGCCAGACAGACAGACAAACAGTTATCCCCGTCTGTGCACATGCTCGATTGGGGTGAATTATAAACCAAATTACCGCTAAGTTTCAGGATCGTGTTCAGATTCACGTTCTGATTCGTGTTCAAAATTTAACATTCGATGATAACCTCGATCATAAACCGATGTTTGTAGACAGCCAGACAGCACTAACTCCACTTTCTGCTTCGTGTGAGCAGGATAATTATGATACGCAGAACAGTGCTTTCAGGTTACATCAGCAGATACTTTAATGACTTGAATTACAAAGACCCCAGTAAATAAAGCACAATTCAACGCAATATCTCGAATTTGAACATGAGATACCGGCATAATGAGATAAATTCACATAAAACAGGACAAACTGATTTAACTTTCATGTAAAATTCCAATGTCATGTCTCATGGATTATTGTCACCCTTGTTTTTGTTCTCAAGCACGATTTTAATGCAGAAACACATATTTTTCATCAAATAATGTGTATTTTATCTTGTAGTAAGCAATGCAACAAATTTTACACAACGAACCTAATTCCTGCAAATATGGTCTAATTTGCCAAATACAAGCGTTTTTAACAACACATCATCTTGTTCTCCAAAGATACTGGACATGGCTATCATATTATATTGTGAGATATTTACTGATATTTAATGAAATGAATGTTTCATTGAAATCATCATTGTGAACTTGACAAAACACAAGTTATTCCAATTTTCCTTGTGTTTTTCAGGAGGCATGAACACAAACGCTGTCGGATATTTGCCTCTCAACTGTCACACTGGATGTGTCGGATATTCCCTTGGATTACGGCGGTCGAGATATCATGTCGGTTTTCAAGTTCATTATGTGTATGTCTATCTCTCAATGCAGTAATCACAGCGGCTTGTTTTTATAATAGATTCAATTCACCCATTCTCTTGTACATTGCTTTATCATTGTTCGCTGACACTTTATTTGGAGTCGTGGTAATATCATGCTATTTCAGTAGAATAATGGCAAGATGTGAATTAATATCATTTCATCTGTGTTTGTTTCAGTTCTTTAGTAGACATTTTACATTGTTTCAGAGCATACATAATACATTCACCACTGATTCATTCACCACTGAGCATTCACCACAGTTTCATTCTAATATGTGACTTTTTGAAAATTAAAAAATTCATCGAAAAATGAATAATTAATCGATGAAATGATTAATTAAAAACCAAAAATACCCTTTTATAGCCAAATCACTTGTTCACTGTCGTGTCCAAATATCCACTTCTTAGCTCAAAAGATGCCTGAAATATTGCCCAAGTTAGAAAGAAAATAAGTAAATAATAAATAAATCATTAATAATGAAGTAACTATTCAACTCATTGATAAATCCAAAAAAGAAAAAAACACCATCTTTTGAAAAGCACATCTTCACTTTTGTCCCAAAATTTGAGCTTCCAAGCTCAAAGGATGGCTGAGATATCGCCCAGACAAACAAAGAAGAAAAAAGAGTGAAAATCTTCTTTTGGTGCCTGGCGATGATGTCATGCATCACCTGGATAGGGAATAGTAAAGGAGTCGTGTACAATATGCCAGAATACATCGCTAAACTATCAAATTGAGAGTTCGCAATATCGATGAATTTTTCACCCCCCAAATTGCTGATAAATGCCCTCCAGCCGAGCACAATCACGGCTGAAGCAATTATAATGATTCCAATGGAAAGAAGCGACATTGTCTCTTGGGTATTGTACTCGTACCATAACAACAACAACAATTCTTCAATCGGATTTGCAAAATAATACAACCACAATACTGAACACCTTTGTGAAGTATTGTGATGCTGCTTCTGCACATGCGTGAATAACACTTGTGGATTTCAGATTCGGATCCGAGTAATGCACACAACATCCAGGTTCTCAGACATTTATTTCCATAAATGCATGTTCACAATATCCCCTTCCCCTTGTCTGGTGGGATTCTATCTCTTTGATGTGTTGGAGAATGGTGGAGAACAGACTCCCTTTCTTTCTTCTGGATTACCTTTTCCTCTTCATGACACATTCATGATGTATGATTTTACGCCAGTTTTAATTTCCGCATGAACGAAATTCACCATATGTGCATGCGATAGATAGCTGTTAGTCCAATGGAGACTGATTCTATTCCCTTGCATCAAGATACATTGGCTTGGAAAAAGACGATTTATTTACACATATTATTTTGATTATCATTTTCACTTTGGACATGCAGGACATTTGATTCATCGAACACACCATGGACTTTTCCTGAACGTTATATTTTGATGGTCGGGCATGGCTGTGGTCTCGGATTATTCAGCTTAGGTTTCTACATTTTTCCATTGACGTTCGACACCCACCTTTTGCCGTCGGGATTGACACCCGGTTCAGCAGCACAGGTCAGGTCAGGTCAGGTATGGGAGCATGCGCTGGAGCTCCTCGTCACTGCGTCCATTTCCACAGGTACTCCAGTGGCCTCTGTCCAGCCATCCCCCAGGAAGAAGCCGAGCCCATCCCCATCTCCTTGAGATGCTGATCAACCTGCTGCAACCATGAGGCACGTGATCGGTCCATTCGGTGACTCCGCTCATGAAGCTCCCTCGCAGAGAGAATCTGAGGAGCAGAATCAGCGTCAGGAAATGAGTAACATGTCCATACAGCCAGAGCTGATATTCACAGACTATGTCGGTAACAAATCTCATTTCAGTCTCACACAGGAACTGAACGTTGGACACAAAGTCCGATCAGCGAGAGCCAAGGATTCTCTGTCGAGGCCTGGTCCCAAAGGAATTAAATCGCCGTATCAGATCCCTGGTCAGAGTCCAAGACTCACTTCTGTAGAGAAACACGGGAAGCATCTTGGTCCTCAAGACTTGGATTTTTCCTCCCACACAGGAACCGGCAGCACCACACCCCATGGTCTGGTGAATCCATGACTCCCCTGCTACACCAGATGTCTGTTGACCTCTGAAACAGCCAGCAGAGACACGAACATCACTGCGAAGTTCAGTGAATCTGTCCGTGACCTCAACATCCTCGCCATAAACAGGTACAGACAAGAGAGCAGCATCAAAGATGTCATTGAAAGCCTGGATCTTCCTTTACCTTCCAATAGTAAGGAATGAATAGACATATGTGTGTGAAGTCAGTGTGCAACTAACTTTCAAACAGTACATAATTAATAGATATGTAGTCAAACAGCTTCACTGTGAAAGGAACATTCAAGTCGAACGTAATTTGTTGATGTTCGTGTTGTCTGCGACCAACGTTCACACAGGAGGTGATGAATAGGCATATAGTCTTCACGGCTTCACAGCTTCACGTACGGTCTCACAGCTTCCCGTACGGCCTCACAACTTCACGGTTTCACAGCTTCACGTACAGCCTCACAGCTTCACCGCTTCAGAGATGTTCTCAATTTAATTTTGGTACCTGAACTTATCAATGGCCTCTTGCCATTCTGGTCGTTTCTAATCCAAGTTATGGGACTGCATCCGACATGGCAAGTGACCCGGATTTCAAGGGTTTGACCCGTTCAGTTTGTGAATACCTGCAGACCCGTATTGTTTGTGACTACCTGCAGACCCGTATTAATTTCGTCAAAACCCGTATTGGATGGAAATTCGATCCATTCTGAAAACGCAATGTTTCGCTTCCATTCCACTCGCAAGGTTTGACCCATACTGTGAGACCTGGGATGCGTTCAGTTGCCAAGTTTATTTTGGAGTGCTCGCCAAAAGGCTTAAGCACTCTAGCAAGCATTCCATCATTCGACACTATTGATAAGGAACGGCTGGCTTGGCAAGCTATAGCAAGCTCATTGATCATGGAGCACACCAGGGGTGTGTTCAGTTATCAAGCAGCAAGCTTTTCGTTTGGGGGCTTGCTTGATTACTTAAGCCACTGGGCAAGCGCTACACAAGATGATTATTAATGGAACACAAAAACCCCTGGAGCGTCCTGCAGCTGATACGCAATGTGTTCCTCAAAGTCAATTGGCTGTGTGACGTTATGAGGTTTCTCTCACTGAAAGGCACGTCACCATCCTCCAGGATTCCACATGACGAATCACCTCCGATCATGTCTAATAAATAAATAACTTGGTTTTGATTCCCACCAACCAGTTTTTTGTCACCTCCAACTTTCCATGTGTGCTGAATATGGAATTTGAACCTGGGTTTCAACAATCATGCTCCACTGCTTCAGATGAGAGCACTCAATGGAGTTTTCTTGATGTTTCTCCTTCATTTAACAAATCAACCATCCAAGAAGAAAGTCACAATTTGGCCAAACGCTGAAAGACTCCCTCAGGCCCAATGACTCTCTTTGGAATTGTGCTTTGAGTGTATATAATGGGGAATCTGATACAACATACTTGTGAAGACCGAAAGCTTCTGGACACGATACAAGTAAGTGTGTGATTGTGTATGTAAAGTAGAATGCATCTCATCGTGGAGTTCGATCGATCGAGTGCATCTCATAAAATATTATATAGTACGAGCAGGGGCGACCACAGGGCTGCCTTGGATTTTTTGGGGTGTGGGGGGGGGGGGGGGAGGGGTGAGATACCTGTTATTACCTGGCTGGGTGAGCTTTTATCGCTTGTGTGACGTGTTGAATAACGTGTTGGACACAGAAATAATAACGTACAAACTCTTGAAAATTAATTATGTCGTGTTGTTTTCTGGATAATCAAGATGTGTGAGTGTGTGTGTGTGTGTGTGTGTGTGTGTGTGTGTGTGTGTGTGTGTGTGTGTGTGTGTCTGTGTGTGTGTGTCTGTGTGTGTGTGTGTGTGTGTGTTTAGGATAGCAGTACACCAAGTAAATGGGTCGGAATTCTGGACTTGTGCAAAACCGAAATGTCATTGTAACAGATCCATGTGTTTTCGCTCATTTCGCTTAATTTAACATATTACACCCATTTATGCAGGAAAGTACTTACTACGTGATTACATATTTGAGAATGCTGCAAATGTATGAGGTTGAAATGTTTCAGCGAGATTTGTGTGTTGCATCGATTTTAATTCTCGTAACGTCTAACTTGGTGATTGGTATTGCATGAAAACCATGTTTCAGGAACAAATTAAATGACGTTTCAGGAGAATCCTTTTGTCAGGAACGACATTAGGTTACACTGTCTGCACTTGTTCATGCTGTCCTGATGTTTGATCCCATTTCCTGGCACAGAATCAATGCAGTGTGCACCGGCTGAGCATCTGGAGCACAGGTATGATCAGGCATCGCACGGCACCATTATTACACAGTGCACGTCTCCACCATGCCACGACTCTCAATACCAGACGCGCGATCGACAGCCACGGCCCTGAATGATCAGGGTTTGTGCAAGTGTTTCGGTTCACGAGTCGAACACTCAGATTCTCTCCCCTCTCCACCCCCCCACCCTCACCCTCACAATTACCTTTCCAAAATGCATATTGTGCATTCGTATGAATAAAAGTTCTGCATTTTTAAATTACAGACATATTTTACAAGGAAAAAGAGAAAATGCTTCTGATTGTACGTTCTCACAGTTGTGTACTTTTCACATGATCGGTAACTCAAATAAATGCACATTATAATGTGTAGGGTGGCTCACGTTATGGAATACAATAGATGGGTTCCTGCAACAAGGGTGATCATTGAAATTTAAATTTATTTTCCCATTTTTTCATTTATCAAATGTAGAAATAAATTCATTCAGGTCAATATGTTGTGTAATTCAATGTTCTATTGACAAGGTGATAGCCCAAGAAGTCTTGATTGCACCAATGAAGAATGGATTTATGTTTTGATTAACTTGCAAAAGCTTCACTCTCAAAAGCTCCTGACGTGGTTGCTGTTTTAACACAAAGAGGAGCCATATCACACCAATGGTAGAATATGGGTTGTAAACTCCAACAAAATCTATGTTCGGCAAGATAAAGAACAAATGCTTGGTCATAGTGAAAATAAGATGAAAGGATAGCTCATGTTGTACTTATACTTCAACATTCATTGTTAGAGAAATACTGTGTTGAGTTTTGTTGGTCTTGGGAAATCTAGAACTTGTTTGCTTCCTGAGCCAAACCAACAAATTTTCATTTCAATCAAAATGCTTGATTTTTACTTTTACCAACGACCGAGTTCATAGAACATCTCACCCCACACACTCATGAGAAAATACGACACGGGGAGGGTCTGCGAGTTGTCCAGATGACTTAAAATGCCGTAATATTTCGTACAAGTTCTACCAAACGGAAGGGTTTTGAAAGTACAATGATGGCAATTTTGTTCTGTAGAGTTCAAGTATATAATTCAATCGAAATAAAATAATGATTTCAAAAGTTGCAGAAAAAACTTAATTTTTTTCGAAGTTTACTGCCATTGATTATGCGACTTTCACAGCACCGGATTTAGCGACTTACATGAATTATTTGTGTCTGTTGTTTGTATCTTTTTTGACCTCTTTAAAAACAGTAAGTCTTCGGTTTGGAAGGATTTTCAATTCTCTTTTTTGGGCAGACAGACAGAATTATCTTTGTCCCCGCATGTGCGCATGCTCGATTGGGGTGAATTATGAACCAAATTACTGCAAAGTTTCAGGTTCTTGTTCAGATTCACGTTCTGATTCGTGTTTAAAATTATAATTCAATGGTAAATAAGTTGTTCGTCGATCTGAACTGATGTTTGTGGACAGAAAGATAGACATAGTGAAGCAGTGGGCACTAACTCCACTTTCTGCTTCGTGTGAACAGGGTAATTATGATACGCAGAACAGTGCTTTCAGGTTTCAGCAGATACTTTAACATGAATTACAAAGACTACGGTAAATAGAGCACAATTCAACAAAATATCTTGAGATAAGATACACACACATTATCGTCAGGAAAATTATGGAGGATTTGAACTTAAGGTTCCGGCATGATGAGTTAAATGTACATACAACAGGACGAACTGATTTAACTTTAATGTTAAATTCCAATGTCATGTCTCATGGAGTAATGTCACCCTGTTTTTGTTCTAAAGCACGATTCTAATGCAGAAACGCATGTTTTTGATCAAATAATGTGGATTTTAGCTTGTCGTAAGCAAAACAACAAATTTTACACAACAAAACTTATTCCTGCAAATATTGTCTAATTTGCTGAATGAAAGCGGTTTTAGCAACACATCAGCTTGTTCGTTAAACGTTATTAATCCTCTGTGCACTGCACATGGCTATCATATTAAATGGTATCATATGTATGGATATTTAATGTAGTGAATGTTTCATTGTGATCATCATTGTGAACTTGACAAAACAAAAGTTATAACAATTTTCATTGTGTTTTTACAGATGACATGAACACAAACCTTGTGGGATATTTTCCTCACACGGTCACACTGGACTTGTCGGATATTCCTTTGGATTCCGGCGGTCGAGTTATCATGTCGGTTTTCACGATTATTATGTGTATTTCAATCCCTCTCAACGCAGCAATCATAGCGGCTTGTTTTCATCGTGGATTACATTCACCCATGCTCTTGTACATTGCTTTATCATCGCTCGCTGACACTATATTTGGAGTCGTGCTAATATCATGCTTTTTCAGTGGAATAATTGCAACACGTGAAAAAATATCGTTCAATGAGTGTTTGTTTCAGTTGTTTAGTATACATTTCACAGTGTTTCAGCAGTTTCTCACCACATGGTTGATGTACATTGACCGACATTGGGCTATTTTTTGGCCGTACAGTTATGTGGCTCTGATGGTGAACAAAGGTGGTGCTGTGAAACTTGTCATTGTAGTTTTGACAATCGGATTGTTGTTGAGTGTAAGCTATGTTGTAGTACCAACAACAATGGTGTACTGCAACTACTCTGTGGTAGTTCGTGATGTCATCTGTGCTTCATCTCCTGTTGCAAGATCAGCTTGTGGAAATGTTAATCCTTCACTCATGCATTCTCTATTTTTTCAGTATCTTGTGTCTGGTTTAACCGGTTTTACAGCACTGTACTCTACTTGGTGTATTGTTCGTAAATGTCGTAAATCATCCACAGAGGCAAATATAAAAGCCTTGCACACATGTTTTACACAATTGTTTGCATCTCTAGCGCAGTTTATACTACTTATTGTCTCGATGGCGTTGAAACGATTTGTAAGACTTCCCACGTTTGGTTTTATCTTGAATCTTTTAAGTGCAGTCACACCGGCCTTTGTTAATCCATTAATATTTGGGTTCAGAATGCAGGAGATTCGCTCAACGATCGTTCTTGCTTTCCGTAAAATGTACGTAATTCACCATAAAAAGCCATTCAATCAGGATGTGATTGCCGTTACTGAGAATGATAACCTTGAAAGGAAAAAAGTGAAAATGGAACATGGTCGTACTCCATAGGTCGGAATTGCATGGAATAAAATGGCCACCCCAAAAATTGTGTATAAAATGATATCCTGAAAAGCTACTGGAGAATGAAGTCGAATGCCTTTAATAGCAAAATCTTTTGTTCTCGAATGTGTTCCGAACTAACAAGAATGAAAATCAAGTACAGGAGCATGCAAAGGACACTGGCCCATGAAAAAAAAATCCTCCAGTATGGGACATTGCCGGGCACGTTCTGTACCACCCTTGCCACCGTACTGCACATGGAGATGGAATAGTTAGGGAGCGGTGAACTTCTTAGGTAAACAAATGCAAATGATTGTTAATCATTAAAATGTACTTCTGAGGAAAATGTGTTCAAATTTTGGGGTTTTTTAAATGTTTTTAATTTTTTTTGGGGGGGGGGGGACCAGGTCACTCTACCCTGGATATGCTGCTTCTGGTCTCCCAACAATAGCTGGTGCTCCTCCACCAAAGACATGTAATCAGAGCCCTCTCCCTGGACATATCGCATGCTTTTGACATAGTCTGGCATCCTGCCCTGCTCAGCAAACCCTCTTCCGATGGTATCCAAGGCCATCTCCAATCATGGTTCGCAGACTTCCTCTTCTGTGGCAACCAACATGTGGCCCTACATAGAGTTCTCTCATCACCTCTTCCTGTCCAGGTTGAGTTCCTCAAGGCAGCATTCTGGGCCTGTTCTTTTTCTGGTTTTCATCAATGATCTCTCTGACTCTTGGAAAATCCTCTTTATTTATTTGCTGATGACTCCACCCTCTGTCGTACCATCTGCCATCCCTCAGACCGGCAAGCACCAGCTTCTTCGCTCTCTGCAGATTTGGGTAAAATCACAAACTAGTCCAACACCTGGAACATGCCTTTCAATCAGGACAAATCTCACACTCTCACTTTGTCTCTCTGAAAGGACCGTTTGGGAAAGCCGCCCATCTACTTTTTGAAAAATCTGCTGCAAGAAGACGTTTCATTCAAGCTTCTTGGTCTCACTATCTGCCATGATATTTTCTGGGAAAGCCACATTTCCAACCTGGCCTCCAAAGCCAGTCGCCAACTGGGAATCCTCCGTCGTGCAAAGTCCTTCCTCTGCCCACCTGAGCTCCTGACCCCATACAAAGCTTTTGACCACAGCCTGATGGAGTACTGCTCCCCCTCTGGGCTGGTGCTCCTGCCTCTGACCTTTCTCCACTTCATGCTGTGCAAACCAAGGCATTTAGGATTATTGCTATCTCCAGAGGTGAGTCTAAGTGTTTGGGCCTCTCACTCTCTCACTGCAGGCAGGTTGGTGGTCTTTCTGTCTTCTCCCATAATCTTTCCAGTCTTACTCCCCCTTCTCTGTCTGCGATATGTTAAATCTTACTCCCCCCCCCCCCAATATTTCTGCAGGGCGCTCAAGGTCCGTCAGCAGCCGCCTTCTGGTGAAACTAATAAAATCACGAATCACTGCTCACCTTCACTCTATTATTCCTCTTTTTTCCCACCATTGTAATAAACTCACACACTCTCTTCAATGCCATTCTTCCCTCCAGGTCTTCCAAACAGCCGTTCACCACCACCTCTTATCTTCCCTCATACAAAACCTTGATCTTTTCTACACCCGTTAATCCACCCCAATCCCACCTCCTTCAGATTCCCTGCTTTCCTTCCTGAAAGTCCCTGTGATGTCCATCTATTGTATCATGTGTTCCCCACCCCATCTCTCTGCCTTCCACATATCTCATAATATCTCTGTTTTTTGTTTTGGACTTCCCTCGACCGGCCCTCATGTCTCATGTCCCCCTTGCTGTGCATTGTGTGTTAACTCTCATACGAGCATTGACAGTGCATAAAAAATAATAATAATAACACTAGTTTATGTGAAAAAAAGTAATTCTGAGGTACTGTAAATGTGTAAAAATGATTCTGCTTGCCTTGCATCATATGGAGACGGATTTGGGGAGGAGTGTTGTTCAATGATTGATTGATTAATTGATTATTTACATTATTAAAATAAATGATAATCGTAAACTAATTGATTCTTCATCAATTGTCTCATAGCACACCTAAATCACTACTGTTTCATCCGAATCTGTAATTTTTTGAAAATTATAAAATAAATCGAAAAATGAATAATTCATCGATTCACTGATTCATCAATAAAACAAAAATACCCTTTATAGCCAAATCACTCATTCACTGTCGTGTCCAAATATGGGTTTCCGATCTCAATCAGTGCCTGCTATATTGCCGAAATTAAAAAGAAAATAAATAAGTCATGAATAAATCGATAATAGTTAAGTGATGAATCAATTCATTGATAAGTCAAAACAAAACAAAAAAACAGTTTTGCAAAAGCACAACTTCACTTTTGTCCCCAGATTTAGCTTCCATGCTCAAAGGATGGCTGAGATATCACCCAGACAAACAAAGAAGAAAAAGGAGTAAAAACTGAGTCCGACCTTCCTTTGGTGCCTGGCGATGATGTCATGCATCGTATGGATATGGAATGGGAAAATCGTGGTGTACAATATGCCAGAATACATTGCTAAAGTATCAAATTGAGAGCTTCCAAAATCCATGAATTTTTCATCCTCCAAATTGTTTATAAATGTCATCTAGCCAAGTATAATTACGGCTGAAGCAATTACAATGATTCCAATGGAACGAAGCGACATTGTCTCTTGAGTTGCACTAATAACATAACAATTTTTTTTTAATCTCAATTGCAAAATAAAACCACCACAATACTGCACGCCTTCTGATGTATTGTGATGCTGCATCTGCACCTGCGTGAATCATACATTTGCCATGATCGGTGTGTGCATGTGTGCCAAAAAGTGGTTTTGGTAATGGCAGAATTTCTGGTGTACGTATGAGTCTTTTTCAGACACCCATCTAGTTCTGGGAGAAGTAAACTTCTGGCGGCGAGGGTAAACTATTTTGCCTTGGAGACAAATTTATTTATTTTTTGGAAATCATGGCCACGTTTGGCATTAGAAGAGTTTAAATCCAAAGAGGAAGAGTGGTCACTTTATGGGGAGTGGTTTCAGCACTATTTCGCAGTTAATGACATTAAGAGTGTGGGTCAGCAACGATAGATACTGCTGAGTGTTGGCAGTGTACCAACCGACACACTCATGTCAAGCTTTTTCAAAATGTGAAAGCTGGGGTACATCTCTTTCTCAGAGTTGATTTCCATTGTTGAACAACATTGGAATCTGAAGCCATCAATGACAGTGCAGCATGATAAGCTGAATATATTCAGGCAGGAAGATAGTGAGCCCATTTCAGATTATGTAGCAGCCTCCTATATATTGGCTGAACGGTGTGAATGAGGAAGTAATTTCGAGGAAAATTCTGTGTGATCACTTAGTCTGTGAAAATGCGAACAAACACATCAAACTCAGATTGCTGTGAGAAGAATCATTGGATTTCGACAAGGCCATACATATATCTTCTGCAATGGAATTGACAGAAAAAACACATTTGGATCTCCGTGAACACGATGTATTGGGGTAGGAGGTAGCAGGAAACAAAATGACAAGTTTGTGTGGTGAAAGAGCAGAAAGTGTGGAGAAAACAATGAAAGTGCCGCTGCGCAAAATGAGTGGTCTCTTGCACACTCATTTGTTGCGATTTCAAACACCGGCTGAGATGCCCATGAACAGGAAGCTCCATACATGAATAAACACAGTTGTCCCAATCAATACCATGATTGAGCATAAACAACTGTCGTAAAAGTTAGCTCATGATTCGTGGCCAATTTAGGAATTTGATATTGGACAATACATTCCACTTTGGAATTACAACTCTGGCTACAAATATGTGCCGGTCACATTAATGATCAAACTAGAAGGTCACTCAGTAGAGCGCATACCTCTTCCACGTAATACCTAATCCGCAAAAACATATCGAGCCCAATACAATTTTGAAACATTATGCAATACATTGTTTTCAGCCCGATCTCTCGATGATGAAGAATCACTGAAAAAGTTATCATATCTTGATCCGCATTCGGATCTTCCCCAAAATCGAACTCCTTTGTCTTGGTTACAGTCCCAAACTGTCCACCAAGTTTCATTCAAATCCGTGCACAACTTTATGAGATATCGTGCTATATAGTATTAGTTTCGCAGTTTCTCTCGATGGTGAAATATCACTGAAAAAATTACCAGATCCGGATCCGGATTTGGATCTTCACCAAAATTGAATCACTTCTTCCTATTCAAACAACCAATGTGACCACCAAGTTTCGTCAGGATCCTTCCACAACTCATTGAGATACCGTGCACACAGACAAACAAACAAGCAAACAAAAAAAAGATGTTGTGCAGAGCATGGTACTTGCAAAATCCATGAAACAAATTTGACCTCAAAAATAATTGATGATTGAATTAAATGACCAAATCTGCAAGTCCTCTCCAAATTTCAAGTCAATCAGATGAAAATTGAGGCTTTTAGGAATACCACCTCAGTTGTTGACCATGGGCCTGTGTTCAACTTTTGGTCCATGTTGACCTCTACAATAATTGGCTTGTCGAATTCAATGTCCGGAAATATCAATCCTCTTCAAATTTAAAGTCAATCGGATGAAAATTGAGGATTTTAGAAATACCATCTTAGTTGTTGACCATGGGTCGATATTGACCCTTTGGTCCATGTTTTTATAAAATAATAATTGGCTGGTTGAATTCAATGACCTGAAGTATAAATCCTCTTCAAATTTAAAGTCAATCGGATGAAAATTGTGGATTTTACACGTCTAACCTGAGTTGTTGATCTTTGGCCGATGTCAGCGTTTCTCAACCTTTGATGGCCCATGGGCCCCCCTACCGAGTCACTTAACATTCCTGGTCCCCTCCCCTTCAATAAAAAGATGCAGATTTCGTTTTATGAAATTTATTTACTCAGTCTTAAAAGGTAAATCAAAGTAAACATCTTTCTCAGCAATACAATCAATGAGACACTTGCTGTTGGGCTTGTCTGACGAGGCCTCTTATGTCCGGCTCCGTCTTGGACACAGCAAGGCGAATATCATTCCCAACGTCAAGACGGTTTCTGGACTTCGTTTTAATGGTCGCAAGGTCAGAAAATCCAGTTTCGCAAAGATATGTTGTGGCGAATTGAATGAGCATTCGGGATGTCTTCTTGCTGAGTAGTGGATACGCATCCTGAACAGACAACCAGAAGGTGGAGTGGTCTTCTTTGTTACTGAAGACCAGCTTCATTGCTTTTGAAACCTTAAACTCGTCCTGCTCCTCTGCTTCATCTTCAGTTGGTTCAATTTCGTCGTTAAATGGGTCTTTGTGCCAAGGAACATCCAACGGTGCATCGTCGAAATACGATTTGAAATCAGCGGAGAGATTGTCGAGATGTCGAGTGATGGAATCTTTGATGCCGACGGGAAGCTCAATCCTCTGCGTCTGCAGGTGCTCGTCCAAGAAAGGAAACGAGTCAGTGGACCCGGCCTCGATTCGTGCCTGCCAGACTTCCATTATAGCAGACAGTCCGGCAAGCTTGTCTTGAACATCACTGACTGTCACATCATGGCCTTGCAAGGACCGGTTCATTTCGTTGAGTCGGCCGAATATATCGGCCAGGTTGGCGAGCATCATGATGAACTCTTCATTGTCGAAGTGGACATGGAGGTTGTTTTCGTTGTCTCGCAGGAAGATTTCCACCTCAACCCGGAATTCATACAGCCGAGAGAGGCATTTCCCCTTTGATAGCCAACGGACTTTTGTGTGGAACAGAAGTCCAACATGTTCCACTCCCATTTCGTTGGCCAGGAGTTGGAAGAGCCGATGATTTTTGGCCTTCGCACGAATGAAGTTGATCACTTTGACTGCGACGTCCATGACTTCCAGCAAACGAGGTGGAAGAGTCTTTGACGCAAGAGCATATCAGTGTAGCGAACAGTGGGAGGACGTCACATGGGGCCATTCGTTCTTCACAAGCGTGACGAAGCCTCCTCTGACGCCAACCATCGCTTGGGCACCATCAGTACAAATGTGCTTGAAATTCTGCCAACGGAGTTCATTAGCTTAAAAAAAGAGTCCACAATAGCTTTGATATCTGCCGCTGTCGTTGTGGTTCGTAGGGTATTGCAGAACAAGAACTCTTCCTTCATCTTTCCCTTTCTCTCGTAGCGAGCGAAGGCGATCAACTGGATCTCCAGGGCGGTGTCGGTAGACTAGTCTAATTGAAGGCTAGCCTGGAACTTGCTTTGTTTGATTTCGGAGCAAACTTGACGGCACACATCAGCGGCCATGTCGTCAATCCGTCGTCGTATCGTTTCATTAGAGAGCGAAACTTGCTGGATCTTCTTTTTCGCCTCTGGTCCGATCATCAATTCCACCATTTTCTCTGTACATGGCTTGATAAGGTCCTCAGCAATAGTGTGCGGTTTCTTGCACTTCGCAATTCGGTATGCCACTTCATAGCTGGATTGAAGAGCAGGTTTTTCTTCTGGCCGGAATCCAAATTTGGGAAGTGTCGCTTCATGGTCATATAGTGATCGTTTCACAGACAGAGCGTCGATATTATCTTCCTTCCTTCCGGGATGCATCTTGTCGCGATGGTTTGAAAGTTTGGAAGGACGTAGTGACGCATTTGACATCACGACCGAGCGGTGCAGACATTGCGCGCAGTCCACGCCATCTCGAGTGACATTCGTGAATCCAAACTTGACATAGCTGTCATTCCATTTTCGAACCTTCGACATCTGAGAAAAAAATTGAAAAAAACAAAATTGTAACGTTTTAGTAAACATTGGTTTACTATGAATGCTCTGTGGGCTCCGCCTTCTCTTTTAAAATCGTGGTTAAACTCATCTACCCTTTTTACTTTGATACTATGACCGGAGACTCGTCACCTTAATTGTACATTACAAGCTTCTGCATTCTGAATCGCAGTTTTCGGCGTCTGCTCATGGCCCCGCGGTGGAAGGCTGATGGCCCCCTTGGGGGGCCACGGCCCCCCGGTTGAGAAACGCTGGCCTATGTTGACCTTTTGATCCATGATGACCTTAAAAATAATTGCTTAATTGAATTCATTGACCTGAAATATAGATTCTCTTCAAATTTCAAGTCAATCGGATGAAAATTCTTAGAAATCGCACGTAAATTGTTGAGCTTCGGCCTATGTTGACGTTTTGACCTTCTGACGTCAAAAACAATAGGCTTCTTCCTTATGGCAAACTCTAACATGTGGTGAAGGCTCTTGAAGATCGGTTTAAAATTATGACCTATCGGCGATAAACAGAAGAAAAGTGTGTGTGTGTGTGTGTGTGTGACAGTGTGTGTTTGTGAGTGTGTGTGTGTGTGTGTGTGTGTGTGTGTGTGTGTGTGTGTGTGACAGTGTGTGTTTGTGAGTGTGTGTGTGTGTGTGTGTGTGTCAGTGTGTGTCAATGCGTGTGTGTGTGACAGTGTGTGTGTGTTTGTGAGAGTGTGTGTGTCAGTGTGTGTCAGTGTGTGTGTGTGTGTGTGTGTGTGTGTGTGTGTGTGTGTGTGAGTTTGTGTCAGTTTGTGTGTGTATGTTGTCAGGTCAACTAAGGAATGGCAGCATGCGCCAGAGCAGCGCGTTGCTGCATCCACTTTCTTCAGGTACTCCAGTGGCCTCAGTCTGGACATTCCCCAGGCAGATGCCTGGCCCATCCCTCTCTCCTTGAGATGCCAATCAACCTGATGCAACCACAAGGCACGTGGTTGGCCTGTTGGCCTCCTCCACTCACGATGCTCCCTCCCTGAGAGAATCTGGTGAGCAGGATCAGCGCCAGGAAAACGAGCCACATGTCCATTCAGCCGCAGCTGACACTCACGGACGATGCAGATAACAAATCTCATTTGAGTCTCTCTCAGCAACCGCTTATTGGACACAAAGTCTGACCAGCGAGAGCCAAGGATTCTCCGAAGAGACATGGTACCAAAGGAATTAAGTCTCCATGTAAAACCCCTCGTCAGAGTGCAAGTCTCACATCTGGAGAGCAAGACTGGAAGCACCAAGGACCTGAAGACTCAGTCTTTCATCCTCCCACAAAGGTACCGGCAGCGCCACACTCCATGATCCAGGGAATCCATAACTGTTGACCCAGACATCTATTGTACTTATTGAATCCCGGCCCATACGTCTGTTGTACTTATTGTGTTGTTGTACTTCTCGAAAATGTCCTGAATTAAAAATAACCAACGTTGAGAACCGAGTTGAGTGAATTTTATATAGTCTCTCTTTTCATGTGTGATTAAAATGCTCAATAGCAACCAATTTTCCTTCATGAAAGGTGCGGTATAATGTAATACCGTTATCTTAAAGAAAATTCATTAAAGTTTTGTTGTCGAACTCTGTGCCCTGATCAGTACACAATTTTTGAAGTTATCGCTTGCTTTCAATAAATATCTGTTCGAAGGCTAACATAAGAGTATGACCTCTTTTGTTTTTCAAAGGAACAATCCACACATATCTACTCCTCAAATCAATAAAGGTTAAAGCATGCTTGTACCCCTTATCATTATTGAATTAAATCAAGTCAGTTGACCAGATATATTGAACTTCTTTGGAACAAATCTTCCTTCTATTTTACTTTGTGATTTTTGGTTTATGTAATTAATAAGCTAATTTCTCTTCAATCTTAATGAGATCAAAAGATCCGATAATTGTTTTGAATTTCCAACGCCAAGTTGCAATTTCGCACTGATCATGTTCTTCACGATGAACCTATCAACTTTTTCTCTCGAGGTTGGATTTTGTATCAAAGACAAATTTTACAACATTTCTCGATCCACTTCGTGTTTTTCTTCCAAAGTCGTGATATTTCCATAATCAATATCATGCTTCATACACACTTCATCAACTCTGTTTTTAGGTTTAGACGAAGGTTTAGGCTTGTTAGCCTCATCTAATCTTTTGTCCAAGTTTGTTCCTGGATTACAGAAAGAATATCCTGGTTGATGTCACTCCCATGGTATTCCAGTTGTTGTAAATTTACTTTCTGATGAAACCTTTTGCACACTCCCGCACGTTTTGTTTGGAGATGAATTTACTCTTTTTAGAGCCATACACCACACATATCCCTTTTTGTTTAACCCTATTATTTTTACTTTTAACATACAAGTTATTTTAATCTTGGTTTTCTATTTAGATTTGAGACAACTAATTCATTTATAAGAAAAATTCCGATGGAGTGTGAAAACCTTTTTAATTACCAACATGTACATTTGAATGTGAATTTTTTAAATATATAGTCCAAAGAAATGCATAAACTCTGTTCATTTATTGAAGAAAAAAATGTAAAATTTAACCAAACTCAATTATAACGACATCATCAATAATATAATCTTTTCCTTCTTTCTGTTCTTTATCTCCACTTTCTCGTTAAAATCTTCTCCCTGAAATCACTGTTTATTCCCTTGACCCATATATTTTTGCTCAACAAGTTAATTCTTTGTTTTCCTCCTCAGTGTGTTGCGATTGATTCATTTTCTGCAATACCTCCAATCTTTTTTTAAATCTCACTGGTTTCCATATTTTAATATTCAATTATTCTCTCTCTTTCCTCCCCCTCTCTCTCCTTCCTTTCTCTCTTCTCCCTTGCCTCCTCTCTCTTCTCCATTGCCTCCTTCTCTTGCTTCTCCTTTGCGTTGTCCGCTCTCTTCTCCCTCGCCTCATTCTCTCTTGCCTCATGTCCTTCAACTCCTTCCTCATTCTTTCCTACCCTTGAACCACTTTCACCCCATTGAACATCATACATATATTCATCTGCATTTCTTGATATTCTTGCATCCAAATATATATATATATATATTTTTTTCCAACAGGAAACCACAAACATTTCTTCTGAATTTCTAAAAGAGCCTTGTATTTTCTCAACTTTAAAACATTTTCATTATTTAACATTTTAATTAAATCCAAACTTGTTGGTTTGGCAACATCAGTATAAAGCCAATCATTTATTGAAAGCACCCCATTCTTATGTTATAAAGCACACTTATTAAAATACCGAATACCCTTTTCTTGTCGGTATGCTTGGACACCGAAACGATAATTTTCTTGAAGCCTTCTTTCTGGCATTTATGTATCAGTAATGTATGATTCAAATGATGACAGTCAATACCTCCCCAACTTCCTTTGGTTAAATCAGTTTATATTCCCTGACTTAATATCTAAATTCCTGTTCTTTCTGTTTTCATTATATAAACTGGAGCAAAAGCATTATTGATTTTAGCTTTATTAAATTCTTTTATTTTTTGTTTGCAAAAGTGTGCTTCCACAAATATCATTAGCAGCACCAAGTGGAAAATATTCTTCCTTACGAGACTGATTTAATTCTTTCAGGTCTTCGAGGTTTATTTTAAATGACCAATTCCACTGCAAATAATTCAAATCATATCTCCAATGTTCTATTCCCATACAAAAGATATGGCCTTCTTTATAAAATATTATTTCAATTGGAACTGTGAATTCTGTATGACCCATATATAAAATCAACACTTCTATATCTTTGAAATACACAGCCATTTTATTTAAGGATATTGTGATAAATTACTTAATCTCACAAAGTCATTTGCCTCAGTCGGGCTTGGATAATTGATCAATTTATCAGCATTTTTAAACGTAATTTTTTTTTGTAATATTATATTTCTGTCATACAGCCTGTGTCTTTGTGTAATAACTTGCTTAATAAATATCCAGTTCTTGGGATACACCAAAGTTCGAATCCTTCTTTTCCAACATAAGTCATTTATATTAGATTAAAAATAACATCATAAATTTTTTTACTTTTGTTGAGTTGAAACAACACATACAGAAATAATTGACCACAACACTTGGAATTTAAACTTTGGACTTGAAATGTTTGATAAACACCTTCTGCAATAATTTTATGACTTCGACAGGTGGTGGAAGATGATAACTATTTAAATAATATTTAACCTGATGATTGCAAATGCAAACCCAATGAGAACCATTTTCATTTGATCTAAATTAATAATAATATTCTTTGTATCTTTGGATAAGTTTGTTAATTCATCTCTCATACAAATAACCACATTAACAGATTTTAATTTCTCACAGTATTTGGCAAGTTCTCAATTTAATGTTCTATTCCTTCCAAATTCTTTAAACCACTCATCAAATCTCATTTATTTATGAGAAAGATATAATCCATTACCCCTTTTAGTTCATTTTACACTTGCTTGTGCCGTATAAGAAAGCAGATCTGCAACTAACAATCTTGATTTTTCAGGAAGGCTTTCAAGTTTTTCAGCAAAATCTGCAATAACACCACTTCCACTAATATGATTCTCCAACTCTTTGTTTTGTCTTTTCATCTCTTTTTGAGCCTGGAGTTGAGCCTTCCTTTCGTTGGCAGTTTTCACCACTGCTGAAATCCCACCCGTCAATGCTCCAGCCACACTTAAACCAGCAAATAAAGGAATTAGAAATGGGAGAAATCCTCCACTCATCTCTCTTATTGAATATCACTTCAAGATTGGTTTTGATATTTTAATTTCAATCGAGCCAGAGTCATTCAAGATTTTCAGCTGTTCTCTTGTGAGCAAAACATCAATTCTTACTCACCCAAACAGCTTGCTTACCATATGAATGCACGTTATTTTGGCCTAGGTCACATTTGCTCGACGGCGAGGATATGGCGGCCATACGCGCTCTGAATTGACAGAAACGTGTGGCGGCCGCAGAGAAACTGAGGTGGCCTCAGGGTGGCCCTACACCGTATGGCTATATTTTACAGGCCGTAAGGTCGCCGTGGAATTATAGCGTGGAGTTATAACTTTTTTCATTTCTACATTCGCCGTAGCAATTCGACAAGACGAAACAAAAGAAATGGTTAAAAAAAAAGAAAAAGAAAAAAAAAGAACGCACACGTTACCGTCCGTCTGGCCGCACGTTCGCCTTAGGGCCCCCTGCGGTCCCCCTGCGGTCGCCTTGTGGGTACCTTGAGTCTACCATGCGTCTGCCTTTAAAATTATATGGCTGCCGCATGGACGCCTTAAGGTCACCGTGCGACATCAAATCAAAGACCGTACAGCACCCCCACGTTTTCGGTCTCCACAACTTATAAATACCCCGTGCGGCTCCCCGAAAAATAAAAACATTTGTGACTGCTACATTGTGTGACCGAGGAAATACTACGGCCGCCGTATAATTGCTAGAGGCCGTAGATTTTGGAGACCCCACGACCGCCGTGGAAAATGTGACCTCAGCCTCACCACGAAAAGCCATTCAATCTGGGTGTGATTTCCGTTTATGAGAATGATAACCGAAAGGGAAAAAGTTAAAATCATGGAGTTCAGTCATGCTCAATATGTAGTGATGACTTGAGAATATAATGGCCATCCCATTAAATGTGGACAAAATGATATGTTGAAAAGCTCCTGTGGAGTGAAGTCATCGGCCTTTAAGAGCCACACCTTTTATTATTGAATGTGTTCACAACAAGAAGGAAAAAAGATGCCAGTATACATCGCTAACATAACAAATTGAGAATTCGCAAAATCGACGAATTGTTCATCCCCCAAATGGTTGATAAATGTCATCGAGCCGAGCACAACAAGAGCTGAAGCAATTACAATGATTCCAACAGAAGGAAGTGACGTTGTCTTTTCGGTAATGTATCTGTACCGCAACAAAAATGTTTTTTTTTGTCTTAAAAAAATACAGTTGCAATACTGTACACCTCTACGTTGTATTTCAATGTGAATAATACATTTAACATTATAGGTCTGTGCATGTGTTCAATAAAGCGGTTTTGGTCGTGGTGGAATTTCTGGTGTCAGTGTGAGTGTTTCTGTCTTTGTATCAATCAAATCCACAGTAGATTGAACGATTCCATGAGGACATCCAACTTGCGTTGTTCTTTCACCATGCTCATGTCTTTTAATGGTAGTCACATCTAACCTGGTGATTGCTATTGTATGAAAAGCATGTTTCAGGAACAAATGAAATGACGATTCATGAAACTCCTTGTGTCAGGCACGATATCAGATTACACTGCACTTGCTCATGCTGTCCTGATGTTTGATCCCATTTGCTGGCACAGTTCAAATGCAGTGTGCACCGGCTGAGCATGCAATCAGTCATCTGGACCACAGGTGTGATCAGGCGTCGCAAGGCACTATTAATACACAGTGAACGTCTCCACCATGCCACGACTATCAATACGAGACACCTGACCGACAGCCACACCAACATATGATCAGGGATTGTGCAAGTGTTTAGGTGCCGAAGCGAACCATCAGATTCTCTCCCCTCTTCTCCCTCACAATTACCTTTTGAAAAATTATATTGTGCATTAGTATGAATAAAACTTGGCATTGATAAATTACAGATATATTTTAAAAGGAAAAGGAGAAAAGGCTTCTGATTGCACATCCTCACAGTTGTATATTTTCACGTGATAGGGAACTCAAATAAATGCACATTGTAATGTGTGTTATGGCTCATGTGATGGAATACAATTGATGGGTTCCTGCAACATGGTTGATCATTGGAATTTAGAATTTTTTTTTCCATGTTTTGACTTTATCAAATGTAGAAATAATTCCTTCAGGTCAATGTTTTATGTAATTACATGTTCTCTTGACAAGGGGAGAGCGCAAAAAGTCTTTGTTGCACCAATGAAGAATGGATGTATGTTTTCATCAACTTGGAAAAGCTTCACTCTCAAAAGCTTCCAACTTGCTTGCTGTTTGAACACAAAGAGGAGCCATATCACACCAGCAGTAGAATAATGGTTGTGAACTCAAACAATATCTATACATAGCAAGATAAACAACAAACGTTTGTTCAACATTAAAATAAGATGAAAGGATGCCTCACGTTGCACTGCGACTGAGACATTGGTTGCAAGTGAAATAGTGTGTTGAATACTGCTGTTCTTGGATAATCTAGAACTTGTTTCCTTCCTGAGCCAAACCTCAAATTTTGAATTCACTCAAAATATGTTTGACTTTTACTTTTACCAATGACACAGTTCATAGAACATCTCATCCCACACACTCATGAGAAAAGACGACACGGGGAGGGTCCACGAGTGGCAAATTTAATTGGTCCAGGTCACATAATATGCGTCAATATTTTGTCCAAGTTCTGCAAAACGGAATGATTTTGAAAGTACCATGATGGCGATTTTGTTCCGCAAAGTCCAAGTAAATACTTCAATCCAAATAAAACAAGAAAATTTTGAGTTGTAGAAAAAAACCTTTTTTTGGAAGTTTACTGCCGTTGATTATGCGACTTTCACACCACTGTCTTTCACGAGTTATTTTAGTTATTTGTGTCTGTTGTTTGTATATTTTCTGACATCTTTAAAAACAGTAAGCTTTCTGTTTGGAATGATTTTCAATTATCTTTGATGGCCAGACAGACAGATAGTAAAAATAGTTATCCCCGTCTGAGCACATGCTCGATTGGGGTGAATTATGAACCAAATTACTGCTAAGTTTCAGGTTCGTGTTCAGATTCACGTTCTGATTCGTGTTCAAAATTTAACATTTCATGGTAACCTCGATCATAAACCAATGTTTGTAGACAGCCAGACAGCACTAACTCCACTTTCTGCTTCGTGTGAACAGGGTAATTATGATACGCAGAATAGTGCTTTCAGGTTACATCAGCAGATACTTTAATGACATGAATTACAAAGACCACATTCAATAAAGCACAATTCAAACAATATCTCGAATTTAAACATGAGATTCCGGCATAATGAGATAAATTCACATAAAACAGAACAAACTGATTTCACTTTAATGTTAAAATCCAATGTCATGTCTCATGGATTATTGTAACCCTCGTTTTTGTTCTCAATCACGATTTTAATGCAGAAACACATGTTTTTCATCAAATAATGTGTAATTTAGCTTGTAGTAAGCAAAGCAACAAATTTTACACAACGAACCTAATTCCTGCAAATATAGTCTAATTTGCCAAATACAAGCGTTTTTAACAACACATCAGCTTGTTCACCAAAGAGTAGACATCCCCAATATACTGAACATGGCTATCATATTATATTGTGAGATATTTACTGATATTTAATGAAATGAATATTTCATTGAAATCATCATTGTGAACTTGGCAAAACACAAGTTATTCCAATTTTCCTTGTGTTTTTCAGGAGGCATGAACACAAACGTTGTGGTATATTTACATCTCAACTGTCACACTGGATGTATCGGATATTCCCTTGGATTACGGCGGTCGAGATATCATGTTGGTTTTCATGTTTATTATGTGTATGTCTATCTCTCTCAATGCAGTAATCACAACGGCTTGCTTTTATAATAGATTCAATTCACCCATTCTCTTGTACATTGCTTTATCATTGCTCGCTGACACTTTATTGTGAGTCGTGGTAATATCCTGCTATTTCAGTAGAATAATTGCAATATGTGTATTAATATAGTTTCATGTGTGTTTGTTTCAGTTCTTTAGAACACATTTTACATTGTTTCAGAGCATAACTAATACATTCACCACTGATTCATTCACCACTGAGCATTCACCACTGTTTCATTCTAATATGTAACTTTTTGAAAATTAAAAAATTCATCGAAAAATGAATAATTAATCGATTAATTGATTAATAAAAAACCAAAAATACCCTTTATAGCCAAATCACTTGTTCACTGTCATGTCCAAATATCACCTTCTGAGCTCAAAAGATGCCTGAAATATTGCCCAAAGTGAGAAAGAAAATAAGTAAATAATAAATAAATCATTAATAATGAAGTAACTATTCAACTCATTGATAAATCCAAAAAAGCAAAAAACACCATCTTTTGAAAAGCACATCTTCACTTTTGTCCCAAAATTCCAGCTTCCAAGCTTAAACGATGGCTGAGATATCGCCCGGACAAACAAAGAAGAAAAAGGAGTGAAAACGTTCTTTTAGTGCCTGGCGATGATGTCATGCATCGCCTGGATAGAGAATGGGAAAGGAGTGGTGTACAATATGCCAGAATACATCGTTAAACTATCAAATTGAGAGTTCGCAATATCGATGAATTATTCACCCCCCAAATTGCTGATAAATGCCCTCCAGCCGAGCACAATCACGGCTGAAGCAATTATAATGATTCCAATGGAAAGAAGCGACATTGTCTCTTGGGTATTGTACTCGTACCATACAACAACAACAATTCTTCAATCGGATTTGCAAAGTAATACAACCACAATACTGAA
Source organism: Eptatretus burgeri (assembly GCF_056783735.1). Classification (NCBI taxonomy): domain Eukaryota; kingdom Metazoa; phylum Chordata; class Myxini; order Myxiniformes; family Myxinidae; genus Eptatretus; species Eptatretus burgeri. The sequence goes on from NC_140962.1 coordinate 135,113,342, forward strand.
CACCTTTGTGAAGTATTGTGATGCTGCTTCTGCACATGCGTGAATAATACTTGTGGATTTCAGATTCGGATCCGAGTAATGCACACAACATCCAGGTTCTCAGACATTTATTTCCATAAATGCATGTTCACAATATCCCCTTCCCCTTGTGTGGTGGGATTCTATCTCTTTGATGTGTTGGAGAATGGTGGAGAACAGACTCCCTTTCTTTCTTCTGGATTACCTTTTCCTCTTCATGACACATTCATGATGTATGATTTTACGCCAGTTTTAATTTCCGCATGAATGAAATTCACTATTTGTGCATGCGATAGATAGCCGTTAGCCCAATGGAGACTCATTCTATTCCTTTGCATCAAGATACATTGGCTTGGAAAAACACCATTTATTTACACATATTATTTTGATTATCATTTTCACTTTGGACATGTGGGACATTTGATTCATCGAACACACCACGGACTTTTCCTGAACGTTATATTTTGATGGTATTGCATGGCTGTGGTCTCGGATTATTTACCTTAGGCTTCCACATTTTTCCATTGACGTTCAACACCAACCTTTTGCCGTCGGGATTGACATCCAGTTCAGCAGCTCAGGTCAGGTCTGGTCAGGTATGGCAGCATGCGCTGGAACTCCTCGTCACTGCGTCCACTTTCCACAGGTACTCCAGGGACCTCTGTCCAGCCATCCCCCAGGAAGAAGCCGAGCCCATCCACATCTCCTTGAGATGCCGATCAACCTGCTGCAACCATGAGGCACGAGATCGGCCCATTCGGTGACTCCACTCATGAAGCTCCCTTGCAGAGAGAATCTGAGGAGCAGAATCAGCATCAGGAAATGAGTAACATGTCCATACAGCCACAGCTGATATTCAGGGACTATGTCGGTTACAAATCTCATTTCAGTCTCACACAGGAACTGAACGTTGGACACAAAGTCCGATCAGCGGTAGCCAAGGATTCTCTGTCGAGGCCTGGTCCCAAAGGAATTAGATCGCCGTCTCAGATCCCTGGTCAGAGTCCAAGTCTCACTTCTGTCGAGAAAGACTTGAAGCATCTAGGTCATGAAGACTTGAATTTTTCCTCCCACACAGGAACCGGCAGCACCACACCCCATGGTCAAGTGAATTCATGACTCCCCTGCCAGACCCAGACGTCTGTTGACCTCTGACACAGCCAGCAGAGACACGAACATCACTGCCAAGTTCAGTGAATCTGTCCGTGACATCAACATCCTCACCATAAACAGGTACAGGCAAGATAGCAGCATCAAAGATGTCATTGAAAGCCTGGATCTTCAGTTACCTTCCAATAGTAAGTAATGAATAGACGTATGTGTGTGAAGTCAGGCCGCAACTAACTTTCAAACAGTACGTAATTAATAGATATATAGTCACACAGCTTCACTGTGAAAGGAACATTCTCGTCGCACGTAATTTGTTGATGTTCGTGTTGTCTGCTTCCAACGTTCACACAGGAGGTGACTTATAGGCATATAGTTTTCACAGACTGACTGACTGATGGACGATAGTCTTCACGGCTTCACAGCTTCCCGTACGGCCTCACAGCTTCACGGCTTCACGGCTTCCCGTACAGCTTCACAGCTTCACGGCCTCACAGCTTCACGGCTTCACAGCTTCACGTACGGCCTCACAGCTTCACGGCTTCAGAGATGGACGGTGCTTTCATGGACGGAACGTGTGTCAAGTATTGATGTTTTTTTCAATTCGTTTTCACCACAATCTTCCTTTAATATGATCCTCTATCGCTTTGGATGAATGTGTGTGCAGCAAAATTTGCCAAAGCATCAATGGTCGTTTGAATGTTATGTTCTCAATTTAATTTTGGTACCTGAACTTATCAATGGCCTCTTGCCATTCTGGTCGTTTCTAATCCGAGTTCTGGGACTGCATCCGACATGGCAAGTGACCTGGATTTCAAGGGTTTGACCCATTCAGTTTGTGAATACTTGCAGACCCGTATTGTTTGTGACTACCTGCAGCCCCGTATTAATTTCGTCAAAACCCGTATTGGATGGAAAGTTCGATCCATTCTAAAAACGCAATGTTTCGCTTCCATCCCACTCGCAAGGTTTGACCCATACTGTGAGACCTGGGATGCGTTCCATTGCCAAGTTTCTTATCGAGTGCTCGCCAAAAGGCTGAAGCACTCAGCAAGCATTCCATCATTCGACACTGTTGATAAAGAACAGCTGGCTTGGCAAGCTATAGCAAGCTTATTGATCATGGAGCACACCCAGGGTGTGTTCAGTGACAAAGCAGCAAGCGTTTCGGTTGGGTGCTTGCTTGATTGCTTAAGCCACTTGGCAAGCGCTACACAAGATGATTATTAATGGAACACACACACCCCTGGAGCGTCCTGCAGCCGATGCGCAATGTATTCCTCAAAGTCAATTGCCTGTGTGACGTCATGAGGTCTCTCTCACTGAAAGGCACATCACCATCCTCCAGAATTCCACATGAAGAATCACCTCCGATCATGTCTAATAAATAAATAACCTGGTTTTGATTACCACCAACCCGTTTTTTGTCACCTCCAACTTTCCATGTGTGCTCCATATGGAATTTGAACCTTGGTTTCAAGCATCATGCACCACTGCTTCAGATGAGAGCACTCAAAGGAGTTTTCTTTATGTTTCTCCTTTATTTAACAAATCAACCATCCAAGAAGAAAGTCCCAATTTGGCCAAACGCTCAAAGACTCCCTCAGGCTCAATGACTCTCTTTGGAATTGTGCTTTGAGTGTATATAATGGGGAATCTGATACAACATACTCGTGAAGACCGAAAGGTTCTGGACACGATACAAGTAAGTAATTGTGTATATAATGTAGAATGCATCTCATCGTGGAGTTCGATCGATCGAGTGCATCTCATAAAATATTATATAGTACAAGCACGGGCAAACACAACGCTGCCTTGGATTTTTTTTTTTGGGGGAGGGGGGGGGGTGAGATACCTGTTATTACCTGGCTGGGTGAGCTTTTGTCGCTTGTGTGACGTGTTGAATAACGTGTTCGGCACAGAAAGAATAACGTACAAACTCTTGAAAATTGATTATGTCGTGTTTTCTGGATAAACAAGATGTGTGAGTGTGCGTGTGTGTGTGTGTGTGTGTGTGTGTGTGTGTGTGTGTGTGTGTGTGTGTGTGTGTGTGTGTGTGTGTTTGCGATAGCAGTGCACCAAGTAAATGGGTCGGAATTCTGGACTTGTGCACAACCGACATGTCATTTTAACAGATCCATGTGTTTTCGCTCATTTCACTTGATTGAACATATTACACCCATTTATGCAGGAAAGTACTTACGACGTGATTACATATTTGAGAATGTTGCAAATGTTTAAGGTTGAAATGTTTCAGCGACATTTGTGTGGTGCATCGATTTTAATTCTCATGACGTCGAACTTGGTGCTTAGTATTGCATGAAAACCATGTTTCAGGAACAAATGAAATGACGTTTCAGGAGAATCCTTTTGTCAGGAACGACATCAGGTTACACTGTCTGCACTTGTTCATGCGGTCCTGATGTTTGATCCCATTTCCTGGCACAGATTTAATGCAGTGTGCACCGGCTGAGCATGTGATCAGTCATCTGGATCACAGGTATGATGAGCCATCGCACGGCACCATTATTACACAGTGTACGTCTCCACCATGCCACGATTATCAATACCAGACGCACGACCGACAGCCACGGCCCCGAATGATCAGGGGTTGTGTAAGTGTTTCGGTGCCCGAGGCGAACATTCAGATTCTCTCCCCTCCCCACCCCCACCCCCTCACCCTCACAATTACCTTTCCAAAATGCATATTGTGCATTCGTATGAATAAAAGTTCTGTATTTGTAAATTACAGATATATTGTACAAGGAAAAAGAGAAAATGCTTCTGATTGTACGTTCTCACAGTTGTATACTTTTCACATGATCGGTAACTCAAATAAATGCACATTATAATGTGTCGTGTGGCTCACGTGATGGAATACAATGGATGGGTTCCTGCAACAAGGTTGATCATTGAAATTTAGAATTTTTTTTCCATGTTTTGATTTTTTCAAATGTAGAAATAAATTCATTCAGGTCAATATGTTGTGTAATTCCGTGTTCTATTGACAAGGTGATAGCCCAAGAAGTCTTGCTTGCACCAATGAAGAATGGATTTATGTTTTTATCAACTTGCAAAAGCTTCACTCTCAAAAGCTCCTGACGTGCTTGCTGTTTTAACACAAAGAGGAGCCATATCACACCAACGGTAGACTAAGGGTTGTAAACTCCAACAAAATCTATGTCCGGCAAGATAAAGAACAAACGCTTGGTCAACATGAAAATAGTAGGAAAGGATAGCTCATGTTGTACTTCTACTTCAACATTCATTGTAAGAGAAAGAGTGTGTTGAGTTTTGTTGGTCTTGGAAAATCTAGAACTTGTTTGCTTCCTGAGCCAAACCTACAAATTTTCATTTCAATCAAAATGCTTGATTTTTACTTTTACCAACAGAGTTCGTAGAACATCTCACCCCACACACTCATGAGAAAATACGACACGGGGAGAGTCGGCGAGTGGAAAATTTGATTGGTCCAGATGACTTAAAATGCCGTAATATTTTGTACAAGTTCTACCAAACGGAAGGGTTTTGAAAGTAGCATGATGGCGATTTTGTTCTGTAGAGTTCAAGTTTATAATTCAATCGAAATAAAATAAAGATTTCAAAAGTTGCAGAAAAAACTGAATATTTTTGGATGTTTACTGCCATTGATTATGCGACTTTCACACCACCGGATTTAATGACTTACATGAATTATTTGTGTCTGTTGTTTGTATCTTTTCTGACATATTTAAAAACAGTAAGTCTTCGGTTTGGAAGGATTTTCAATTATCTTTGCTGGCCAGACAGACATACAGTGAAAGCAGTTCTCCCCACCTGTGCGCATGCTCGATTGGGGTGAATTATAAACCAAATTACTGCAAAGTTTCAGGTTCTTGTTCAGATTCACGTTCTGATTCGTTTTTAAAATTAAAATTCAATGGCAAATAAGTTGTTCCTCGATCTGAACTGTTGTTTGTGGACAGAAAGATAGACAGAGTGAAGCAGTGGGCACTAACTCCACTTTCTGCTTCGTGTTAACAGGGTAATTATGATACGCAGAACAGACCTTTCAGGTTTCAGCAGATACGTTAAATCGAATTACAAAGACCACAGTAAATAGAGCTCAATTCAACATAATATCTCGAGATAATATACACACATAATATCGTCAGGAAAATAATAGAGGATTTGAACTTGAGGTTCCGCCATGATGAGTTAAATGTACATACAACAGGACAAACTGATTTAACTTTCATGTTAAATTTCAATGTCATGTCTCAAGGAGTAATGTAACCCTCTTTTTGTTCTAAAGCACGATTCTAATGCAGAAACGCATGTTTTTCATCAAATGGTGTGGATTTTAGCTTGAAGTAATCAATACAACAAATTTTACACAACAAAACTTATTCCTGCAAATATGGTCTAATTTGCTTAATGAAAGCGTTTTTAGCAACACATCAGCTTGTTCATTAAATGTTATAAATCCTCTGTACACTGCACATGGCTATCATATTAAATGGTATGATATGTATGGATATTTAATGTAGTGAATGTTTCATAGTAATCATCATTGTGAACTTGACAAAACAAAAGTTACAACAATTTTCATTGTGTTTTTACAGGAGACATGAACACAAACCTTGTGGGATATTTTCCTCACACGGTCACACTGGACATGTCGGATATTCCTTTAGATTCCGGCGGTCGAGTTGTCATGTCGGTTTTCACGATTATTATGTGTATTTCAATCCCTCTCAACACAGCAATCATAGCGGCTTGTTTTCATCGTGGATTACATTCACCCATGCTCTTGTACATTGCTTTATCTTCACTCGCTGACACTATATTTGGAGTCGTGCTAATATCATGCTTTTTCAGTGGAATAATTGCAACACGTGAAACAATATCGTTCAATGAGTGTTTGTTTCAGTTGTTTAGTATACATTTCACAGTGTTTCAGCAGTTTCTCACCACATGGTTAATGTACGTTGACCGACATTGGGCTATTTTTTGGCCGTACAGTTATGTGGCTCTGATGGTGAACAAAGGTGGTGCTGTGAAACTTGTCATTGTAGTTTTGACAATCGGGTTGTTGTTGAGTGTAAGCTTTGTTGTAGTACCAACAACAATGGTGTACTGCAACTACTCTGTGGTAGTTCGTGATGTCGTCTGTGCTTCTTCTCCTGTTGCAAGATCAGCTTGTGGAAATGTTAATCCTTCACTCATGCATTCTCTATTTTGTCAGTATCTTGTGTATGGTTTAACCGGTTTTACAGCACTGTACTCTACTTGGTGTATTGTTCGTAAATGTCGTAAATCATCCACAGAGGCAAATATAAAAGCCTTGCACACATGTTTTACACAATTGTTTGCATCTCTAGCACAGTTTATACTCCTTATTGTCGCGATGGCGTTGAAACGATTTGTAAGACTTCCCACGTTTGGTTTTATCTCGAACCTTTTAAGTGCAGTCACACCGGCCTTTGTTAATCCATTAATATTTGGGTTCAGAATGCAGGAGATTCGCTCAACGATCGTTCTTGCTTTCCGTAAAATGTACGTAATTCACCATAAAAAGCTATTCAATCAGGATGTGATTGCCGTTACTGAGAATGATAACCTTGAAAGGAAAAAAGTTAAAATGGAACATGGTCGTACTCCATAGGTCGGAATTGCATGGAATAAAATGGCCACCCCAAAAATTGTGTATAAAATGATATCCTGAAAAGCTACTGGAGAATGAAGTCAAATGCCTTTAATAGCAATATCTTTTGTTCTCGAATGTGTTCCTAACTAACAAGATTGAAAATCAAGTAGAGGAGCATGCAAAGGACACTGGCCCATGAAAAAAAAAATCCTCCAGTATGGGACATTGCCGGGCACGTTCTGTTCCACCCTTGCCACCGTACTGCACATGGAGATGGAATAGTTAGGGAGCGGTGAACTTCTTAGGTAAACCTATGCAAATGATAGTTAATCATTAAAATGTACTTCTGAGGAAAATGTGTTCAAATTTTGGGGTTTTTAAAATGTTTTTAATTTTTTTGGGGGGGGACCAGGTCACTCTACCCTGGATATGCTGCTTCTGCTCTCCCAACAATAGCTGGTGGTCCTCCAGCAAAGACATGTAATCAGAGCCCTCTTTACATGCTTTTTACATGGTCTGGCATCCTGCCCTGCTCAGCAAACCCGATGTATATTCCGATGGTATCCAAGGCCATCTCCACTCATGGCTCGCAGACTTCCTCTTCTGTGGCAGCCAACGTGTGGCCCTACATGGAGTTCTCTCATCACCTCTTCCTGTCCAGGTTGAGTTCCTCAAGGCAGCATTCTGGGCCTGTTATTTTTCTGGTTTTCATCAATGATCTCTCCGACTCTCTGGAAAATCCTCTTTATTTATTTGCTGATGACTCCACCCTCTGTCATACAATCTGCCATCCCTCAGACCAGCAAGCACCAGCTTCTTCGCTCTCTGCAGATCTGGGTAAAATCACAAACTGGTCCAACAATTGGAACATGCCTTTCAATCAGGGCAAATCTCACACTCTCACTTTGTCTCTCTGAAAGGACCGTTTGGGAAAGCCGCCCATCTACTTTTTCAAAAATCTGCTGCAAGAAGACGTTTCATTCAAGCTTCTTGGTCTCACTATCTGCCATGATATTTCCTGGGAAAGCCACATTTCCAACCTGGCCTCCAAAGCCAGTCGTCAACTGGGAATCCTCCGTCGTGCAAAGTCCTTCCTCTGCCCACTTGAGCTCCTGACCCCATAAAAAGCTTTTGACCGCAGCCTGATGGAGTACTGCTCCCCCTCTGGGCTGGTGCTCCTGCCTCTGACCTTTCTCCACTTCATGCTGTGGAAACCAAGGCATTTAGGATTATTGCTATCTCCAGAAGTGAGTTTAAGTGTTTGGGCCTCTCACTCTCACTGCAGGCAGGTTGGTGGTCTTTCTGTCTTCTCCCATATCCTTTCCGGTCTTACTCCCCCTGCTCTGTCTGCGATATCTCTGCCCTGCCCCCCCCCCCCAATATTTCTGCATGGCGCTCAAGGTCCGCCAGCAGCCGCCTTCTGGTAAAACTACTAAAATCACGAATCACTGCTCACCTTCACTCTATTATTCCTCTTTTTTCCCACCATTGTCATGAACTCACACACTGTCTTCAATCCCATTCTTCCCTCCAGCTCTTCCAAACAGCCGTTCACCACCACCTCTTATCTTCCCTCATACAAAACCTTGATCTTTTCTACACCCGTTAATCCACCCCAATCCCACCTCCTTCAAATTCCCTGCTTTCCTTCCTGAAAGTCCCTGTAATGTCCATCTATTGTATCATGTGTTCCCCACCCCATCTCTCTGCCTTCCACATATCTCATAATATCTCTGCATTTTGTTTTGTCCTTCCCTCGACAGGCCCTCATGTCTCATGTCCCCCTTGCTGTGCATTGTGTGTTCACTCTCATATGAGCCTTGACAGTGTATAAAACAAATAATAATAACACGAGTTTATGTGAAAAAAAAGTAATTCTGAGGTACTGTATATGTGTAAAAATGATTCTGCTCACCTTGCTTCATATGGAGACGGATTTGGGGAGGAGCTTTGTTCAATGATTGATTGATTAATTGATTATTTACATTATTAAAATAAATGATAATCGTAAACTAATTGATTCTTCATCAATTGTCTCATAGCACACCCAAATCACTACTGTTTCATCCGAATCTGTAATTTTTTGAAAATTATAAAATAAAACGAAAAATGAATAATTCATCGATTAACTGATTCATCAATAAAACAAAAATACCCTTTATAGCCAAATCACTCATTCACTGTCGTGTCCAAATATTGGTTTACGATCTCAATAGGTGCCTGCTATATTGCCTAAATTAAAAAGAAAATAAATGTCATAAATAAATCGATAATAGTTCAGTCATGAATCAATTCATTGATAAGTCAAAACAAAACAAAAAACAGTTTTGCAAAAGCACAACTTCACTTTTGTCCGCAAATTTTAGCTTCCATGCTCAAAGGATGGCTGAGATATCACCCAGACAAACAAAGAAGAAAAAGGATTGAAAACTGAGTCCGACCTTCCTTTGGTGCCTGGCGATGATGTCATGCATCGTATGGATATGGAATGGGAAAGTCGTGCTGTACAATATGCCAGAATACATTGCTAAAGGATCAAATTGAGAGATTCCAAAATCCATGAATTGTTCATCCTCCAAATTGTTTATAAATGTCATCTAGCCTAGTACAATTATGGCTGAAGCAATTACAATGATTCCAATTGAAGGAAGCGACATTGTCTCTTGAGTTGCACTAATAACATAACAATTTTTTTTATCTCAATTGCAAAATAAAACCACCACAATACTGTACGCCTTTCTGATGTATTGTGATGCTGCATCTGCACCTGCGTGAACCATACATTTGTCATGATCGGTGTGTCCATGTGTGCCAAAAAGTGGTTTTGGTAATGGCAGAATTTCTGGTGTACATATGAGTCTTTTTCAGACACCCATCTAGTTCTGGGAGAAGTAAACTTCTGGCGGCGAGGGTAAACTATTTTGCCTTGGAGAGAAATTTATTTATTTTGGAAAATCATGGCCACGTTTGGCATTAGAAGAGTTTAAATCCAAAGAGGAAGAGTGGTCACTTTATGGGGAGCGGTTTCAGCACTATTTCGCAGTTAATGACATTAAGAGTGTCGGTCAGCAACGATAGATAATACTGAGTGTTTGCGGTCCACCAACCTACACGCTCATGTCAAGCTTTTTCAAAATGTTGAAGCTGGGGGACATCGCTTTCTCAGAGTTGATTTCCATTGTTGAACAACATTGGAATCTGAAGCCATCAATGACAGTGCAGCATGATAAGCTGAATATATTCAGGCAGGAAGATAGTGAGCCCATTTCGGATGATGTAGCAGCTTCATATAAATTGGCTGAACGGTGTGAATGAGAAAGTAATTTCGAGGAAAATTCTGTGTGATCACTTAGTCTGTGAAAATGCGAGCAAACACATCAAACTCAGATAGCTGTGAAAAGAATCATTGGATTTCGACAAGGCCATACACATATCTTCTGCAATGGAATTGACAGAAAAAACACATTTGGATCTCCGTGACACGATGTATTGGGGAAGGAGGTTGCAGGAAACAAAATGACAAGTTTGTGTGGTGAAAGAGCAGAAAGTGTGGAGAAAACAATGAAAGTGCCGCTGCGCAAAATGAGTGGTCTCTTGCACACTCATTTGTTGCGATTTCAAAAACCGGCTGAGATTCCCATGAACAGGAAGCTCCATACACGAATAAACACAGTTGTCCAATCAATACCATGATTGAGCATAAACAACTGTCGTAAAAGTTAGCTCATGATTCGTGGCCAATTTAGGAATTTGATATTGGACAATACATTCCACTTTGCAATTACAACTCTGGCTACAAATGTGTGCCGGTCACATTTATGATCAAACAAGAAGGGCACGCAGTGGAGCGCATACCTCTTCCACGTAATACCTGATCCACAAGAACATATCGAGCCCAATACAATTTTGAAACATTATGCAATACATTGTTTTCAGCCCGATCTCTCAATGGTGAAGAATCACTGAAAAAGTTATCATATCTTGATCCGCATTCGGATCTTCACCAAAATCGAACTCCTTTGTCTTGGTTACAGTCTCAAACTGTCCACCAAGTTTCATTCAAATCCGTGCACAACTTTATGAGATATCGTGCTATATATTAGTTTCGCCCTCTCTCTCGATGGTGAAAAATCACTGAAAAAATTACCAGATCCGGATCCGGATTTGGAGCTTCACCAAAATTGAATCACTTCTTCCTATTCAAACAACTAACGTGACCACCAAGTTTCGTCAGGATCCTTCCATAACTCGTTGAGATACCGTGCACACAGACAAACAAAGAAGCAAACAAAAAGAAGATGTTGTGCAGAGCATGATACTTGCAAAATCCATAAAACAAATTTGACCTCAAAAATAATTGATGATTGAAATAAATGACCAAATGTGCAACTACTCTTCAAATTTAAAGTCAATCGGATGAAAATTGAGGCTTTTAGAAATACGACCTCAGTTGTTGACCATGGGCCTGTGTTCACCTTTTGGTCCATCTTGACCTCTACAATAATTGGCTCGTTGAATTCAATGTCCTGAAATATAAATCCTCTTCAAATTTAAAGTCAATCGGATGAAAATTGAGGATTTTAGAAATACCATCTTAGTTGTTGACCATGGGTCGATATTGACCTTTTGGTCCATGTTTTTATCAAAAATAATTCAGGTCAGGTCAGGTATGGGAGCATGTGCCAGAACAGCACGTCGCTGCGTCCACTTTCCGCCGGTACTCCAGGGGCCTCCGTCTGGCCATCCCCCAGGCAGATGCCAGGCCCATCCCCATCTCCTTGAGATGATGGTCAACCTGTTGCAACCATGAGGCACGTGGTCGACCCACTGGCCTCCTCCACTCATGAGACTCCCTCGCTGAGAGAATCTGGTGAGCAGGATCAGAGTCAGGAAAACGAGCCACATGTCCATACAGCCGCAACTGACGCTCACGGACTATGCAGGTAACAAATCTCATCCGAGTCTCTCTCAGCAACCGCTCGTTGGACACAAAATCCGACCAGCGATAGCCAAGGATTCTCCGAAGAGACCTGGTACCAAAGGAATTAAGTCTCCGTCTCAGATCCTTGGTCAGAGTCCAAGTCTCGCACCCATAGAGCAAGACTGGAAGTACCAAGGACCTGAAGACTCGGACTTTCGTCCTCCCGCACAGGTACCGGCAGCGCCACACCCCATGATCCAGTGAGTCCATGACTCCCCAGGCCCGACCCAGACGTCTATTGACCTCTGACTCGCAGCCGGCAGAGACATGAATATCACTGCCAAGGTAAGTGAATCTCTCCACGACCTCAACATCCTCACCACAAACAGACACAGACAGGACAGCAGCATCCAAGATGTCACCGAAAGCCTGGATCTTAGTTTTGACCCAAGAAACCCGTAATCCCAACGGCTCCGACTCCTCATTCAGCACCTCGAGGGCCCCCCAAGAGGATGTCTAAAGTCTCCGCAAAGATGACTGCATCATCTGCAAAGTCAAGGTCCGAGATCTTGACATTCCCAAATGACGCACCGCAACTTGATCTCTCCGACATCCTCCCTAGAATCCAGTCCATACAAGTGCTGAAAAGTGTGGGAGCAAGTACACATCCCTGACGAACTCCAGTAACAACTGGAAATAAGTCAGAGATGGTACCACCACACTTCACAGCACTCTCAGTACCAGAGTAGAGTTCAGACATCAGATCGATCAGTTTAGGTGGCACCCCACGAAGACCAAGAATCCTCCAGAGGACGTCCCGATTCACTGAATCGAACGCTTTACAGAGATCAACATAGGCTGCAAGCAGCCCCTGCCGAAACTCTCGTCTGCGTTCGGTGAGGACACGAAGTGCAAGGATACGGTCAATCGTTGACCTCTTTGGTGTAAAGCCTGACTGCTCTGGACGCTGGTGCTCAAGCAGATGATGGCGAACCCTATCGAGAATTATCCGAGCAAAGACCTTGCCCGGCACTGAGAGCAGCGTCACCCCTCGGTAGTTGTTGCAGTCTTGGCGATCACCCTTCCCTTTCCAGAGAGGGACAACAAGGCCCCTCTTCCAGTCAGTTGGGATGATGCCTGTGTTCCAGGCAGAGCACAAAACTGCATGCAACGACACGAGTGCAGCATTTCCACCAGCCTTGAGAAGTTCGGCATGGATGCCACAGATCCCTGGAGCTTTGCCCGTTTCAACTGGTTCAACGCAGCCCGTGTTTCCACAAGCGAAGGTGGACCACAGTTGATGCGAGGGTCAGCAACAGGGATTGTAACACCCTTGACGGCCAACTCGACAGTTGGGGGATCAGCCTGGTACAACCGCTCAAAGTAACCGGCCCAGTGGGCCTTCACTTCAGACTCCTCTGTCAAGAGCCTACCACTCTCTGCTCGAACTGTAGTGCTCCGAGGGATGGGCTTGGATGAACGTATGTGCGCGAATTCCCCTGTAAGCGGGACGAGAATCACCTGTCCACAGGTGATGCTCTACCCCTCACAGATTCCTCGCACATAGGCCTCCTTGTCCACCCTCAGTGCACGTACAGTTTTACGCCTCAGCTCCCTGAACAGCTCAGCTCTGCCATTCAGCCTGGCCCTGCGACTCTGGTCAATGGTATCCAGTGCCCCTTGAGAGACAAAATTCTTCTTTGCCCCGCGGTGAGCTCCACGGCATCCACCGGCAACATCAGGACCGTGGTCTTGAAGGCGCTCCACAACTCTTCAGGACCCCCAAAGCACCCAGACCCCCAAGTGTCCACTCAGCCTGTTTGCAAACTCCTCAGCTACTCTCTCATCCCTGAGCTTGGCAACATCCAGCCTCGGCTGGGATGGTACCATTCTCAGGATTTAAGGTGCAGCTTTAGAGTTGCTACAACAAGCCTGTGGTCAGTATTGAGGAACTGAGCACTCCGGTAGACCCTGCAGTTCTGGATCATCCTCCAACGACCGTCAATGAGGACATGGTCAATCTCCTTTGCCACACCGCCAGCGTTGGAATACCAAGTCCAGCGATGTGCTTGTGGGCGCTAGGCTCATGAACCAGCCACCCTAAGTCCATGACTTCTTGCAAAGTCAAGGAACTTAGTGCTTTTCTGGTTCATAGTTCCTGACCCATGGGGACCAACACACACCTCATAACCGTCCCTATCAGTTCCAGTCGATGCATTGAAATCCCCCAAGACTAGAAGTGTATCTCGTCTGGGGCACTGATCAACCACAGACTCGAGTGTGGCGTAGAATGCATCCTTCACGGTGAGATCACTCGCCTCAGTCGGAGCATAAACAGAGACCAGGGAAATGACACCTAAGGAGTGACGAATCCTTAATCTCATAATACGCTCGTTGACCGGTGTTACCTCAATTATCATTGGGGTCAGCTTATTGGACACAGCTACAGCAACTCCTTGGGTATGGTAACCATCAGAGCGACCAGACCAATAGTAGGTGTAACCACCCACCATTATCTCGCCACAATCCGGTCTCCGAACCTCAGAGAGAGCTGCAATCCCGATCTCCAACCGCTTGAGCTCAGATGATAACAGAGACAGGTGATCATCCTCTCTTAGGGATAGGACATTCCAGGCACCCACCGAAGGGACGGCCTCAGGTTAACCCAAGGAGACCGCCGTCTGGTGGACGACACCACAGCACCACTCCGACGCACTCTCCCGCAATCTGACCCAGGGATGTTACCCCGTGGTTTCCCTCCCTATCAACGATTGGGGTCCCGAAGGCTTTGCCCCAATCCGTCATCCGTGAGCTGCCCTGCGAAGGAAGCTGCACAGGAGGTACTCCCACGGAGTGGGTTTTCAGATTTTTTTGCGTTTTTGCGTTTTGCGGAATGAAGGGTTTTACGGTGGCCGGAGTGCAAATCCTGCCACCAACCTCCTAATAAGAAGTAGCCCAACTGCAGGAGGACGTCCGCAGACACAGTTGGGCACTAGATATGGATGGCCGTTGGCCCACAAGGAGCTCCTCCGCCCTTTGACAGGTTTTGTTTTTAATCCTGCTGGGTGTCCATATCCAAACACCCTCCTCACCAGAAAACCTGGTGGGGGAGACGGTTTAGTCGCCGACAACCCGACCATGGAACAGGTTAGTACAGGTTTACATGGTACCTGTAGCAGGTCACAGATCGAACCTGACCTGACACCTGACAAAAATAATTGACTGTTTGAATTCAATGACCTGAAGTATAAATACTCTTCAAATTTCAAGTCAATCGGATGAAAATTGTGGATTTTACACGTCTAACCTGAGTTGTTGATCTTTGGCCGATGTCAGCGTTTCTCAACCTTTGATGGCCCATGGCCCCCCTACCGAGTCGCTTAACATTCGTGGTCCCCTGCCCTTCAATAGAAGATGCAGATTTCGTTTTATGAAATTTATTTACTCAGTCTTAAAAGCTAAATCAAAGGAAACATTTTTCTAAGCAATACAATCAATGAGACACTTGCTGTTGGGCTTGTCTGACGAGGCCTCTTATGAGCGGCTCCGTCTTGGACACAGCAAGGCGAATATCGTTCCCAACGTCAAGACGGTTTCTGGACTTCGTTTTAATAGTCGCAAGGTCAGAAAATCCAGATTCGCAAAGATATGTCGTGGCGAATTGAATGAGCATTAGGGATGCCTTCTTGCTGAGTAGTGCATACACATCCTGAACAGACAACCAGAAGGTGGAGTGGTCTTCTTTGTTACTGAAGACCAGCTTCATTGCTTTTGAAACCTTCAACTCTGCCTGCTCCTCTGCTTCGTCTTCAGTTGGTTCAATTTTGTCGTTAAACGGGTCTTTGTGCCACGGAACATCCAACGGTGCATCGTCAAAATACGATTTGAAATCAGGGGAGAGATTGTCGAGATGTCTAGTCATGGAACTTTGGTGCCGACGGGAATCTCAACCCTCTGCGTCTGCAGGTGCTCGTCCAAGAAAGGAAACGAGGCAGTGGACACGCCTCGATTCGTACCTGCCAGACTTCCATTATAGCAGACAGTCCGCCAAGCTTGTCTTGAACGTCACTGACTGTCACATCACGGCCTTGGAAGGACTGGTTCATTTCGTTGAGTCGGCCGAATATATCGGCCAGGTAGGCGAGCATCATGACGAATTCTTCATTGTCGAAGTGGACATGGAGGTTGCTGTCGTTGTCTCGCAGGAAGATTTCCACCTCAACCCGGAGTTCATACAGCCGAGAGAGGCATTTCCCCCTCGATAGCCAACGGACTTTCGTGTGGAACAGAAGTCCAACATGTTCCGCTCCCATTTCGTTGGCCAGGAGTTGGAAGAGCCGATGATTTTTGGCCTTCGCACGAATGAAGTTGATCACTTTGACAGCGACGTCCATGACTTCCAGCAAACGAGGTGGAAGAGTCTTTGACGCAAGAGCATATCAGTGCAGCGAACCATGGGAGGACGTCACATGGCGCCATTCGTTCTTCACAAGCGTGACGAACCCTCCTCTGATGCCGACCATCGCTGGGGCACCATCAGTACAAATGTGCTTGAAATTCTGCCAACCGAGTCCATTAGCTTCAAAAAAAGAGTCCACAATAGCTTTTATATCTGCCGCTGTCATTGTGGTAGGTAGGGTATTGCAGAACAAGAACTCTTCCTTCATCTTTCCCTTTCTCTCGTAGCGAGCGAAGGCGATCAACTGGATCTCCAGGGCAGTGTCGGTAGATTATTCTAATTGAAGGCTAGCCTGGAGCTTGATTTGTTTGATTTCGAAGCAAACTTGACGGCACACATCAGCAGCCATGTTGTCAATCCGTCGTCGGATCGTGTCATTAGAGAGCGAAACTTGCTGGATCTTCTTTTTCGCCTCTGGTCCGATCATCAATTCCACCATTTTCTCTGTACATGGCTTGATAAGGTCCTCAGCAATAGTGTGCGGTTTCTTTCACTTCGCAATTCAGTATGCCACTTCGTAGCTAGGTTGAAGAGCAGGTTTTTCTTCTGGCCGGAATCCAAATTTGGGAAGTGTCGCTTCACGGTCATATAGTGATCGTTTCACAGACAGAGCATCGATATTATCTTCCTTCCTTCCGGGATGCATCTTGTCGCGATGGTTTGAAAGTTTGGAAGGAAGAAATGACGCATTTGACATCACGACCGAGAAGTGCAGACATTGTGCGCAGTCCACGCCATCTCGAGTGACATTCGTGAATCCAAACTTGACATTGCTGTCATTACATTCTCGAACCTTCGACATCTGAAAAAAAAATTGAAAAAAACAAATTTCTAACGTTTTTGAAAAGATTAGTTTACGATGAATGCTCTGTGGGCTCTGCCTTCTCTTTTAAAATCGTGGTTAAACTCATCTACCCTTTTTACTTTGACACTATGACCGGAGACTCGTCACCTTAATTGTACATTTCAAGCTTCTGCATTCTGAATCGCAGTTTTTCGGCGTCCGCTCATGGCCCCCCGGTCGAAGGCAGATGGCCCCCTTGGGGGGCCACGGCCCCCGGTTGAGAAACGCTGGCCTATGCTGACCTTTTGATCCATAATGACCTTAAAAAGAACTGCTTAATTGAATTCAGTGACCGGAAATATAGATTCCCTTCAAATTTCAAGTCAATCAGATGAAAATTCTTAGAAATCGCACGTAAATTGTTGACCTTCGGCCGATGTTGACGTTTTGACCTTCTGACGTCAAAAACAATAGGCTTCTTCCTTATGGCAAACTCTACCATGTGGTGGAGGCTCTTTAAGATCGGTTTAAAATTGTGACCTATCGGCGATAAACAGAAGAAAAGTGTGTGTGTGTGTGTGTCAGTGTGTGTGTGTGTGTGACAGTGTGTGTTTGTGAGAGAGAGAGTGTGTGTGGGTGTGTGTGTGTGTGTGTGTGTGTGTGTGTGTCAGTGTGTGTCAGTGCGTGTGTGTGTGACAGTGTGGGTGTTTGTGAGAGTGTGTGTGTCAGTGTGTGTCAGTGTGTGTGTGTGTGTGTGTGTGTGAGTGTGTGTCAGTTTGTGTGTGTATGTGTGTCAGGTCAACTAAGGAATGGCAGCATGCGCCAGAGCAGCACGTCGCTGCATCCACTTTCTTGCGGTACTCCATTGGCCTCGGTCTGGACATCCCCCAGGCAGATGCCTGGCCCATCCCTATCTCCTTGAGATGCCATCAACCTGATGCAACCACAAGGCACGTGGTTAGCCTGTTGGCCTCCTCCACTCACGATGCTCCCTCGCTGAGAGAATCTGGTGAGCAGGATCAGCGCCAGGAAAACGAGCCACATGTCCATTCAGCCGCAGCTGATGCTCACGGACGATGCAGGTAACAAATCTCATTTGAGTCTCTCTCAGAAACCGCTTATTGGACACAAAGTCTGACCAGCGATAGCCAAGGATTCTCCGAAGAGACATGGTCCCAAAGGAATTAAGTCTCCATCTAAAACCCCTCGTCAGATTGCAAGTCTCACATCTGGCGAGCAAGACTGGAAGCAACAAGGACCTGAAGACTCGGTCTTTCATCCTCCCACACAAGTACCGGCAGCGCCACACTCCATGATCCAGGGAATCCATGAATGTTGACCCAGACGTCTGTTGTACTTATTGTATTGTTGTACGTATCGAAAATGTCCTGAATTAAAGATAACCAAGGTTCAGAACCAAGTTGAGTGAATTTTATATAGTCTCTCTTTTCATGTGTGATTAAAATGCTCAATAACAACCACTTTTCCTTCATGAAAGGTGCGGTATAATGTAATACCGTTATCTTAAAGAAAATTCATTAAAGTTTTGTTGTCGAACTCTGTGCCCTCATCAGTCCACAATTTTTGAAGTTATCGCTTGCTTTCAGTAAATATTTGTTCGAAGGCTAACATAAGAGTATGACCTCTTTTGTTTTTCAAAGGAAGAATCCACACATATCTACTCCTCAAATCAATAAAGGTTAAGTCATGCTTGTACCCCTTATCATTATTGAGTTAAATCAAGTCAGTTGACCAGATATATTGAACTTCTTTGGAACAAATCTTCCTTCTATTAAACTTTGTGATTTTTGGTTTATGTAATTAATGAGCTAATTTCTCTTCAATCTTAATGAGATCAGAAGATCCGATAATTGTTTTGAATTTCCAATGCCAAGTTGCAATTTAGCACTGATCATGTTCTTCACGATGAACCTATCATCTTTTTGTCTCAAGGTTGGATTTTGTATCAAAGACAAATTTTACAACATGTCTCGATCCACTTTGTGTTTTTCTTCCAAAGTCGTGATATTTCCATAATCAATATCATGCTTCATACACACTTCATCAACTCTGTTTTTAGGTTTAGACGAAGGTTTAGGCTTGTTAGCCTCATCTAATCTTTTGTCCAAGTTTGTTCCTGGATTACAGAAAGAATATCCTGGTTGATGTCACTCCCATGGTATTCCAGTTGTTGTAAATTTACTTTCTGATAAAACCTTTTGCATATTTCCCCCACGTTTTTGTTTGGAGATGAATTTACTCTTCTTAGAGCCATACACCACACATATACCTTTTTGTTTAACCCTATTGTTTTTACTTTTAACATACAAGGTATTTTAATCTTGGTTTTCTCTTTACATTTGAGACAACTAATTCATTTATAAGAAAAATTCTGATGGATTTTGAAAACCTTTTTAATTTCCAACCTGTACATTTGAATCTGAATTTTTAAAATATATCGAGTACTTAGAAATGCATAAACTTTGTCCATTTATTGAAGAAAAAAATGTAAAATTTAACCAAACTCAATTATAACGACATCATCAATAATATAATCTTTTCCTTCTTTCTGTTCTTTATCGCCACTTTCTCGTTAAAATCTTCTCCCTGAAATCACTGTTAATACCCTTGACCCATATATTTTTGCTCAACTAGTGAATTCTTTGTTTTCCTCCTCAGTGTGTTGCAATCGATTCATTTTCTGCAATACCTCCAATCTTTTTTAAAATCTCACGGGTTTCCATATTTTAATATTCAGTCATTCTCTCTCTTTCCTCCCTCTCTCTCTCCTTCCTTTCTCTCTTCTCCCTCACCTCATTCTCTCTTGCCTCATGTCCTTCAACTCCTTCCTCATTCTTTCCTACCCTTGAACCACTTTCACCCCAGAGAACATCATACATATATTCATCTGCATTTCTTGATATTCTTGCATCCAAATATATATATATATATATATATATATATATATATATATATATATATATATATATATATATATATATATATATATATATTTTCCAACAGGAAACCAAAAACATTTCTTCTGGATTTCTAAAAGAGCCTTGTATTTTCTCAACTATAAAACCTTTTCATTATTTGACATTTTAATTAAATCCAAACTTGTTGGTTTGGCAACATCAGTATAAAGCCAATTATTTATTGAAAGCACCCCATTCTTATGTTGTAAAGCACACTTATTAAAATGCCGAATACCCTTTTCTTGTCGGTATGCTTGGACACCGAAACGATAATTTTCTTGAAGCCTTCTTTCTGGCATTTATGTATCAGTAATGTATGATTCGTATGGTGACAGGCAAAACCTCCCCAACTTCCTTTGGTTAAATCAGTTTACATTCCATGACTTACTATCTAAATTCCTGTTCTTTCTGCTTTCATTATATAAACTGGAGCAAAAGCATTATTGCTTTTCGCTTTATTAAATTCTTTTATTTTTGTCTGCAAAATTGTGCTTCCACAAATATCATTAGCAGCACCAAGTGGAAAATATTCTTCCTTACGAGACTGATTTAATTCTTTCAGGTCTTCGAGGTTTATTTTAAATGACCAATTCTACCCTAAATAATTCATATCATATCTCTAATGTTCTATTCCAATACAAACGATATGGCCTTCTTTATAAAATATTATTTCAATTGGAACTGTGAATTCTGTATGACCTAGACATAAAATCAACACTTCTGTATCTTTGAAATAAACAGCCGTTTTATTTAAGGATATTGTGATAAATTACTTAATCTCACGGTCATTTGCCTCAGTCGGGCTTGGATAATTGATTAATTTTTAAGCATTTTTAAACGTAATATTTTTTTGTAATATTATATTTCTGTCATTCAGCCTGTGTCTTTGTGTAATAATTTGCGTAATAAATATCCAGTTCTTGGGATACACCAAAGTTCGAATCCTTCTTTTCCAACATAAGTCATTTATATTAGATTAAAAATAACATCATAAATTTTTTTACTTTTGTTGAGTTGAAACAACACATACAGAAATAATTGACCACAACACTTGGAATTTAAACTTTGGACTTGAAATGTTTGATAAACACCATTCTGAAATAATTTTATGACTTTGACAGGTGGTGGAAGACCATAAATATGAAAATTATATTTAACCTGATTATTGCAAATGCAAACCCAATGAGAACTATTTTCATTTGATCTAAATTAATAATAATATTCTTTGTATAATTGGATGTTTGTTAATTCATCTCTCATACAAATAACCACATTAACAGGTTTTAATTTCTCACAGTGTTTGGCAAGTTCTCAATTTGATGTTCTATTCTTTCCAAATTCTTTAAACCACTCATCAATGCTCATTTATTTATGAGAAAGATATAATCCATTACCCCTTTTAGTTAATTTTACACTTGCTTGTGCAGTATAAGAAAGCAGATTTCGAACTAACAATCTCGATTTTTCAGGTAGGTTTTCAAGTTTTTCAGAAAAATCTGCAATAACACCCCTTCCACTAATATGTTTCTCCAACTCTTTGTTTTGTCTTTTCATCTCTTTTTGAGCCTGGAGTTGAGCCTTCGTATCGTTGGCAGTTTTCACTGCTGCTGAAATCCCACCCGTCAATGCTCCAGCCACACTTAAACCGTCAAATAAAGGAATTAAAATTGTGAGAAATCCACCACTCATCTCTCCTATTGTATATCTCTTCAAGATTGGTTTTGACATTTTAATTTTAATCGAGCCAGAGTCATTCAAGATTTTCAGCTGTTCTCTTGTGAGCAAAACATCAATTCTTACTCACCCAAACAGTTTGCTTACCATATGAATGCACGTTATTTCGGCCTAGGTCACATTTGTTCTACGGCGCGGATACGGTGGCGGTACGCCCTCTGAATTGACAGAAACATGTGGCGGCCGCAGAGAAACTGAGGTGGCCTCAGGGTGGCCCTCCGCCGTTAGGCTATATTTTACAGGCCGTAGGGTCGCCGTGGAATTATAGTGTCGAGTTATAATTTTTTTCATTTCTACGTTTGCCATAGCAATTTGACAAGCCGAAACAAAAGAACTGGTAAAAAAAAAAAAAAAGAACGCACTCGTTCCATCCGTCTGGCCGCACATTCGCCTTAGGGCCCCCCTGCGGCCCCCCTGCGGTCGCCTTGTGTGCTCCTTGAGTCTACCTTGCGTCTGCCTTGAAAATTATATGGCCGCCTTAAGGTCACCGTGCGACATCAAATCAAAGAACGTATGGCACCCCCACGTTTTCCGTCTCCACAATTTATAAATACCCCGTGCGGCTCCCCGAAAAATAAAAACATTTGTGACTGCTACATTGTGTGACCGTGGAAATTCTACGACCACCGTATAATTGCTCGAGGCCGTAGATTTTGGAGACCTCACGGCCGCTGTGGAAAATGTGACCTCGGCCTCACCACGAAAAGCCATTCAATCTGGGTGTGATTTCCGTTTCTGAGAATGATAACCGAAAGGGAAAAAGTTAAAATCATGGAGTTCAGTCATGCTCCATATGTAGTGATGACTTGAGAATATAATGGCCATCCCATTAAATGTGGACAAAATGATATGTTGAAAAGCTCCTGTGGAGTGAAGTCATAGGCCTTTAAGAGCCACACCTTTTATTATTGAATGTGTTCACAACAAGAAGGAAAAAAGATGCCAGTATACATCGCTAACATACCAAATTGAGAGTTCGGAAAATCTACGAATTGTTCATCTCCCAAATTGTTGATAAATGTCATCGAGCCGAGCACAAAAAGAGCTAAAGCAATTACAATGATTCCAACAGAAGAAAGTGACGTTGTCTTTTCGGAAATGTGTCCGCACTGCAACAAAAATGTTTTTTTTTGTATTAAAAAAATACAGTTGCAATACTGTACACCTCTACGTTGTATTTCAATGTGAATAATACATTTCACGCTATAAGTCTGCGCATGTGTGCAATAAAGCGGTTTTGGTAGTGGTGGAATTTCTGGTGTAAGTGTGAGTGTTTCTGTCTTTTTAACAATCAAATGCACAGTAGATTGAACGATTCCATGTCGACATCCAACTTGTCTTGTTCTTTCACCATGCTCATGTCGTTTAATGGCAGTAACATCGAACTTGGTGATTGGTATTGAATGAAAAGCATGTTTCGGGAACAAATGAAATGATGGTTCATGAAACTCCTTATGTCAGGCACGATATCAGGTTACACTACACTTGCTCATGCTGTCCTGATGTTTGATCCCATTTGCTGGCACAGTTCAAATGCAGTGTGCACCGGCTGAGCATACAATCAGTCATCTGGACCACAGGTGTGATTAAGCGTCGCAAGGCACTATTAATTCACAGTGAACGTCTCCACCATGCCACGACTATCAACACGAGATGCCTGACCGACAGCCACACCAACATATGATCAGGGATTGTGCAAGTGTTTAGGTGCCGAAGCGAACCTTCAGATTCTCTCCCCTCTTCACCCTCACAATTTCCTTTTGAAAAAGTGTATTGTGCATTTGTCTGAATAAAACTTGGCATTGATAAATTACAGATATATTTTAAAAAGGAAAAGGAGAAAAGGCTTCTGATTGCACATCCTCACAGTTGCATATTTTCACGTGATAGGTAACTCAAATAAATGCACATTATAATGTGTGTTATGGCTCATGTGATGGAATACAATAGATGGGTTCCTGCAACATGGTTGATCATTGGAATTGAGAAAATTTTTTTTCCATGTTTTGATTTTATCAAATGTATAAATAATTCCTTCAGGTCAATGTTTCATGTAATTCCATGTTCTCTTGACAAGAGGAGAGCGCAAAAAGTCTTTGTTGCACCAATGAAGAATGGATGTATATTTTGATCAACTTGGAAAAGCTTCACTCTCAAAAGCTTCCAACTTGCTTGCTGTTTGAACACAAAGAGGAGCCATATCACACCGGTAGTAGAATAATGGTTGTGAACTCAAACAAAATCTATACATCGCAAGATAAACAACAAACGTTTGTTCAACATTAAAATAAGATGAAAGGATGCCTCATGTTGCACTGCTACTTAGACATTGGTTGCAAGAGAAATAGTATGTTGAATACTGTTGTTCTTGGATAATCTAGAACTTGTTTCCTTCCTGAGCCAAACCTCAAATTTTCAATTCACTCAACATATGTTTGACTTTTACTTTTACCAATGACAGAGTTCATAGAACATCTCATCCCACACACTCATGAGAAAAGACGACATGGGGAGGGTCCACTAGTGGCAAATTTAATTGGTCCAGATGACATAATATGTGCCAATATTTTGTCCAAGTTCTGCAAAACGAAATGTTTTTGAAAGTACCATGATGGCGATTTTGTTCTGCAAAGTTCAAGTAAATACTTCAATCGAAATAAAACAAAAAAAATTTAAAGTTGTAGAAAAAACCTTTTTTTGGAAGTTTACTGCCGTTGATTATGCGACTTTCACACCACCGTCTTTCACGAGTTATTTTAGTTATTTGTGTCTGTTGTTTGTATCTTTTCTGACATCTTTAAAAACAGTAAGCTTTCTGTTTGGAATGATTTTCAATTATCTTTGATGGCCAGACAGACAGACAAACAGTTATCCCCGTCTGTGCACATGCTCGATTGGGGTGAATTATAAACCAAATTACTGCTAAGTTTCAGGTTCGTGTTCAGATTCACGTTCTGATTCGTGTTCAAAATTTAACATTTGATGGTAACCTCGATCATAAACCGATGTTTGTAGACAGCCAGACAGCACTAACTCCACTTTCTGCTTCGGGTGAGCAGGGTAATTATGATACGCAGAACAGTGCTTACAGGTTACATCAGCAGATACTTTAATGACATGAATTACAAAGACCACAGTAAATAAAGCACAATTCAACGCAATATCTCGAATTTGAACATGAGATTCCGGTATAATGAGAAAAATGCACATAAAACAGGACAAACTGATTTAACTTTAATGTTAAATTCCAATGTCATGTCTCATGTATTATTGTAACCCTCGTTTTTGTTCTCAATCACGATTTTAATGCAGAAACACATATTTTTCATCAAATAATGTGTAATTTAGCTTGTAGTAAGCAAAGCAACAAATTTTACACAACGAACCTAATTCCTGCAAATATGGTCTAATTTGCCAAATACAAGCGTTTTTAACAACACATCAGCTTGTTCGCCAAAGACGAGACATCCCCAATATACTGGACATGGCTATCATATTATATTGTGAGATATTTACTGATATTTAATGAAATGAATGTTTCATTGAAATCATCATTGTGAACTTGGCAAAACACAAGTTATTCCAATTTTCCTTGTGTTTTTCAGGAGGCATGAACACAAACGTTGTGGGATATTTGCCTCTCAACTGTCACACTGGATGTATCGGATATTCCCTTGGATTACGGCTGTCGAGATATCATGTCGGTTTTCATGTTTATTATATGTATGTCTCTCTCTCTCAATGCAGTAATCACAGCGGCTTGTTTTTATAATAGATTCAATTCACCCATTCTCTTGTATATTGCTTTATCATTGCTCGCTGACACTTTATTTCGAGTTGTGGTGATATCATGCTATTTCAGTAGAATAATTGCAAGATGTGTATTAATATAGTTTCAAGTGTGTTTGTTTCAGTTCTTTAGTACACATTTTACATTGTTTCAGAGCATACCTAATACCACTGATTCATTCACCACTGAGCATTCACCAATGTTTCATTGTAATATATAACTTTTTGAAAATTAAAAAATTCATCGAAAAATGAATAATTAATTGATTAATTGATTTATAAAAAACCAAAAATACCCTTTATAGCCAAATCACTTGTTCACTGTCATGTCCAAATATCCCTTTCTGAGCTCAAAAGATGCCTGAAATATTGCCCAAAGTGAGAAAGAAAATAAGTAAATAATAAATAAATCATTAATAATGAAGTAACTATTCAACTCATTGATAAATCCAAAAAAGCAAAAAACACCATCTTTTGAAAAGCACATCTTCACTTTTGTCCCAAAATTCCAGCTTCCAAGCTTAAACGATGGCTGAGATATCGCCCGGACAAACAAAGAAGAAAAAGGAGTGGAAACCTTCTTTTGGTGCCTGGCGATGATGTCATGCATCGCCTGGAGAGGGAATAGGAAAGGAGTGGTGTACAATATGCCAGAATACATCGCTAAACTATCAAATTGAGAGTTCGCAATATCGATGAATTATTCACCCCCCAAATTGCTGATAAATGCCCTCCAGCCGAGCACAATCACGGCTGAAGCAATTACAATGATTCCAATGTAAAGAAGCGACATTGTCTCTTGGCTATTGTAATCGTACCATAACAACAACAATTCTTCAATCGGATTTGCAAAATAATACAACCACAATACTGAACACCTTTGTGAAGTATTGTGATGCTGCATCTGCTCATGCGTGAATACCACTTGTGGATTTCAGATTCGGATCTGAGTAAAGCACACAACATCCAGGTTCTCAGACATTTATTTCCATAAATGCATGTTCAGAATATCCCCATCCCCTTGTCTGGTGGGATTCTATCTCTTTGATGTGTTGGAGAATGGTGGAGAACAGACTCCCTCTCTTTCTTCTGGATTACCTTTTCCTCTTCATGACACATTCATGATGTATGATTTTACACCAGTTTTAATTTCTGTATGAACGAAATTCACTATTTGTGCATGCGATAAATAGCCGTTAGCCCAATGGAGACTCATTCTATTCCTTTGCATCAAGATACATTGGCTTGGAAAAACACTATTTATTTACACATCGTATTTTGATTATGATTTTCATTTTGGACATGTGGGACATTTGATTCATCGAACACACCACGGACTTTTCCTGAACGTTATATTTTGATGGTCGGGCATGGCTGTGGTCTCGGATTATTTACCTTAGGCTTCCACATTTTTCCATTGACGTTCGACACCCACATTTTGCCGTCGGGATTGACACCCAGTTCAGCAGCTCAGGTCAGGTCTGTTCAGGTATGGTAGCATGCGCTGGAGCTCCTCGTCACTGCGTCCACTTTCCACCGGTACTCCAGGGGCCTCTGTCCAGCCATCCACCAGGAAGAAGCCGAGCCCATCGCCATCTCCTTGAGATGCTGATCAACCTGCTGCAACCATGAGGCACGTGATCGGCCCATTTGGTGACTCCACTCATGAAGCTCCCTCGCAGAGAGAATCTGAGGAGCAGAATCAGCCTCAGGAAATGAGTAACATGTCCATACAGCCACAGCTGATATTCAGGGACTATGTCGGTAACAAATCTCATTTTAGTCTCACACAGGAACTGAACGTTGGACACAAAGTCCGATCAGCGATAGCCAAGGATTATCTGCAGAGGCCTGATCCCAAAGGAATTAAATCGCCGTCTCAGATCCCTGGTCAGAGTCCAAGTCTCACTTCTGTTGAGAAAGACTGGAAGCATCTTGGTCCTGAAGACTTGGATTTTTCCTCCCACACAGGAACTGGCAGCACCACACCCCATGGTCTGGTGAATCCATGACTCCCCTGCTACACCAGATGTCTGTTGACCTCTGACACAGCCAGCAGAGACACGAACATCACTGCCAAGTTCAGTGAATCTCTCCGTGACATCAACATCCTCGCCATAAACAGGTACAGACAAGATAGCAGTATCAAAGATGTCATTGAAAGCCTGGATCTTCAGTTACCTTCCAATAGTAAGTAATGAATAGAAGTTTGTGTGTGAAGTCAGGGTGCAACTAACTTTCAAACAGTACATAATTAATAGATTTGTCGTCACACAGCTTCACTGTGAAAGGAACATTCAAGTCGCACGTAATTTGTTGATGTTCGTGTAGTCTGCCACCAACGTTCACACAGGACGTGATTAATCGGCAGATAGTCTTCATGGCTTCACAGCTTCCCGTACGGCCTCACAGCTTCACGGCTTCACAGCTTCACGTACGGCCTCACAGCTTCACGGCTTCACAGCTTCCTGTACGGCCTCACAGCTTCACGGCTTCACAGCTTCCTGTACGGCCTCACAGCTTCACGGCTTCAGGGATGGACGGTGCTTTCATGGACGGAACGTGTGTCAAGTATTGATGTTTTTTTCAATTCGTTTTCGCCACAATCTTCCTTTAATATGATCCTCCATCGCTTTGGATGAATGTGTGTGAAGCAAAATTTTGCCAAAGCATCAATGGTCGTTTGAATGTTGTGTTCTCAATTTCGTTTTGGTACCTGAACTTATCAATGGCCTCTTGCCATTCTGGTCGTTTCTAATCCAAGTTCTGGGACTGCATCCGACATGGCAAGTGACCTGGATTTCACAGGTTTCATCCATTCAGTTTGTGAATACCTGCAGACCCGTATTGTTTATGAATACCTGCAGACCCGTATTAATTTCGTCAAAACCCGTATTGGATGGAACGTTCAATCCATTCTAAAAACGCAATGTTTCGCTTCTGTTCCACTCGCGAGGTTTGACCCATACTGTGAGACCTGGGATGCGTTCAGTTGCCAAGTTTCTTATCGAGTGCTCGCCAAAAGGATTAAGCACTCAAGCAAGCATTCCATCATTCGACACTGTTGATAAGCAACGGCTGGCTTGGCAAGCTATAGCAAGCTTATTGATCATGGAGCACACCCGGGGTGTGTTCAGTTACCAAGCAGCAAGCGTTTCGTTGGGGTGCTTGCTTGATTGCTTAAGCCACTTGGCAAGCGCTACACAAGATGATTATTAATGGAACACACACACCCCTGGAGCGTCCTGCAGCAGATGCGCAATGTATTCCTCAAAGTCAATTGGCTGTGTGACGTCATGAGCTTTTCTCACTGAAAGGCACATCACCATCCCTGGGATGCGTTCAGTTGCCAAGTTTCTTATCGAGTGCTCGCCAAAAGGATTAAGCACTCAACAAGCATTCCATCATTCGACACTGTTGATAAGCAACGGCTGGCTTGGCAAGCTATAGCAAGCTTATTGATCATGGAGCACACCCGGGGTGTGTTCAGTTACCAAGCAGCAAGCGTTTCGTTGGGGTGCTTGCTTGATTGCTTAAGCCACTTGGCAAGCGCTACACAAGATGATTATTAATGGAACACACACACCCCTGGAGCGTCCTGCAGCAGATGCGCAATGTATTCCTCAAAGTCAATTGGCTGTGTGACGTCATGAGCTTTTCTCACTGAAAGGCACGTCACCATCCTCCAGGATTCCACATGAAGAATCACCTCCGATCATGTCTAATAAATAAATAACTTGGTTTTGATTCCCACCAACCAGTTTTTTGTCACCTCCAACTTTCCATGTCTGCTCCATATGGAATTTGAATCTGGGTTTCAAGAATCATGCTCCACTGCTTCAGATGAGAGTACTCAATGGAGTTTTCTTTGTGTTTCTCCTTTATTTAACAAATCAACCATCCAAGAAGAAAGTCCCAACTTGGCCAATCGATCAAAGACTCCCTCAGGCCCAATGACTCTCTTTGGAATTGTGCTTTGAGTCTATATAATGGGGAATCCAATACAACATACTTGTGAAGAACGAAAGCTTCTGGACACGATACAAGTAAGTGTGTGATTGTGTATATAAAGTAGAATGCATCTCATCGTGGAGTTCGATCGATCGAGTGCATCTCATAAAATATTATATAGTACGAGCAGGGGCGACCACCGGGCTGCCTTGGATATTTTGGGGTGTGTGGGGGGGTGGTGAGATACCTGTTATTACCTGGCTGGGTGAGCTTTTATCGCTTGTGTGACGTGTTGAATAACGTGTTGGACACAGAAAGAATAACGTACAAACTCTTGAAAATTAATTATGTCGTGTTGTTTTCTGGATAAACAAGATGTGTGTGTGTGTGTGTGTGTGTGTGTGTGTGTGTGTGTGTGTGTGTGTGTATGTGTGTGTGTGTGTGTGTGTATGTGTGTTTAGGATAGCAGTACACCAAGTAAATGGGTCGGAATTCTGGACTTGTGCACAACCGAAATGTCATTGTAACAGATCCATGTGTTTTCGCTCATTTCAATTCATTAAACAATTACACCCGTTTATGCAGGAAAGTACTTACTACGTGATTACATATTTGAGAATGCTGAAAATGTAAGAGGTTGAAATGTTTCAGCGAGATTTGTGTGTTGCATCGATTTTAATTCTCGTAACGTCTAACTTGGTGATTGGTATTGCATGAAAACCATGTTTCAGGAACAAATTAAATGACGTTTTAGGAGAATCCTTTTGTCAGGAACGACATTAGGTTACACTGTCTGCACTTGTTCATGCTGTCCTGATGTTTGATCCCATTTCCTGGCACAGATTCAATGCATTGTGAACCGGCTGAGCATGTGATCAGTCATCTGGACCACAGGTATGATCAGGCATCGCAGGGCACCATTATTACACAGTGCACGTCTCCACCATGCCACGACTATCAATACCAGACGCGCGACCGACAGCCACGGCCCTGAATGATCAGGGGTGTGCAAGTGTTTAGGTGCCCGAGTCGAACACTCAGATTCTCTCCCCTCCCCACCGCCACCCTCTCACCCTCACAATTACCGTTCCAAAATGCATATTGTGCATTAGTATGAATAAAAGTTCTGCATTTATAAATTACAGATATATTTTACAAGGAAAAAGAGAAAATGCTTCTGATTGTACGTTCTCACAGTTGTATACTTTTCACATGATCGGTAACTCAAATAAATGCACATTATAATGTGTAGTGTGGCTCACGTGATGGAATACAATAGATGGGTTCCTGCAACAAGGTTGATCATTGAAATTTATAATTTTTTTCCATGTTTTAATTTTATCAAATGTAGAAATAAATTCATTCAGGTCAATATTTTGTGTAATTCCGTGTTCTATTGACAAGGTGATAGCCCAAGAAGTCTTGCTTGCACCAATGAAGAATGGATTTATGTTTTTATCAACTTGCAAAAGCTTCACTCTCAAAAGCTCCTGACGTGCTTGCTGTTTTAACACAAAGAGGAGCCATATCACACCAACGGTAGAATAAGGGTTGTAAACTCCAACACAATCTATGTTCGGCAAGATAAAGAACAAACGCTTGGTCAACATGAAAATAGTATGAAAGGATAGCTCATGTTGCATTGCTACTTCAGCATTCATTGTAAGAGAAATAGTCTGTTGAGTTTTGTTGGTCTTGGAAAATCTAGAACTTGTTTGCTTCCTGAGCCAAACCTACAAATTTTCATTTCAATCAAAATGCTTGATTTTTACTTTTACCAATGACAGAGTTCGCAGAACATCTCACCCCACACACTCATGAGAAAATACGACATGGGGAGGGTCTGCGAGTGGTAAATTTGATTGGTCCAGATGACTTAAAATGCCGTAATATTTTGTACAAGTTCTACCAAACGGAAGGGTTTTGAAAGTACTATGATGGCGATTTTGTTCTGTGGAGTTCAAGTTTATAATTCAATCGAAATAAAATGTTGATTTCAAAAGTAGCAAAGAAAACTTAATTTTTTTGGAAGTTTACTGCCATTGATTATGCGACTTTCACACCACCGGATTTAATGACTTACATGAATTATTTGTGTCTGTTGTTTGTATCTTTTCTGACAACTTTAAAAACAGTATGTCTTCGGTTTGGAAAGATTTTCAAGTATCTTTGTTGGCCAGACAGACAGACAGTAAAAGCAGTTGTCCCCACCTGTGCGCATGCTCGATTCGGGTGAATTATGAACCAAATTACTGCTAAGTTTCAGGTTCTTGTTCAGATTCACGTTCTGATTCGTGTTTAAAATTAAAATTCAATGGCAAATAAGTTGTTCCTCGATCTGAACTGATGTTTGTGGACAGAAAGATAGACAGAGTGAAGCAGTGGGCACTAACTCCACTTTCTGCTACGTGTGAACAGGGTAATTATGATACGCAGAACAGTGCTTTCAGGTTTCAGCAGATACTTTAACATGAATTACAAAGACCACGGTAAATAGAGCACAATTCAACAAAATATCTTGAGATAGTATACACACAATATCGTCAGGAAAATAATAGAGGATTTGAACTTGAGATTCTGGCATGATGAGTTAAATGTACATACAACAGGACGAACTGATTTAACTTTAATATTAAATTCCAATGTCATGTCTCATGAAGTAATGTCACCCTGTTTTTGTTCTAAAGCACAATTCTAATGCAGAACGCATGTTTTTCATCAAATAGTGTGGATTTTAGCTTGTAGGAAGCAAAACAACAAATTTTACACAACAAAACTTATTCCTGCAAATATGGTCTAATTTGCTTCATGAAAGCGTTTTTAGCAACACATCAGCTTGTTCACCAACGGTTATAAATCCTCTGTACACTGTACATGGCCATCATATTAAATGGTATGATCTCCTCCTCTTCTTCTCTTCTTCTAATTCTTCTTCTTCTCTTCTTCTTCTTCTTCTTCTTCTTCTTCTTCTTATTCTTCTTCTTCTTCTTTCGGCTGCTCCCGTTCGGGGTCGCCACAGCGGATCATCAGTTACGGATGATCTGGCACAGGTTTTACGCTGGATGCCCTTCCTGACGCAACCCTGGTCGCCTCTTTCGACACAGGGATAATTAAATGGTATGATATGTTTGGACATTTAACGTAGTGAATGTTTCATTGTGATCATCATTGTGAACTTGACAAAACAAAAGTTATAACAATTTTCATTGTGTTTTTACAGGAGACATGAACACAAACCTTGTGGGATATTTGCCTCTCACGGTCACACTGGACTTGTCGGATATTCCTTTGGATTCCGGCGTTCGAGCTATCATGTCGGTTTTCACGTTTATAATGTGTATTTCAATCCCTCTCAACGCAGCAATCATAGCGGCTTGTTTTCATCGTGGATTGCATTCACCCATGCTCTTGTACATTGCTTTATCATCGCTCGCTGACACTATATTTGGAGTCGTGGTAATATCATGCTTTTTCAGTGTAATAATTGCAACACGTGAAAAAATATCGTTCAATGAGTGTTTGTTTCAGTTGTTTAGTATACATTTCACATTGTTTCAGCAGTTTCTCACCACATGGTTGATGTACATTGACCGACATTGGGCTATTTTTTGGCCGTATAGTTATGTAGCTCTGATGGTGAACAAAGGTGGTGCTGTGAAACTTGTCATTGTAGTTTTGACAATCGGATTGTTGTTGAGTGTAAGCTATGTTGTAGTACCAACAACAATGGTGTACTGCAACTACTCTGTGGTAGTCCGTGATGTAGTCTGTGTTTCTTCTCCTGTTGCAAGATCAGCTTGTGGAAATGTTAACCCTTCACTCATGCATTCTCTATTTTGTCAGTACCTTGTGTATGGTTTAACCGGTTTTACAGCACTGTACTCTACTTGGTGTATTGTTCGTAAATGTAGTAAATCATCCACAGAGGCAAATATAAAAGCCTTGCACACATGTTTTACACAATTGTTTGCGTCTCTAGCGCAGTTTATACTACTTATTGTCTCGATGGCGTTGAAACGATTTGTAAGACTTCCCACGTTTGGTTTTATCTTGAACCTTTTAAGTGCAGTCACACCGGCCTTTGTTAATCCATTAATATTTGGGTTCAGAATGCAGGAGATTCGCTCAACGATCGTTCTTGCTTTCCGTAAAATGTACGTAATTCACCATAAAAAGCTATTCAATCAGGAGGTGATTGCCGTTACTGAGAATGATAACCTTGAAAGGAAAAATGTTAAAATGGAACATGGTCATACTCCATAGGTCTGAATTGCATGGGAATAAAATGTCCACCCCAAAAATTGTGTAAAAAGTGATATGCTGAAAAGGTAACGTAGAATGAAGTCAAAAGCCTTTAATAGAAATACCTTTTGTACTCGAATGTGTTCCTTACTAACAAGAATGAAAATCAAGTACAGGAGCATGCAAAGGACACCGGCCCATGCAAAATAAAAAAAATTAAAAAATTCCAGTATGCGACATTGCCGGGCACGTTCTGCACCCGCCTTGCCGCCGTACTGCACGTGGATATGGAACAGTTACGGAGCGGTGAACTTCTGAGGTAAACATATGCAAATGATAGTTAATCATTCAAATGTACTTCTGAGGTAAATGTGTTCAAATTTTGGGGTTTTTAAAATGTTCAAAAATTTGGGGGAGGTTTCAGACCAGGTCAATCGACCCTGGATATGCTGCTTCTGCTCTCCCAACAATGGCTGGTGGTTCTCAAGCAAAGACATGAAATCAGAGCCATCGCCCAAGATATATCGCATGCTTTTGACATGATGTGGCATCCTGCCCTGCTCACCAAACCCTCTTCCGATGGTATCCATGGTCATCTCCACTCATGGCTTGCAGACTTCCTCTCCTGTGCAGCCAACGTGTGGCCCTAAATAGAGTTATTTCGTCCCCCCTTCCTGTCCAGGTTGAGTTCCTCAAGGCAGCATTCTTGGCCCTGTTCTTTTTCTCGTTTTCATCAATGATCTCTCTGACTCTCTGGAAAATCCTCTATTTCTCTTTGTCGATGACCCCACCCTCTGCCGTACCATCTGCCATCCCTCAGACTGGCAAGAACCAGCTTCTTCGCTCTCTGCAGATCTGGGTAATATCACAAACTGGTCCAACACCTGGAACATGCCTTTCAATCAGGACAACTCTCACACTCTCACTTTGTCTCTCTGAAAGGACCTGATTGGGAAAGCCCCCCCCCATCTTCTTTTTCAAAAATCTGCTGCAAGAAGACCTTTCATTCAAGCTTCTTGGTCTCACTATCTGCCATGATATTTTCTGGGAAAGCCACATTTCCAACCTGGCCTCCAAAGCCAGTCGCCAACTGGGAATCCTCCATCGTGCAAAGTCCTTCCTCTGCCCACCCGAGCTCCTGACCCCATACAAAGCTTTTGACCGCAGCTTGATGGAGTACTGCTCTCCCCTCTGGGCTGGGGCTCCTGCCTCTGAGCTTTCTCCGCTTCATACTGTG
Organism: Eptatretus burgeri; assembly: GCF_056783735.1. NCBI lineage: Eukaryota > Metazoa > Chordata > Myxini > Myxiniformes > Myxinidae > Eptatretus > Eptatretus burgeri. Next base: position 135,148,191 of record NC_140962.1, read on the forward strand.
GAAACCAAGGCATTTAGGATTATTGGTATCTCCCGAGTTGAGTCTGTGTGTTTGGGCCTCTCACTCTCTCACTGCAGGCAGGTTGGTGGTCTTTCAGTCTTCTCCCATATCGTCTCCGGTCTCACTCCCCCTGCTCTGTGTGCGATATGCACTGTACCCAGAATATTTCTGCAGGGCTCTCAAAGTCCGCCAGCAGCCCCCTTTTGGTAAAGCTACTAAAATCACGAATCACTGCTCACCTTCACTCTATCATTCCTCTTTTTCCCACCCTTGTAATGAAATCACACACTCTCTTCAATCCCATTCTTCCCTCCAGGTCTTCCAAACAGCCGTTCACCACCACCTCTTATCTTCCCTCATACAAAACCTTGATCTTTTCTACCCCCGTTTATCCACCCCAATCCCACCTCCTTCAAATTCCCTGCTTTCCTTCCTGAAAGTCTCTGTAATGTCCATCTTTTGTATCATGTGTTCCCCACCCCATCTCTCTGCCTTCCACATATCTCCTAATATCTCTGTTTTTTGTTTTGTCCTTCCCTCTCCCGCCCCTCATGTCTCATGCCCCCCTTGCTGTGCATTGTGTGTTAACACTCATATGAGCCTTGACAGTGTATACAAAAACAAATAATAATAACACGAGTTTATGTGAACAAAAGTAATTCTGATATGAGGGACTGTAAATGTGTAAAAATGATTCTGCTCACTTTGCAGCATATGACGACGGATTTGGGGAGGATCATTGTTCAATGATTGATTGATTCATTGATTATTTACATTATTAAAATAAATAATCGTAAACTAATTGATTCTTCATCAAATGTCTCATAGCACACCTAATTCACTACTGTTTTATCCGAATCTCTAATTTTTTGAAAATTATAAGATAAATCGAAAAATGAATATTAAATCGATTAACTGATTAATCAATAAAACAAAAATACCCTTTATAGCCAAAATCACTCGTTCACTGTTGTGTCCAAATATTGGTTTCCGATCTCAATAGGTGCCTGATATATTGCCCAAAATGAAAATGAAAATAAATAAGTCATAAATAAATAGATAATAGTTAAGTAATGAATCAATTAATTGATAAGTCAAAATAAAACAAAAAAACAGTTTTTGCAAAAGCACAACTTCCCTTTTGTCCCCAAATTTTAGCTTCCATGCTCAAAGGATGGCTGAGATATCACCCAGACAAACAAAGAAGAAAAAGGAGTGAAAACTGAGTCCTACCTTCCTTTGGTGCCTGGCGATGATGTCATGCATCGTGTAGATATGGAATAGGAAAGGAGTGGTGTACAATATGCCAGAATACATCGCTAAAGTATCAAATTGAGAGCTTACAAAATCCATGAATTGTTCATCCTCCAAATTGTTTAAAATGTCATCTCGCCTAGTACAATTACGGCTGAAGCAATTACAATGATTCCAATGGAAGGAAATGACATTGACCCTTGAGTTGTACTAATACCATAACAATTTTTTTTTAAAATCTCAATTGCAAAATAAAACCACCAGAATACTGTATGCCTTTGTGATGTATTGTGATGCTGCATCTGCACCTGCGTGAATCATAGATTTGCCATGATCGGTGTGTCCATGTGTGCCAAAAAGTGGTTTTGGGAATGGCAGAATTTCTGGTGTACGTATGAGTCTTTTTCGGACACCCATCTAGTTCTGGGAGAAGTAAACTTCTGGCGGCGAGGGTAAGCTATTTTACCTTGGAGACAAATTTATTTATTTTGAAAAATCATGGCCACGTTTGGCATTAGAAGAGTTTAAATCCAGAGAAGAAGAGTGGTCGCTTTATGGGGAGCGGTTTCAGCAATATTTTGCAGTTAATGACATTAAGTGTGGGTCAGCAACGATAGATACTGCTGAGTGTTTGCAGTGTGCCAACCGACACACTCATGTCAAGCTTTTTCAAAATGTGGAAGCTGGGGGACATCCCTTTCTCAGAGTTGATTTCCATTGTTGAACAACATTGGAATCCGAAGCCATCAATGACAGTGCAGAACGATAAGCTGAATATATTCAGGCAGGAAAGCAGTGAGGCCATTTCGGATCATGTAACAGCCTCACATAAATTGGCTGAATGGTGTGAATGAGGAAGTAATTTCGAGGAAATTCTCCGTGATTGCTTAGTCTGTGAAAATGCGAACAAACACATCAAACTCAGATTGCTGAGAAGAATCATTGGATTTCGACAAGGCCATACACATATCTTCTGCAATGGAATTGACAGAAAAAACACATTTGGATCTCTGTGAACACGCTGTATTAGGGTAGGAGGTAGCAGTAAACAAAATGACAAAGTTTGTGTGGTGAAAGAGCAGAAAGTGTGGAGAAAACAATGAAAGTGCCGCTGCGCAAAATGAGTGGTCTCTTGCACACTCATTTGTTGCAATTTCAAACACCGGCTGAGATGCCCATGAACAGGAAGCTCCAGACACGTATAAACACATTTGTACCAATCAACACCATGATTGAGCATAAACAACTGTCGTAAAAGTTAGTTCATGATTCCTGGCCAATTTACGAATTTGATAATGCACAACACATTCCACTTTGCAATTACAACTTTGGCTATAAATGGGTGCCGGTCACATTAATTATCAAACTAGAAGGGCACTGAGTTGATCGCATACCTCTGCCATGTAATGCCTAATCCACAAGAACATATCGGGCCCAATGCAATTTTGAAAATTATGCAATACATTGTTTTCAGCCCGATCTCTCAATGGTGAAGAATCACTGAAAAAATTATCGTATCTTGATCCGCAATCGGATCTTCATCAAAATCGAAATAATTTGTCGTGGTCACATTCCCAAACTGTCCACCAAGTTTCATTCAAATCCGTGCACAACTTTATGACATATCGTGCTATATATTAGTTTAGTCCTCTCTCTCGATGGTGAAAAATCACTGAAAACATTACCAGATCCGGATCCGGATTTGGATCTTCACCAAAATTGAATCAGTTCTTCCTATTTAAACACCCAACATGACCACCAAGTTTCGTCAGAATCCATCTGCAACTCGTTGAGATACCCTGCACAGAGACAAACAAACAAACAAGAAGAAGATGTTATGCAGAGCATGATACTTGCAAAATCCATAAAACAAATTTGACCTCAAAAATAATTGATGATTGAATTAAATGACCAAATGTGCAACTCCTCTCCAGATTTCATGTGAATCGGATGAAAAGTGAGGCTTTTAGAAACACCACCTCAGTTGTTGACCTTGGGCCTGTGTTGACCTTTTGGTTCATGTTGACTTCTACTATAATTGGCTCGTTGAATTCAATGACCTGAAATATAAATCCTCTTCAAATTTAAAGTCAATCGGTTGAAAATTGAGAATTTTAGAAATCCCACCTTTGTTGTTGACCTTGGGTCGATATTGACCTTTTGGTCCATGTTTTTCTCAAAAATAATTGGCTGGTTGAATTGAGTGACCTGAAGTATAAATCCAATCCAAGTTTGTGTCAATCGGACAAGTGGTTGCTGAGATTAAAAAAAAAGTTAAAAAAACACTAAAGCCAAATAAGGTCAAATAAGGGTCAAAAATAAGTAATTATAACAAGAAAAAGAGCAATCAGAGAATGCAGACCCTTGCCAGGACTTGTTTTTTGTGGTGCTTGTGTGGTTTTGTGTCCTCTGTTTTGTGTGGTGTTTGTGTACTGTTGTGTTACATTAATAATAATAATAATAGACATAACTAGACTGCCACTTTAAAACTGCAGGCAGTGATGACCAGATACCAAGACTTCTCACTTTAATGCAACCCTGCTTTATTCCGACATGTGAACCTGACCCATGATGTTTATTATTATTCTACTGAATTCGGAATGGGTGTAAAATAAACAAGTCTGAAGACGACGATGGTTCACAGACGGTATTTGACGATGTAGATTGTTTCAGAAGTCAAGGATGAGACAATGTGATCATGTTTGACCAAGTTATAAAAACGATCAACATGACGTGGTACGAGTGACAGGTTATTAGCTGCAAAATGTCGAAAACCCGGTTTCATTAAACAAATTAAAAATTTGACCTTTGCATAACCTTTAAAGGTCACAAAACAATGTTGTGGACATTAAAATAAGGAAAGAGGATACATGCTATAGCTTAATGGAGTTAGTTCGTCGAAGAAGGTCGAAAACCCGGTTAGATTACCACTACTTTGAAAAATTGACCTTTGTGAACTCTAAAGGTCAAAGGTCAAGGATTATGACCTTTGGTGCAAAACTTCCTCTGGAACATTCCAGGAACAATATAACGTCATATAGGCTATAAGGCATTTCACACTCCTCGGATTATCCATTCTTTGATGAAACTTGAATGGGGCACCACAGGCAAGGTGTTCGAGATAGAGCAAAATGGTTTCAAGACTTTAGGAGGGGAATGACCTCAAGATTATGCATTAAAATATTGTCATCCTAGCTCTCAAAGTTTGGGTGGTCGTATGATTTTTATGTCGAAATTCGAAATTTTCTAAGTTCGTGACCTTGTGACCTTGACCTTGGGACGAAAATGAAAAATCGAGCTCCGTGGGGCTATGCAGGTGCCATTTAGCTAACCAAAAACCAAAACCCCTGTCAGATTTGACAAACCCCTCAGAGAAGATGGATTTTTATCTCAAAATCGCAATTTTCTAAGTTCGTGACCTTGTGACCTTCACCTTGGGACAAAAATTAAAAATCGAGTTCCGTGGGGCTATGCAGGTGCCATTGGGCTAACCAAAAACCAAAACCCCTGTCAGATTTGACAAACCCCCGAGAAGAAGATGCAAATTGAAATCGGCTACCCCCTAAAAATACATGCTTTTTATGGGCGGAGCCACGCCCACTTTCAGGAAAACATAACTACATCATGATATAAACCTCCCACCAAAATTTTATCAGGATCGGATCAAAACCCACGGAGCTATGCTCGGGACAGACAGACAGACAGACAGACAAGCCGGTAGGCGGACATGGGTAGTCGACTACCCAATATAACCTGATGCGATGGGCCCGTTCGATGGGGAATGACCTGAGGATTAAGCACAAGAAAATTCATGATTTTAAGCTTCAAGGGTTAATGCTGCAGATTGTTTTTTCGTTAAAATACCCCCACATTTAGAGGTTTTCGGCCGTTGCTAGACAATGGATGGGTCCATAGCAACGGTTCTTTCTCACACATAACTAGGACATACCATGAACCTACCATACCAGTTTCATTTATATCTGACTCATAGTCTCTGAGATATAACGAACTTCGTTTTTTTAATGTTTTCGGCCAGGGTTCATTCAAAGTCTATCTTCTCCAACAGTTTTCATGGGATCCGGCTGGAAATTTTTGACAATATGGCTAAATGTACTGCCCACAGTCGCTCGTAGCCCGATTTTTGATTTTCGAAAAAATAACATTTTTATGATTTTTCAAAAATTTCAAAGTCCGTTGCTAGGCAACAGTGGTGTCCATAGCAACGGTTCTCATTTGCACACAACTCGGTCATGGTACGAACCTATCAAGCAAGTTTCATCGAAATCGCCATTGTATTAACGGAGCACTGGACCGAACAGAGGGACAGACAGACAAGCCGGTAGGCGGACATGGGTAGTCGTGATTGGCCCCTTCGATGGGGAATGACCTGAGGATTAAGCACAAGAAAATTCATGATTCTAGCTTCAAGGGTTGATGCTGCAGATTGTGTTTTCGTTAAAATACCCCCACATTTAGAGTTTTTTCGGCCGTTGCTAGGCAATGGAGGGGTCCATAGCAACGGTTCTTTCTCACACATAACTAGGACATACCATGAACCTACCATACCAGTTTCATTTATATCTGACTCATAGTCTCTGAGATATAACGAACTTCGTTTTTTTATTGTTTTCGACCAGGGTTCATTCAAAGTCTATCTTCTCCGAGAGTTTTCATAGGATCCGGCTCCAAAATTTGGACAATATGGCTGAATGTACTGCCCACAGTCGCTCGTGGCCCGATTTTTGATTTTCGAAAAAATAAATTTTTTATGATTTTTCAAAAAATTTCAAAGTCCCGTTGCTAGGCAACGGTGGTGTCCATAGCAACGGTTCTCATTTGCACACAACTAGGTCATGGTTCGAACCTACCAACCAAGTTTCATCGAAATCGCCATTGTATTAACGGAGCACTGGATCGAACAGAGGGACAGACAAACATATCGACGGAAAAAGTGATAAGGGTAGAACAAATTTCCAAAAAAAAAAATAATAATTTCGACTGGATCGACTACCCAACAAACATTTCGACAGAAATACTGATAATAAGGGAAGAACAAATTTCAAAAAGAATTTTTTTTTCCGACGAGATCGACTACTTAACAAGCCTGTAGGTGGACATCGGTAGTTGACTACCCAATATAACCTGACGCAATGGGCCCATTCGATGGAGAACGACCTGAGGATTAAGCGCAAGAAAATTCATGATTCTAGCTACAAGGGTTAATGCTGCTGATTGTTTTTTCGTTAAAATACCCCCACATTTAGAGGTTTTTCGGCCGTTGCTAGGCAACGGAGGAGTCCATAGCAACGCTTCTTTCTCACACATAACTAGGACATACCATGAACCTACCATACCAGTTTCATGTATATCTGACTCATAGTCTCTGAGATATAACGAACTTCGTTTTTTTTATTGTTTTCGACCAAGGTTCATTCAAAGTCTATCTTCTCCGACAGTTTTCATAGGATCCAGCTGGAAATTTTTGACAATATGACTGAATGTACTGCCCACAGTCACTCGTGGCCTGCTTTTTGATTTTCGAAAAAATAATTTTGTTAAGATATAAAAAAAAATTGAAAGTCCCATTGTTAGGCAATGGTGGTGTCCATAGCAACGGTTCTCATTTGCACACAACTAGGTCATGGTATGTTCCTACCAACCAAGTTTCATCGAAATCGCCATTGTATTAACTGAAATCGCCATTTTAAGTACTGATAATAAGGGTAGAACAAATCTCAAAAAAAAACATTTTTGGAATTTTTTTTTTTTCGACTAGATCGACTACCCAACAGACAGGCAGACAGACATACAGACAGACAGACAGACAGTCAGACATACGGACAGACAGACATATAGACAAACAGACAGACATACAGACAGACAGGCATACAGACAGACAGACAGACAGACAGACAGACATTCAGACAGACAGACACACAACAATAACGAATATAGTGGTCACTTATTTTTTTCGTGAACCAATAAATTTAAATCAAATGGAAGACAAAATACTGGAGGTAGAGTCATCAGAAAGAGTCATCAGAAAGAACCTGAACAATCAAAAAGCAAAGATGAAGTCATCACGAGGAAGCTGGATAGGATTCGGGTTTCAGATGCTACTCCTCTACCCTCAAACCTATCAAGGCATAGCCAAGTGATCATTTTTCAAAAAATAAAAAATAATCAATAATAAAAAAATAAAAATAATAATAATAAAAAATAAAAATAATAATAATAAAAATAATAAAAAAAATAATAAAAAAAATAATAAAAAAAAATCCCATATCAAAAAAAAATTATAATTCTGGCTGTCAGACCATGCATCTGATCAGGTTGAAATTGAAAATTTATATCCCTTATCCCTACTAGATCATAATTACGAAGTTTCAGGTCGATCGATGAAGTGGTTAAATAGAAAAATTATTTTTTAACTTTTTTGCTCAATCCAATATGGCTGTCAAACCATGTGAACTATCAATTATTCATGAACCCCCTGATACCAGCAAAGCTTGGGGAACATTTGTGTGAAGTTTACCCTCGAGTTTTATCGAATATTTTTTTTAAGTTTTAGGGTAAATCCAGTGTGGCTGCCAAACCATGTGACTGATGGCATCATTGGTGTGAACGTTTTGTTCCTCGCGATAGGCGGTCATACTTGTTAAGTTTTACCTCGATCTGTTGAGCCATTTCAGAGAAGTTTTTACCTTCAGTTTATATTTTCACCACAATCCCTCCACCACACTTTTGAATCCTCCACACTATACCCTCTGTTTCACGTCTTAAAATAGAAAAAAAAAAACACAAAAAAAAATTTCTCTTCTCACCTTATACCTCCCGTAACCACGTGACTTCTTCCACCTCCTCTTCCTCTTTCCTCTTCAACTCTGCCAATCTACACTTGCAATCCCACTTTGATCATGAAGGTATTCACCATACACTTTCACGACATTTCTTCGAAGTCTTCCTTTACGCTGCCCCCTCTTCCCCAATCTTCAAAAAATATATGTAGTCTTTTACAATATTTCAGCTTCCTCTTTTTGCCCTCTTCTTCTTCTTCTTCTTCTTCTTCTTCTTCTTCTTCTTCTTCTTCTTCTTCTTCTTCTTCTTCTTCTTTTCCTCTTCAAAAGTCTGAGCTCTTCTTCTTCAAATGACCTCGACCTTTCTTTCATCCTGTGTCCAAAAATACCATCTGTTACAGTTTCCTTTCTCCATTCTCTTAACTCTCCTGTATTCCATCCTTCCTCCAAAGTATTTAAACATATCTCTGACCTACAAATTAAAAAATCCCATTTTGCAATGCATGTTAATCTTTCATCAATCATTCCATTTTTTCCAACTTCAGTGCAAATTCACCCCACCTCCTTAAATCTACCTCTTCAACTCCTCCCCTGTTATACCCCCTTCTTACTCCTCCCATAATTCCCCCATCCTACCTCCTCTCATGGCACCTCTCCACTGCCCTCTGCTTTACTACCAGCTCCTCCTCTCGTATCCCAAACTGTATTGTATTCAAACATCTGTGGGTGCCATTCCAACCTACCAAATATCTCACTCTCATTCAGGTCGCTATTCAACATCTCAAACATGCTCTTTCCTTCCTCCAATCACACCCACCCCTCTTCCCCCCCCTCAAATCTTGTTCCTCCCCAAACCTGCTCCCATCTTTGCAATACCGCTACCCAGTCTCATCCTTCCCCTCCACCCACCCCTTCCATCTCCCTCCTCCCCCATGGACGTGCCTACTCTCATTGTCTCCCCTCCCTCTCAACGCTTGCCTCTCACTTCAGCCACCTCCTCCCTCCTCAAAGCAAACTTCACTCTCTTCCCCCTGCAAGTTTCCCCCTCACCTTTCTCTGAAGCTCCCCAACACCTTTCTTCCTCAATTTCTTCCTCAAACCCCCCCATCCACTTTCTCAACAATCCTCTGGAAGAAGTCTTTTCTTTCAAGCTTCTGGGTCTCACTATCTGCCATGACCTTTCCTGGGAAAGTCACATTTCCAACCTTGCCTCAAAAGCCAGTCGCCGACTGGGAATCCTCCGTCGTGCAAAGTCCTTCCTCGGCCCTCTTGAGCTCCTGACCACTTACAAAGCTTTTGTCCGTAGCCTGATGGAGTACTGCTCTCCCCTCTGGGCTGGTGCTCCTGCCTCCCACCTTTCTCGACTTCACGCTGTCGAAACCAGGGCTTTTAAGATCATTGGCATCTCCCGCAATGAAGCTGAGTCTTTGGGCCTCTCACTCAATCACCGCAGGTTGGTCGGTGGTCTTTCTGTCTTCTACCGACTCCTCTCCAGCCTTGCCCCCCGTGCTCTCTCTGCGATTTGTCCCAACCACATTTCCACAGGGCGCTCAAGGTCCGCCAACAACCCCCTTCTGGTAAAACTACCAAAATCACGAATCACTGCTCATCTTCACTCTTTCATTCCTCTTTTTTCCCGCCTTTGGAATAAACTTCCTCACTCTATTCTTTCCCATTCTTCCCTTCAGGCTTTCAAAACAGCTGTTCACCACCACCTCTTATCTTCCCCCATCCAAATCCTCGATCTTTTCTACCCCGATAATCCACCCAAGCCCACTTCCTTCAATTCTCCTGCTTTCCTTCCTGAAAGTCCCTTTAATGTCCATCTTCCCCTCGCCATGTTCCCCGTCCCATCCCCATCCCACTCCCTTCCACAGTTCACCTAATGTGTCTGTTCCCCACTGTTTTGTCCCTTCCACTCCCGCCCCTCTTGTCTCATGCCTCCTTGCTGTGAGTTGTGTGTTAGCTCTCATACGAGCCTCGACCAAGGTATACAAAAAAAAAAAAAAAAAAAAAAAAAATTCTCCTCCCTCATCCTTCTCCCTCACCCTTCACCCTCAATTTTTTCCTCTCACCCTTCTCAATCAAATCTCACCCCACACCTCTACCCTTCAAATCTCCCCACTCACTCTCCCTTCTCAAAGCTGCTCCACCTCACATCCATAAAGCTGCCTCCTTCCCCCAGACTCTCTCTTCCAACTCATTACTCCTTCTCCTCCAATCTCCTACTTCCCTCTGCCCCCTCTCATATTACTCCCCACTGTGCCTCATCCCATCACCACCAAGCCTTTTGTCCTCCCCATCTGGCGCTCCCCTCGGTCTTCTGAAATCTGCTACAAACTGTCAACAATTTTCTCTACCTACTATCCTCCCTCATCCTACCCTCCCCTCCGCTGCAACCAAAGCCTCCTCCCTCCTATTTCCTGAACAGTGTGGACCTCAAACAGTCGAGGCCTTCACTCTAACCTGACAGATCTCTCCATAGCCGTGGCCACTGACAAAAGAGACTTAATCTGCTTAACAGAAACTTTCCTTCTTTGAGACATCTCTGACTCCTTTGTTTCTCTTTCTCGCTACTCCCTCCTCCGGTATCATAGACCTGAGGTTCATCCTGGTGGCAGAGTTGCTCTTGTCATCAAAACTCTATTTCTCACTCTTCATGCACTGCCTTCATCTAACCACACCATCAGGAATACCATTGGCTACGGCTTCCCCTCCACTCCCACCTCATGTTTATTTGTCTTTTGTATCATCCACCAAACAGTAATAACTAAATTCACATCTCGCTCACCAAAAACATGGACCAACTTCTATCCATTCATCCCAACTCTCTCTTCCTCATATGTGGTGACTTCAGTTGTCAAGGTACCAGTTGGGTGGGTATGGATACCTCTCTCACATGTCATGGCCCTTCAGCAAAGGACCTCTGCAAGTCTTTGGGACTGACACAATCAGTCAACTTCCTGACCCGCATCTCAGCCAATAAAACTCCATCTCTTCTGGATTTGATTTTGACTAATTTCCCTGCTAATGTCTGCTGTACTTTTCTGCTCCAATTTGTTAATCTGACCATATGCTTGTTAAGGTGGTCAATTTTGGTCATCCCTCTCACCGTTATTAGAAAACTATCTCAGCAACGATGTGTCAGGCATTTCACTCAGGCCAACTGACAGTGACTTCAATCAGCAATCAAACATCTATACTGGTCGCCAATTTCTACTTTCTCCGACATCAACTCATCCTGGGAATTTTTCCAAAGAAACTTGCTCTCTCTCATGCATACATTTATTCCATCTCATCTTCAGTTGTCATACCCTTCCTCCTGCCCTTGGCACACTTAAGCTTTTGGCGAAGCAGTTGTCCTGAAACAACTTGTCATCGCCTCATGGAAGGCAAATTCAAATGAAGGCAATCTCAGTTCTTTCCACAAAGCTCAGAACAAGTGTGTGTCTACCCTCAGGACAGCGAGGAAACAACATCTTTCTAAGCTCAAGTCTGAACTGTCAAACCTGTCTCCCTACCCCAGATCCTGGTGGCATCTGGTTGTCTGTTTCTGGTGTATGTTTCCCTCCATCCACTTCCTTACCTTAAATGGCTGCACAGCTGACACTGCACTCGAAAACGCTGAATGCCTAAACTCTGTATTTGCTTCTAACTCTTGTGTCCCAAACTCATCGCTTTCTTTACCCACCTTACCCAGTCACACACAGCTATTTCTGGATTCTGTCTCGGTTTCTCCTGACAAGGTGGAGAGTTTGCTGTCAAACCACTACTATGATTCTGCAACTAGTCCAGACATCATCAGCCCATGTGTCCTAAAAACCTACTCTGCTGCTCTTGCTCATCCTCTCTCCATTCTATTCACCCTCTCATTTGCTTAATGTAATCTTGCATCTGCTTGGAAATCAGCAAACATTAACAATCTGCATTGAAAAGGTGCAAAAGAGGTCCCTGCAACTACAAACCAATCAGCCTGCTCCCAATCATCAGCAAGGTCATGGAATCCATCATCACTTCCGACATGAAATCCTTCCTCTTCTCCAACGGCTTGATTTCCAATCATGAATTTGGATTCAAACCATGTCACTCTACCCTGGACATGCTGCTTCTGCTTTCCCAACAATAGATGTAGTTCTGCAATGCCAGACATGAGATCAGAATCATATCCCTTGACATATTGTGAGCTTTCGATACGGTCTGCCATCCTGCACTGCTCACCAAACTCTCTTCTTGTGGTATCTAAGGCAATCTCCACTCATGACTTGTAGACTTCCTCTGCTATTGCAGTCAACCTGTGGCTCTCTCTCTCTCTCTCTCTCTCTCTCTCTCTCTCTCTCTCTCTCTCTCTCTCTCTCTCTCTCTCTCTCTCTCTCTCTCTCTCTCTCTCTCTCTCTCTCTCTCTCTCTCTCTCTCTCTCTCTCTCTCTCTCTCTCTCTCTCTCTCTCTCTCTCTCTCTCTCTCTCTCTCTTTCTTTCTCTCTCTCTCTCTCTCTCTCTCTCTCTCTCTTTCTTTCTCTCTCTCTCTCTCTTTCTCTCTCTCTCTCTCTCTCTCTCTCTCTCTTTCTTTCTCTCTCTCTCTCTCTCTCTCTCTCTCTCTCTCTCTCTCTCTCTCTCTCTCTCTCTCTCTCTCTCTCTCTTTCTCTCTCTCTCTCTCTCTCTCTCTCTCTCTCTCTCTCTCTCTCTCTCTCTCTCTCTCTCTCTCTCTCTCTCTCTCTCTCTCTCTCTCTCTCTCTCTCTCTCTCTTTTTCTCTCTCTCTCTCTCTCTCTTTCTCTCTCTCTCTCTCTCTCTTTCTTTCTCTCTCTCTCTCTCTCTCTCTCTCTCTCTCTCTCTCTCTCTCTCTCTCTCTCTCTCTCTCTCTCTCTCTTTCTCTCTCTCTCTCTCTCTCTCTCTCTCTCTCTCTCTCTCTCTCTCTCTCTCTCTCTCTCTCTCTCTTTCTCTCGCTCTCTCTCTCTCTCTCTTTCGCTCTCTCTCTCTCTTTCTCTCTCTCTCTCTCTCTTTCCCTCTCCCTCTCTCTCTTTCGCTCTCTCTCTCTTTCGCTCTCTCTCTCTCTCTCTCTCTCTCTTTCGCTCTCTCTCTCTCTCTCTTTCGCTCTCTCTCTCTCTCTCTCTTTCGCTCTCTCTCTCTCTCTCTCTCTCTCTCTCTCTCTCTCTCTCTCTCTCTCTCTCTCTCTCTCTCTCTCTTTCTCTCTCTCTCTCTCTCTCTCTTTCTCTCTCTCTCTCTCTCTCTCTCTCTCTCTCTCTCTCTCTCTCTCTCTCTCTCTCTCTCTCTCTCTCTCTCTCTATCTCCCTCCCTCTCTCTCTCTCTCTCTCTCTCTCATCTCCTCTTCCTGCCCAAGCTGGAGTTCCTTCATGCAGTGTTCTGGGCCCTGTGCTATTTTCTGTTTTTTATCAATGATCTGGAATGGAGCCCACAGATGTTTGAATACCACTCTGTGGAAAATCCTCTTTATCTCTTTGCTGATGATGCCACCCTCTGCCATACCATCTCTCATCTCATATGTTGTGGTTTCAGAAATACAAAGGTCCAAGGTTTTTCCGTTTTTTCTAACATGGCTGCCACACCACGTGACCTATGACTTCTTTATTATCAATAAAACATTCTGTCTGAGTAGTCGCTCCGACGTTGAAGATGTCGCGTCAATCTGACAAGTCGTTGCACAGAAAAATATGAAAGTTCTTTGCAGACAAACAAACAAACAGAAAAACAGACAAACAAAATCAAATGAACCCAAATGCAATACTCTCTCCTCTGGCAAGGGTAAAAATGGGGGCAGTACCCCTGGGCACTCAACGGGTAAAATATTGATACTGAGGAGGATGTGGGACGGAATCAGCAAAATGTAACAATGAACCAACTGTGGAAGAAATTCAGTTCTTCTCTGTCAGAGTCTGAGACCACTTATTAACAGCAAACAGCAACTGCAAATAACAACAAACATGCATATTGGAAGAAATAAATGCAGGACAAGCAATATCAAACACTCCACTCTTTCTGCCAAAAATGCACATGACAATCCTCTTTATACTATTTTGGACAGAAAAAGACAGGGGAGGGCGAGACATCATGCAATGGTAAATGAAGGGGAGGGCTGACAAACATGAAGTAGTGTGAACACCAATTCAGCCTTGAGGAGAGGGTGATAACAGGATTAGGACAACACAAAGAAAACGGGTGGATTACTTTCTGCAAGACAATAAGACACCAGAAAGGCGGTCTTCTATTCAGCAGCTGGGCAGTTTCATTGAAGCATTGGAGATACCAGTCTTGGTTATATATATTTCAGTGAGATAAAAGCACATACGATTTAGTAAGATACAATTCTACTTTATACTGTGTTCAATTGGTCCAAATCACAAACTGGTCCAACATGTGGAACATGTCTTTCAATCATGACAAATCTCACACTCTCACTATGTCTCTCCAAAAGGACCATTTAGAAAACCCCTCCCATCTACTTTCTCAACAAATCCCTTGAAGAAGTCCTTTCATTCAAGTTTTTGGGCCTCACTATCTGCCATGATCTTTCCTGAGAAAGCCATATCTCCAAGCTGGCCTCCAAAGCCAGTCACTGACTGGTCATCCTACATCATGCAAGGTCCTTCCTTGGCACACCTGAGTTTCTAACTACTTACAAAGTTTTCAGCCACAGTCTGATGGAGCACTGCTCTCCCCTCTGGGGTGGTGCCCCTGCTTCACATCTGGCTCGACTTCATGCTGTGGTAACTAAGGCTTTACAGATCATTGGTATCTCCCATGATGAAGCTGAGTCTTTGGGTCTCTCACTCTCTCACCAGAGGCAGGTCGGTGGTTTTTCTGTCTTCTACCATCTCCTTTCTGGCCTTATACCCTCCCTGCTTTGTCTGTGATCTGTTCCCCCTATATTTCTGCAGGGCGCTCAAGGTCCGCCAAAAACTCCCTTCCGGCAAAAATGCCCAAATCAAGAATCACTGCTGACTTTCTCTCTTTAATTCCTCTTTTTTCTCGCCTCTGGAACAAACTTCCACACTCTCTTCAATCTCACTCCTCCCTCCAGGTCTTCAAAACAGCTGTTCACCACCATCTCATATCTTTCCCATCCAAAATCTTGATATTTTGGACCCCCATTAATCCACCCCAAACCCAACTCCTTGAATTTCCCTGTTTTCCTTCCTGAAAGTCGCAAAAGTACCATTTGTTTACCCTGGAACATGAGAAGCAAATGCAGCAAGAAAGCTCGGAAACATCCCTGAAAGGAAAAATAAAAGTCTGCATTCTCCAACAATCCAACCTTGGATTATGCTCTGATTCATTAGCTGTCATCGGCTCAATGTCATGTACTTGCAGGCACTGCAATGCAATGAAATGGACAGGACAAGCTCCAGGGATATGTTGCAACAGTGACAAGGTTCGACTGCCCCAAATGAATGCTCCTCCTGAACCTCTCCCGACATTGTTGACAGTCAACATTTCAAATGTAAGTCATTTTCAAAGCAACATCAGAAGATACAACTCATGCTTCAACAGGACATATTTTGGTACCACAAAAGATATTAGAGAATATGGATACATGCACACATTTAAAGTGCAAGGACAGGTTTATCATCCGATTGGCAGTCTACAGCAACAACCAAATGAAGAGCCAAAATTCCTGCATATCTACTTCATTGGTGACAATACAAAGCAGGCTGAACAGCGCTGCAACACTGTCATTCAAACCAAGCTGGAGATCGTGTTGCAGTTGCAAGAGTTGCTCCCCAAGGAAAACAACTTTGTACAGAGTCTCAAGTGTGCCATGGAGAAGATGACACCAGAGTACATAGTTGTCATTCATTCAGACAAAACTCCAGCTGGGGAGCATGAGCGGCATTTCAATGTACCTACCACATCTGAAGCGGCTATCATCCTGGCTGCTGAACAATATGGCAATCGAGACATTGTGTTGCAACTCAGAAACAACTCCCTCCACAGACTTGCTGAGACACACCGATCATATGATGCACTTTAGTATCCACTAATTTTTTGGCAGGGTGATGATGGATACAATTTTGAACTGCACCAAACAAACCCAGCAACAAGACTGCCAAGCGAAAACAAGATTTCTTCCATGGATTTTTATGCCTACATGATGATGCTGTGAGCTGGTAATTTCAATTACATCTTGCAATGCAAATATCTCTTCCAACAATTTTTTAGTGGTTATGGATGTCAAAAGTAAGACAGAGATTAAGGTTGAGATTAAGACAGAGATTAAGGTGTATCTCAAAATTAACGTTGAGATTCATTCGAAACAACCAAAATAAACCCTGAGTTGAAAACTATGTTTATCTCAGGGATGCCATTAACAATGATGGAAATGTTGCCAATGTTGGCCAATTGGTCATCTTACCTTCCATTTTCACAGGTGATCCCTGCTACATGCATGAGCGCACTCAGGATGCCATGACCTATGTGCCAAACTATGGCTGTCCTGATCTCTTCATCACCTTCACCTGCAACCCAGCTTGGGAGGACGTGGCTCATGAACTTATGCCAGACCAAAAACCACAGCATCGCCATGATTTGCTGGCAAGAGTATTCCGACAAAAAATGAAGGCTTTGATGAATGCCATCACCAAGGGAAGGATTTTTGGAGCCATTAAGTGCTACATGTACACAATTAAATGGCAAAAGTGTGGCCTGTCACATGCCCACATTCTGATTTAGCCTCAAGATGAACTTCATGTGCACAGAGTGGATGACTTCATCAGTGATGCACATCCAGACCCAGACATTGATCCACTTCTGTTCAGCACTGTCAAAACACAGATCTCTGTGGAAGCATCAATCCACACTCACCATGCATGAAAGATAACAATGATACAAAAACGTACAGACTACAAGAGAAAGATACAAGAGATACAGACTGGACAAGATGGATACCCACTGTATCGTCGGAGCAAAAGTTGACAACAGGTGGATTGTTCCATACTGTCCACTCCTCACACAGCTATTCAATCCACACATCAATGTTGAGTACTGCCACTTTTCAGGTCAGGACCTGTCTGTCAGGTCAGGTTCGATCTGTGACCTGCTACAAGTACCATGTAAACCTGTACTAACCTGTTCCATGGTCGGGTTGTCGGCGACTAAACCGTCTCCCCCACCAGGTTTCTGGTGAGGAGGGTGTTTGGATATGGACACCCAGCAGGATTAAAAACAAAACCTGTCAAAGGGCGGAGGAGCTCCTTGTGAGCCAACGGCCATCCATATGTCGTGCCCAACTGTGTCTGCGGACGTCCTCCTGCAGTTGGGTCACTTCTTATTAGGAGGTTGGTGGCAGGATTTGCACTCCGGCCACCGTAAAACCCTTCATTCCGCAAAACGCAAAAACGCAAAAAAATCTGAAAACCCACTCCGTGGGAGTACCTCCTGTGCAGCTTCCCTTCGCAGGGCAGCTCACCGGATGACGGGATTGGGGCAAAGCCTATGGGACCCCCAATCTTTGATAGGAGGGAAACCACGGGGTAACATCCCTGGGTCAGATTGCGGGAGAGTGTGTCGGAGTGGTGCTGAGGTGTCGTCCACCAGACGGCGGTCTCCTTGGGTTAACCTGAGGCGGTCCCTTCGGGTGGGTGCCTGGAATGTCCTATCTCTAAGAGAGGATGATCACCTCTCTCTGTTATCATCTGAGCTCAAGCATTTGGACATCGGGATTGCAGCTCTCTCTGAGGTTCGGAGACCGGATTGCGGCGAGATAATGGTGGGTGGTTACACCTACTATTGGTCTGGTCGCTCTGATGGTTACCATACCCAAGGAGTTGCTGTAGCTGTGTCCAATAAGCTGACCCCAATGATAATTGAGGTAACACCGGTCAACGAGCGTATTATGAGATTAAGGATTCGTCACTCCTTAGGTGTCATTTCCCTGGTCTCTGTTTATGCTCCGACTGAGGCGAGTGATCTCACCGTGAAGGATGCATTCTACGCCACACTCGAGTCTGTGGTTGATCAGTGCCCCAGACGAGATACACTTCTAGTCTTGGGGGATTTCAATGTATCGACTGGAACTGATAGGGACGGTTATGAGGTGTGTGTTGGTCCCCATGGGTCAGGAACTATGAACCAGAATAGCACTAAGTTCCTTGACTTTGCAAGAAGTCATGGACTTAGGGTGGCTGGTTCATGGTTTCAGCGCCCACAAGCTCATCGCTGGACTTGGTATTCCAACGCTGGCGGTGTGGCAAAGGAGATTGACCATGTCCTCATTGACGGTCGTTGGAGGATGATCCAGAACTGCAGGGTCTACCGGAGTGCTCAGTTCCTCAATACTGACCACAGGCTTGTTGTAGCAACTCTAAAGCTGCACCTTAAATCCTGCAGAATGGTACCATCCCAGCTGGGACTGGATGTTGCCAAGCTCAGGGATGAGAGAGAAGCTGAGGAGTTTGCGAACAGGCTGAGTGGACACTTGGGGGGTCTGGGTGCTTTGGGGGGTCCTGAAGAGTTGTGGAGCGCCTTCAAGACCACCGTCCTTGATGTTGCCGGTGGATGCCTTGGAGCTCACCGCAGGGCAAAGAAGAATTTTGTCTCTCAAGGGACACTGGATACCATTGACCAGAGTCGCAGGGCCAGGCTGAATGGCAGAGCTGAGCTGTTCAGGGAGCTGAGGCGTAAAACTGTACGTGCACTGAGGGTGGACAAGGAGGCCTATGTGCGAGGAATCTGTGAGGGGGTAGAGCATCACCTGTGGACAGGTGATTCTCGTCCCGCTTACAGGGGAATTCGCGCATTACGTTCATCCAAGCCCATCCCTCGGAGCACTACAGTTCGAGCAGAGAGTGGTCGGCTCTTGACAGAGGAGTCTGAAGTGAAGGCCCGCTGGGCCGGTTACTTTGAGCGGTTGAACCAGGCTGATCCCCCAACTGTCGAGTTGGACGTCAAGGGTGTTACAATCCCTGTTGCTGACCCTCAAATCAACTGTGGTCCACCTACGCTTGTGGAAACACGGGCTGCGGTGAACCAGTTGAAACGGGGCAAAGCTCCAGGGATCTGTGGCATCCATGCCGAACTTCTCAAGGCTGGTGGAAATGCTGCACTCGTGTCGTTGCATGCAGTTTTGTGCTCTGCCTGGAACACAGGCATCATCCCAACTGACTGGAAGAGGGGCCTTGTTGTCCCTCTCTGGAAAGGGAAGGGTGATCGCCAAGACTGCAACAACTACCGAGGGGTGACGCTGCTCTCAGTGCCGGGCAAGGTCTTTGCTCGGATAATTCTCGATAGGGTTCGCCACCATCTGCTTGAGCACCAGCGTCCAGAGCAGTCAGGCTTTACACCAAAGAGGTCAACGATTGACCGTATCCTTGCACTTCGTGTCCTCACCGAACGCAGACGAGAGTTTCAGCAGGGGCTGCTTGCAGCCTATGTTGATCTCTGTAAAGCGTTCGATTCAGTGAATCGGGATGTCCTCTGGAGGATTCTTGGTCTTCGTGGGGTGCCACCAAAACTGATCGATCTGATGTCTGAACTCTACTCTGGTTCTGAGAGTGCTGTGAAGTGTGGTGGTACCATCTCTGACTTATTTCCAGTTGTTACTGGAGTTCGTCAGGGATGTGTACTTGCCCCCACACTTTTCAGCACTTGTATAGACTGGATTCTAGGGAGGATGTCGGAGAGATCAAGTTTCGGTGCGCCATTTGGGAATGTCAAGATCTCGGACCTTGACTTTGCAGATGATGCAGTCATCTTTGCGGAGACTTTAGACAGCCTCTTGGGGGCCCTCGAGGTGCTGAATGAGGAGTCGGAGCCGTTGGGATTACGGGTTTCTTGGGTCAAAACTAAGATCCAGGCTTTCGGTGACATCTTGGATGCTGCTGTCCTGTCTGTGTCTGTTTGTGGTGAGGATGTTGAGGTCGTGGAGAGATTCACTTACCTTGGCAGTGATATTCATATCTCTGCTGGCTGCGAGTCAGAGGTCAATAGACGTCTGGGTCGGGCCTGGGGAGTCATGGATTCACTGGATCATGGGGTGTGGCGCTGCCGGTACCTGTGCGGGAGGACGAAAGTCCGAGTCTTCAGGTCCTTGGTACTTCCAGTCTTGCTCTATGGGTGCGAGACTTGGAATCCGACCAAGGATCTGAGATGGAGACTTAATTCCTTTGGTACCAGGTCTCTTCGGAGAATCCTTGGCTATCGCTGGTCGGATTTTGTGTCCAACGAGCGGTTGCTGAGAGATACTCGGATGAGATTTGTTACCTGCATAGTCCGTGAGCGTCAGTTGCGGCTGTATGGACATGTGGCTCGTTTTCCTGACTCTGATCCTGCTCACCAGATTCTCTCAGCGAGAGAGTCTCATGAGTGGAGGAGGCCAGTGGGTCGACCACGTGCCTCATGGTTGCAACAGGTTGACCATCATCTCAAGGAGATGGGGATGAGCCTGGCATCTGCCTGGGGGATGGCCAGACGGAGGCCCCTGGAGTACCGGCGGAAAGTGGACGCAGCGACGTGCTGTTCTGGCACATGCTCCCATACCTGACCTGACTGCCACTTTGTCAAATCCATCAAATATGTGTGCAAGTATGTCAACAAAGGATCTGACATGGCTGTGTTTGGACTGAAAATGGATGGGACTGTGCATGATGAGGTTCAACAACATGAATTGGGAAGATATATCAGGAGCAATGAAGCCATTTTGAGGATCCTGAACTTCCCAATTCATGAGCTACATCCCACTGTGGCTCATCTCAGTATGCACCTTGAGAATGGCCAGAGAGTATACTTCACTGAAGCGAATGTACGTGAGCCCGTCCAAGTCCAACAAGACACAACTCTCATTGCTTTCTTCAATCTTTTCTCATGTGATAAATTTGCTAAGATAGCGTTGTATCATCAGATACCCAAGTACTGCACATGGAATGTTGGCAGCAATAAGTGGGCCACCACAAAGCATAACAAACTGTACCAGACCAGCCAGGCATAAAAGCCGTTGATGCACTTGGCCGTATGCACACTGTATATCCGAACAATTTTGAATGTTTTTACCTGAGACTGCTTCTGCATGAAGTAAAAGGACCAATATCATTTGAAGACTTGTAAACAGTGGATGCCACAATATGTGAAATTTACAAAGAGGCTTGCCAGCTCAGAGGACTCCTGGAGGATGATACACACTGGAACAGCACATTGGAGGAGTACCTGCGAAACCTGTTTGCCATCATGGTGCAGATGTGTGCCATGTCAAATCATCAGCAACTATTGGACAACTACAAGGAGAATCTGACAGAGGACATTTTGCATCATGCACAAGTACAAAATCTGAACCTGGAACTGAATCACTGTGATGCCATCCTCAATCAAGCTCTCATTATCATTGAGGATAAGATCAAGATTTTGGGTAGATCTGACCCTCAAAACATTTGACCTTCCTGACCCACGACGTCATAACGACATTGAGCTCACCAATGAAATTTTGAAAGACACCAACTACAACGTGGAACAGCATGCTGAATACATACAGGGGAATGAGCCATGTCTGGTTCCAGACCAAAGAGAAGCCTTCGATAAGATTACAAAAGCAGTTTTCAATGGGAGAGGTGCAACATTCTTTCTGGATGCTCCCGGTGGAACTGGGAAAACTTTTCTCATCAATCTTGTTTTGGAAAAAAATCTGGCAGATAAACATCATTTCCCTTCCAGTGGCATCATCAGGCTGTGGATGGGCAGAGCATGATGCCTGAAACGTTGAGGTGTACTTTCTTCTTTTTACTTTGGAGTTATTTTCTGATTTAAAGTATAAAGAATGTAAATAGCTCATTTAAGAATTCATACATGATGAAAACCCGAAACCTTTAAACTTATTATGTTGTATACGATTCTTCATAATATACACTCTAAGCACAATTCCAAAGAGATTCCTAAAGCTTGAGTGAGTCTTTGAGAGATTGGCCAAATTGGGACTTTCTTGTTGCATGGTTGATTATTAAATAAAGTGGAAAACTTCTCATAAACTACACACACAATTCCAATGAAACGTGATTACAACCTTCATCACCCATGATGTACCAAAGATTGTTCATGACATGAAAAACTTGGGGTCTTCAGGAGTGTACAGAGGATGTGCACCCAAAATAGGTATTTGTGTTCTTCTCCAAAATTACACACTATTTCGATGAAACTTGACCACAACCTTCATCACCCGTTATGAACCAAATTGCCCCCCAAAAGAGGTATTTGATTTCTTCTCAGAAACTACACACACACACACTTCCGATGAAACTTGACCACCCACCACCTTCATCACCCATGATGCACCAAAGTTTGTTCACGTTATTTAAATTATCGGGGTCGAAGATAATTTAGTGGGAGAGGGGGTTGCCCCCAAAATAGGTATTTGCTATAACGTTGTGTGGAAAAAAATTATATTCATGTATTCTCAATTATTTTCACTTGTTGCTTTTATTTTTATTTTTATTTTGCATACATTGTCGACCCTCGTATGAGAGCTAACACACAATGCACAGCAAAGGGGGCATGAGACAAGAGGGGTGGGAGAGGAAAGGACTAAACAGTGGGGAACAGAGACATTAGATCTGTGGAAGGTAAGGGATGGCAGCGTACACAAGGTATACAAGATGGACATTACAGGGACTTTCAGGAAGGAAAGCAGGGAATTTGAAGGAGGTGGGATTGGGGTGGTTTAACGGTGGTCGAAAACATCGAAGTTTAGGATGGGGTAAGATAAGAGGTGGTAGTGAACTGCTGTTTTGAATGCCTGGAGGGAAGAATAGGATTGAAGAGAGTGTGGGAGTTTCTTCCAAAGGTGGGGAAAAAGAGGAATGAAAGAGTGAAGGTGAGCAGTGATTGGTGATTTTGGTAATTTTACCAGAAGGGGGTTGTTGGCGGACCTTGAGCGCCCTGAGAAAATATGGTGGGGATATAACGCAGACAGAGCGGGGGGGGGGGCGAGAGCGGAGAATAGATGGTAGAAGACAGAAAGACCACCGGCCTTCCTGCGGTGAGAGAGTGAGAGGCCCAAAGATGGTATGGCAGAAGGTGGAGTCACATGCAAAGATACAAACAGGATTTTCCAGAGAGTTTGAGAAATTATTGGTGAAATCTAGAAAAAGCACAGGGCCAAGAAGACTGCCTTGAGGAACTCCAGCGTGGACAGGAAGAGGAGGTGAGAGAATTCCATTAAGAGCCAAGCGTTGACAGCGACAGGAGAAGAAGCCATGAATGGAGATTTCCTTTGATAACACAAGAGGAGAGTTTAGTGAGCAGTGCAGGATGGCAGACCACATCGAAAATGTCCAGGGAGATGACTCTGATCTCATGTTTGACATTTAGGACCACCATTCATTGTTGGGAAAGCAGAAGCAGCATGTCCAGGGTAGAGTGACCTGGTCTAAATCCAAATTGATGGTCGGAAATCAAGCAATTGGAGAAGAGGAAGGATTTAATGTTAGAAGCTATGATGGATTCCATGACCTTGCTGATGATTGGGAGCAGGCTGATTGGTTGGTAGTTGCAGGGATCACTTTTTGCACCTTTTTGTGGAGCGTGGTAATGTTGGCTGATTTCCATGCAGATGGTAGATGACCTTGAGGAAATGAGAGGGTTAAGTTCTGCATAAAAGACAACTTTTATTCAATAAATATTTTGGTAAAAGGCAAAGTGAATTAAATTTGAAGATTTTCATATGAGGTCACTGAATTCAACCAGCTAATTATTTTTAGGTCAACATAGGTCATAAGGACAACATCGCCCAAATTTTAAAATTATAAATTTTCATCCGATTGATTTGATATTTGAAGAAGAGTTGAACATTTGGTCATTGAAATCAACCACAAATTATTTTGTGATCAAATTTGTTTTATGAATCTTGCAAGTATTGTGCTCGACACGACATCTTGTTATTCTGTATGTTTGTCTGTCAATTGATTACAGGTCACAATTCCAAACCGATCATCATGAAACTTTACCAAGTTGTTGAGGTATTCTCAACTGTGAAGCATATTTATTTTGAGGTCAAAGGTCAAAGGTCATCTGGAAGTCCAATTTCTAAAATCGTCATTTTTCATCCGATTGAACAGAATTTTGATGTCTGCTTACTGAATTGAACCACCCATTACTTTTGAGGTCACCCTCAGGCAAAAAGTCAATAGGCCAAAGGTCAACAACTTACATGAGATTTCGAAAATCCTAAATTTTCATCATAATGACTTGAAATCTGAAGAGGATGAATAATTCAGGTTATTGAATTCAACCAGCCAATTCTTTTTGAGATCAACATTGGCGAAAAGTTCAACATAGGCCAAAGGTCAACAACTTAGCTGGGATTTCTAAAATCCTCAATTTTCATCATATTGATTTGAAATTTGAAAATAATTTATATTTCTGAGGTCAACCGAGGTTTCAACCGAGCCCAAAAGGACAACATAGGCCAAATGTCAATTACTTTTGTGAGATTTCAAAAATCATCAATTTTCATCCAATTGACTTGAAATTTTTTTTTTTTTGTATACCTTGGTCGAGGCTCGTATGAGAGCTAACGCACAACTCACAGCAAGGAGGCATGAGACAAGAGGGGCGGGAGTGGTAGGGACAAACAGTGGGGAACAGACACATTAGGTGAACTGTGGAAGGGAGAGGGATGGGGATGGGACGGGGAACATGGCGAAGAGAAGATGGACATTTCAGGGACTTTCAGGAAGGAAAGCAGGAGAAATGAAGGAAGTGGGCTTGGGTGGATTATCGGGGGTAGAAAAGATCGAGGATTTGGATGGGGGAAGATAAGAGGTGGTGGTGAACAGCTGTTTTGAAAGCCTGGAGGGAAGAATGGGAAAGAATAGAGTGAGGAAGTTTATTCCAAAGGAGGGAAAAAAGAGGACTGAAAGAGTGAAGATGAGCAGTGATTCGTGATTTTGGTAGTTTTACCAGTAGGGGGTTGTTGGCGGACCTTGAGCGCCCTGTGGAAATGTGGTGGGGACAAATCGCAGAGAGAGCAAGGGGGGGCAAGGCTGGAGAGGAGTCGGTAGAAGACAGAAAGACCACCGACCAACCTGCGGTGATTGAGTGAGAGGCCCAAAGACTCAGCTTCATTGCGGGAGATGCCGATGATCTTAAATGCCCTGGTTTCGACAGCGAAATTTGAAGAGAATGTATATTTTATGTGATTGAAATCAATCTTTGAATTATTTTTGAGGTCACAATTGACCAAAAGGTCGATATAGGCCAAAGGTCAACGACTTCAGTGAGATTTCTAAAATCCACAATTTTATTCCCATTGACTTGAATTTTGAAGTGTATTTGCAAATCAGATTACTGAAATCAACCACATATTATTTTTGAGGTCACTGTAGCCCAAAACGTAAACATAGGCGAAATGTTTTAAAATTGTCAATTTTCATCCGATTGACTTGAAATTCGAAGAGGACTTGTATTTTAGGTCACTGAATTCAATCTGCCAATTAATTTTGAGGTCAACATCGGCGAAAAGGTCGACAACTTATGTGAGATTTCTAAAATCCTCAATTTCTATCTGATTGATTTGAAATTTGAAAAGGATTAATATTTCAGGTCATTTCAGAAATATTGTAATTTAATATTTCAGAAACTAGAATTCAACCAGTGAAAAAAATTTGAAGCCAACCTCGACCAAAATTTAAACATAGGCCAAATGTCAATAATTTAGGTGGGATTTCTAAAATCCTCAATTTTCATCTGATTGTCATGAAATTTGAAGGGGAATTGCACATCAGGTCAATGGATTTAACCACCTATTATTTTTGAGGTCAAAATTTTATTTTTTGTATGTAATGTCGAGGCTGGTATGAAAGCTAAAACATAACGCACAACAAGGGTGGCAGGAAACAAGAGTGGCGGGAGAGGGAAGGACAAAACAGTGGGGAACAGAGAACAGAGATCTGTTTCAAGGATTTTGCTCATATCATGCAATGCATGACATCTTTCTTGTTTGTTTGTCTTTCTGTTTCTCCACACAGCATGTGAGTTTGTATTTTACTTACATTAAACCCCATATATACCTTTAGAACCCTTGAGAACCCCAAGACCCCAAAGACCCTTAAGATCCCTAAGATCCTGAGAGCCCCTTAAGACCCTTTGAGACCCTTAAGCCCTCAGAGACCACGAAGACACTTTGTGTTCTGTAAGACCCCTACGACCATTTAAATCCTTTGATTCCCCAAATACTCTTCAGACGTCTAAGACCATTTAGACACTTTCAACCTTTTAAGACATCTAAGATTCCGAAGACCTTCTTTACCTTGAAGACCCCTAATACCGTATATACCATTTGGAAGATGCGATGCTTTAGTACCTCTTAGACCTTTTAAGACCGCTAAGTCCCTGAAGACCCCCAAA
Source organism: Eptatretus burgeri (assembly GCF_056783735.1). Lineage (NCBI taxonomy): Eukaryota > Metazoa > Chordata > Myxini > Myxiniformes > Myxinidae > Eptatretus > Eptatretus burgeri. The sequence goes on from NC_140962.1 coordinate 135,174,578, forward strand.
ACCCATAAGACACTTAAGACCCTGGAGACCCTATTGACCCCACTAGACCCCTAAGACTCTATAGACCTCTTAGACTGTTAAGACCCTGTTACACCCTTTAGAAGCCTTATAACCTCAAAGACCCTTCAGATCATTTTAGACCCTTTAGAACCCCTAAGACCCTCGAGACCCATTAGTCTCCTTTCTACCCTTAGATCCTTTTAGAGTTTTCAGCCTTAAGATGTTCACGAGACCTTTCAGACCTTTTAAGAATCGGTAGATCCCTTTTTACCGTGAGACCATTTTTGGACTTTTTAAGACCCTTTAGATTCCGACCCCCTTCAGATAATTCCATCCCTTTTGATGATAAAATTACACCCTTTTGCCCCTTCAACATTTTAAGATCTTTTAGACACTAAAGAGCATTCTGACACTTTTGACACATTTAGACCTTCCAACCTTTATACTTTTCGGTCTTTCTACCTATACACCTTTCGACCTTTAGCCCTTCAGACAATTTGACACTTAAGATCCCTCGAGCTCTTGCACCTTTTCGACCCCTTATACATTTTAGACGCCTTTAGTCCACTTTAAACGTTTATATCCTTTAAAGCTTTACACTCTTTTGACCCCTTAGACCCTCAAGACCCCGAAGACACTTTACAACTGCAACATAGACCCTTAAGACCATTACAACCCAATTACCCTTTAAAGACCCCCAAATGCCCCTAAGACTCCAAAGACCCTTTATTCCCCTAAGACCTCCAAAGACCCTTTATAACCCTCACATGCTTTCAGACCCATAATACCATTAAGACCCCAAAGACACCAAGACCCTTTCGTCCCTTTTTAACCCGAATATCCTCAAGACCCCTAAGACCCTAAAAGACCCTGAAGTCCTCTATTAAGGCTGGACATTTTGACCTTTACACCTTTCGATACACCTTTACAACTTTTCAGACTTTTTTACATTTACATTTTACAACACATTTCCAACTCGATCACTTAGAGTTTTCATTTGCAATCAATGACCTTTAATTTAGTAGATCCTTCCATTGATTTGTCACAACAAATACACCACACAAAGCAAGTCCTGGCAAGGGTCTGCAATTTCCAATTGCTCTTTCTCGTTTTGAGTTGTTTTGATGACCTCAAAAACATTTCACGTCAAACTGACTCTACAAGGCCACCTTTACATAATTTAAAGTTGGTTTCTAGCAATGTATTGATGAAACAAAATCTTCAAAATATTAATTAATGAGTTAAACTTAGGACAAGAAATGATCATCCAAGTGTTGTGCCTTGCCGTCCCTGACCGCCCAGCTGATTCGTTTGTCCCAAGACGTTATACTTTTAGCTGCAAAATAATTCCGTTGAGATTTTGAGTTTCATTTAAATAATGTAGAATAGGGCAGGTATTGTATGCTCCACATACCGTGATTCCTCTGTACTTTATCAAGTAAGTGGCAGTGGAAAGATTGGTCTGTATGTCTTACTCCCTTAGACCTCTAGTAAATTTGTTCACCGTGTTTTGTTGTCTCTTCCGAATTATATTTATGAGGTTGATTTGTCTTGTTAATATATACATTAATATTATTTGTCGTGTTAATATCATCAGGAACAGGGGATTATTTGCCTATGAAAGCAGTGGAAATATAAGAAGTTGTCTGTTAAAATATTAATGGAACTGTTATTAATCGAAAAAATAAATACACAGAAGTAATATAAGAATCATGGGCCACAGTGGACAAGTTATTTCACTGTTAGAATAGAACGATACGTTATTATCAACTAAAGATTGACAAAGATAGGCGAGCCATCCTGGAAAGCAAAGTAATGCTGACCTTTCACGCATTCATCCCTTTTTCGAAGCAAGAGGGATTGGGTGTAAGGATATGCAAACAGACACCATAGAGGGATAAGAGGTGGGGTGTTGGTGTGGTTGCAACCAACCCTCAGCCTACTAAATAATATAATAACTTTCATGATGATGGTGATGATTCTACTCTGCTAAACAATAATTTGGATCATCAATTATACAGCTTGCATGACACAGACTGCAGGCTATATTAGATGTGATGAGGATCTGGGATGTTCTCAAAAAATAACTAACCTCTGACTTAATGACCCAAGGACATAAAGATACATCACTCATGAATAGGTGAACAAATACATACCTCACCATCCATTTGCATATACGGCATACAAAAAGATACATCACTCATGTTGAGGAGAACAAATCTACACCCCGTGTCTTTTATGATGTCGCTAATAATATACCAGGAAGTTTCCTGTTTGGAATGATTTTCTATTATTTTTGACTGCTCGACAGGCAGACAGACTGAAAATGAAATTTCTTTCCTCTCTTTGCATGGGACAAATTCAGAGTCAAGACAAGTCAGACTCAAGTACTGCTAAACTACAAGTTCGTTTTCCGATTCATGCTCCAATTAGTGTTCTTAATATATCATTCAATTGAAAGTAAGTTGATCCTCGATCATAAACTGATGTTTGTTGACAAAGACAGACAGACAGACGAAGTGAACAAATTGCTAAACCCCAAATTTTGCTTAACCCACGCAGGGATTGTAGAGAGAGTGCACAAAGTGTTCCACCGATGAGTACAACTAAAATAACTCATGTGAGAAATGGAGTGCTGGAAAATATGGAGAGGATTCTTGCTGTTTGGATCGAAAATCAAAATCAGCTGATCATGCCCATTAATGCGAGTTATTCTCTCTCTCTCTCTCTCTCTCTCTCTCTCTCTCTCTCTCTCTCTCTCTCTCTCTCTCTCTCTCTCTCTCTCTCTCTCTCTCTCTCTCTCTCTCTCTCTCTCTCTCTGTCTCTGTCTCTGTCTCTGTCTCTGTCTCTGTCTCTGTCTCTGTCTCTGTCTCTGTCTCTGTCTCTGTCTCTGTCTCTCTCTCTCTCTCTCTCTCTCTCTCTCTCTCTCTCTCTCTCTCTCTCTCTCTCTCTCTCTCTCTCTCTCTCTCTCTCTTATCATCCCACTAATTCTACCACACTCCACCTCACCTCCCACAATAAAATTCCGTAATCATCTCTGTGTGTAAAAATATCTAAATCTATTTATTTATTTTTATTTGATATGGAGTACCTGTACTGTTTTCATATTTAAATATTTATTCTGCCTTGTAATTATGTATTTTGTGCCAAAAATATTTACCAAAAATTAACCCAGGAATGTAATCCCGATTTACTTCATAAAGTCCGTGGTAAAAATGAATTCACTTTCAGTCCCTTTCCAGGAAAGTATCCTCGACGTAAATTGTGGACATACTGTGCTTACGTTATAAAAATTATACAAATTCTACAACATCCGATACTCAACTATATCTAAATTGCAAACCACAAAATTGTTGTTTACCTAAAATAAGAACCAATTACTTGTGCAAAATTGATAGATTTTGACTCCCTGGTTCATCAGGTGGGTTACATTCTTCATTGAGGTTTCGACTTTTTCTGCTCGGAAAATCTCTAAACCTTGTTTACATCCACAGAGGTGTTTTCCTCAAATGTTTTGTTAACTGGTTATCAAAGGCTGACATTCGACGGAAGGTGGTAGGAATCTGGAATTTGGCCAGGATGCTGGAAATAACTTGTCTACTCTTCCCCAAAAACAAGATGCGATTATAAACGTTCACCGACAGTCAGTGCTGGCAGATGGGTATATTCGAGCCTAACATCCTTCCAATGGATGGAGCACACAATGATGCCTTGCCCTGCCTGTGAAACACCAGGGTCACTTTTTATAGCTGGGTTGAGATTGAAAAGATGAGTGACAGCTCAAAGGTGAGTGAGCTTCCCTCAAAGATATCCTGCCAAGCCTCAGAGGTAAAAAAAATATGTCATAAATAAAAACTGAAACGATGTTTTTGTTTTCTTTACTCATGGAAGAGCAAGTCGATGCAGTGGAAGAACTGACAGTGGTGCAGCAGGTCAATAGTTTAACACAAGAAGCAAGAGAAAGGCCGAACAGGAAAAGAGGAGAGCAAGGAGGGGAGGATAAACCAGGAACCTAACTTCAATATTAACACTGAGAACAGTTGAAGCAATGTTGCAGCAACCAAACTTTTCATGATCTGATAAACCCAAGTTGAGAGATAGAATTGTTGAATGTATAATATTTTTTCGAACAAATCACTATAATTGAAGCAAATCCAGAATGTTTTCCTGCAGTAAACTTCAACGAAAGTAAGATAATTGATTGTGTTTCAACAGGAATCATGAACCAAACAGGTTACAGGTCCTTTCCAGAAAAGGTCACACTGGAAATGTCAGGCTTCTCGATAGACCAGGGTGGACAAGCTGTGGTCTTGGTTTTTACAGTCATCATGGGTGTTTCTATTTCTCTCAACTTTGGTGTCATAGCGGCGTGTATATATAACAGATGTAATACCCCGATGTTGTTGTACATTGCTATGTCATCAATCAGTGATACTTTTTGGGGAATTGTTGGCGTGTCTTGCACTTTCAAAAGGACAGTAACACTCCGACAAGTAATATCGTTTAATGAGTGTTTGGTTCAAATTTTTCTTATATATTACTCACTTTTTATGCAGTTTCTTACCACATGGTTGATGTATGTTGACCGACATTGGGCTATTTTCCACCCTTACAGTTACATTGCTCTCATGGCCAACAGAGGTGGTGCTGTTAAGCTCGCAATTGTGGTTTCAATCTTTGGATTGTTACTTAGTATTAGCTATGTTGTCACAACAACAAGGCTCATTTTTTGTAACCCATCACTTGTGGTTAAAGAGGTATGTTGCACCGCTTCAGTTGTTGCAAAGTCAGCATGTGGAAATGTGTATTTTTCGATCTTATTTTCCTTGGCTGGTCTATATTTTGTTTATGGCTTAACAGGTTTAACTGCGTTTTACTCCACCTGTTGTATTGTCAGAAAATGTCGTCAATCTTCAACGGAGGCCAACGTGAAAGCATTACACACCTGTTTCACTCAACTTTTTGCATCTCTGACTCAGTTTATTTCACTTGTTTTCATAGGTCTTCTAAAAAGATTTGTTCAACTTCCCACAGTCGAATTCTTTGCTGGTATTATTGGTGTGATTGCACCAGCTATTGTTAATCCGCTAATATTCGGCCTCAGAGTTCAGGAAATACGCCTGACATTCATTCGAGTCTTTCATAAACTGCAGATGAAATGCCGCAAAAAGTGAAATTTTGTGTTGAGGGATTTACTGACAGTATAAAAGTGATTTTAAGTTATATTAACAAACAAGTGACAACTGTACGCTGCAGCATGAAGTGCTTGAGTCAAACATCGTACAAAAGACTTGAACAAGAGAAAGTCACTTGTGATCACCTTATAATTTTTAAGACCGATTGACTCATTTTAAGACATACCGATTTTAAGACTCATTGACCGATATTAAGACCGATGTCAGGCTTTAACCCCGATTGACAGACCGGGGAGAGAGAGAGGTGGTGAATATTCTGCCGTTTTCATGGACCGCCCTTGGTGTTTTTTCATCCATATAATAAAACATTTTTCAAATTTCATCACTGATGGTTTGGGGTTTTTTACATCAAATGTATCATCATGAAAGAGCGGAGAGAGAGAGAGAGAGAGAGAGAGAGAGAGAGAGAGAGAGAGAGAGAGAGAGAGAGAGAGAGAGAGAGAGAGAGAGAGAGAGAGAGAGAGAGAGAGAGAGAGAGAGAGAGAGAGAGAGAGAGAGAGAGAGAGAGAGAGAGAGAGAGAGAGAGAGAGAGAGAGAGAGAGAGAGAGAGAGAGAGAGAGAGAGAGAGAGAGAGAGAGAGAGAGAGAGAGAGAGAGAGAGAGAGAGAGAGAGAGAGAGAGAGAGAGAGAGAGAGAGAGAGAGAGAGAGAGAGAGAGAGAGAGAGAGAGAGAGAGAGAGAGAGAGAGAGAGAGAGAGAGAGAGAGAGAGAGAGAGAGAGAGAGAGAGAGAGAGAGAGAGAGAGAGAGAGAGAGAGAGAGAGAGAGAGAGAGAGAGAGAGAGAGAGAGAGAGAGAGAGAGAGAGAGAGAGAGAGAGAGAGAGAGAGAGAGAGAGAGAGAGAGAGAGAGAGAGAGAGAGAGAGAGAGAGAGAGAGAGAGAGAGAGAGAGAGAGAGAGAGAGAGAGAGAGAGAGAGAGAGAGAGAGAGAGAGAGAGAGAGAGAGAGAGAGAGAGAGAGAGAGAGAGAGAGAGAGAGAGAGAGAGAGAGAGAGAGAGAGAGAGAGAGAGAGAGAGAGAGAGAGAGAGAGAGAGAGAGAGAGAGAGAGAGAGAGAGAGAGAGAGAGAGAGAGAGAGAGAGAGAGAGAGAGAGAGAGAGAGAGAGAGAGAGAGAGAGAGAGAGAGAGAGAGAGAGAGAGAGAGAGAGAGAGAGAGAGAGAGAGAGAGAGAGAGAGAGAGAGAGAGAGAGAGAGAGAGAGAGAGAGAGAGAGAGAGAGAGAGAGAGAGAGAGAGAGAGAGAGAGAGAGAGAGAGAGAGAGAGAGAGAGAGAGAGAGAGAGAGAGAGAGAGAGAGAGAGAGAGAGAGAGAGAGAGAGAGAGAGAGAGAGAGAGAGAGAGAGAGAGAGAGAGAGAGAGAGAGAGAGAGAGAGAGAGAGAGAGAGAGAGAGAGAGAGAGAGAGAGAGAGAGAGAGAGAGAGAGAGAGAGAGAGAGAGAGAGAGAGAGAGAGAGAGAGAGAGAGAGAGAGAGAGAGAGAGAGAGAGAGAGAGAGAGAGAGAGAGAGAGAGAGAGAGAGAGAGAGAGAGAGAGAGAGAGAGAGAGAGAGAGAGAGAGAGAGAGAGAGAGAGAGAGAGAGAGAGAGAGAGAGAGAGAGAGAGAGAGAGAGAGAGAGAGAGAGAGAGAGAGAGAGAGAGAGAGAGAGAGAGAGAGAGAGAGAGAGAGAGAGAGAGAGAGAGAGAGAGAGAGAGAGAGAGAGAGAGAGAGAGAGAGAGAGAGAGAGACTGTTGGGGGATAATACATGGATGCATCAGGGCAATGAATGAAGATGAGGAAAGGAAACATGGCAACTTCCAACCACATGCAATGGACCCTCACCTGCTCACCCTTCCAAAGTACAGAGTGGTTCCCCATCTGCATTCATTTGTCCAAAAAATCTGCAAAACTATTCCAAAACTCATAATTTTTGTGCTCCTGCTGCACTCCCTGATTTTACTGAATAAATCGCCCGAAACAATCGGCTTTCCGGAGGGAATTAATGTCGAGGGAGTAAGATACTGGAAGGATGCTTTTATGGGGGTCCGGTTTTGAAAGAGGAGGGGGAAGGAGGAGTACATGAAGAATTCAAAAGGGCATGTGGTAAGGGAAGAGTATTGATTATGGGGGATTTTAACATGCCTAGGATAGATTGGGTCCAGGAATAGGGAAGGGCAGAGCAGATGAAGATTTCCAAGATCTCATCAAGGATTGCTTTTTAACCCAGGTTGGAGATCAGCCCACTCGGGGGAGTGCAGTGTTAGTGAATTTTTTATCCAGTTTGAAGATTAGCCCATCTCCTTTTTAGGAGAAGGGGAAGGCATTTATTTGGTATGAGCAAATACTGCACAGCCCATCGCTTCACTGACGGGAGTATTAAGGGTGAGGGAGAACGAGGAAGGGGAGAGTGAGAGGAGGGGGGGAGAGAGAGAGAGAGAGAGAGAGAGAGAGAGAGAGAGAGAGAGAGAGAGAGAGAGAGAGAGAGAGAGAGAGAGAGAGAGAGAGAGAGAGAGAGAGAGAGAGAGAGAGAGAGAGAGAGAGAGAGAGAGAGAGAGAGAAGGGAGAGGGGAGAGAGGAGGGAGGGGCAGAGAGAGAAGGGGAGGGAAAGTGGAAGGGGGAGAGGTAGGAGGGAGTGAGGAGGGATGGGGAGGGAGAGTGAGCAAGGGGGAGCAAGGGGGGAGCAAATAGATAGCGAGGAGGGAGGAGGAGTGGGGTAGATAGGAGAGGGTGTGGAAACGATGAGCTTGGAAGGGGGAAGAAGGATTAAGGGGCAGTGGAGAGAACGACACCTCACCAAACATTGCTATACGCTCAAGGAGGTGGGGTGCGAGTGAGTAGGATGGGGTAGAGAGGAGGCGTAGTGGGGAGGGGGAGGAGGTTTGGGAGGAGGGAAGCATGAGGGGAGGGGGGGAAGGCAGCGCGATCTGAAGGGTAGGCACCGTGAGGGAAAGAGAAGGTAAGATAGCATGAGGGGAAGAGAAAGTGGTGTGAGAGGAGGGGAAGGCAGCGTTAAGGGAGGAGAAGGGAAGCTCAAATGAGGGGAAGGGAATGTGGAGTGAGGGGTGAAAAAGGCAGTGTGAAAGAAGCGGAAGGGAAGAGTGGTAAAACGCCACCAAACAGCAACATTTTAATTTTGACCACCAGGTTCTCTATAAAACTGGGCAGGAGCATTTAAAACCCACACTATCTGCCTGCAGGCATGCATGCTCGCACATGCAGTGACCTTTGCACCCCTCGGGTCGGATCACTCTGAATCTGATCCGTGCATGCTTCACTCTGGGGAAGCGGATTAAATTCAGAAATAAACCGTCAGTCCTTAACAGTCAATTGAACCAGTGGTGGAGGAGGGAGATGCGTCGAAGAGAGAGGGAGAAGGGAGAGGAGTGGGACGGAGAGGGGTTAGAATGAGAGGGGTTGAAGAGAGAGGGATAGGGGTGGGAGGGAGAGTGGTGGGAGAGAGAGGTATAGGGGTGGGAGGAAGAGGGGTGGGAGAGATAGGGATGGGAGAGAGAGAGAGAGAGAGAGAGAGAGAGAGAGAGAGAGAGAGAGAGAGAGAGAGAGAGAGAGAGAGAGAGAGAGAGAGAGAGAGAGAGAGAGAGAGAGGAGTGAGGAAGGCAGAGAGGAGAAAGAGGGAAGAGTGGAGAGAGGAGTGAGGAAGGCAGAGAGGAGAAAGAGGGAAGAGTGGAGAGAGGGGCGAGGAGCATGTGGAGGGGTAGAGGAGAGGGGAGGGATTCTGGCAGATGTGATGACCAGTTTAACATCCATCCGAGAGTTTGCACACACATTGATGAATCACCCTTCCTGTGAAACACCGGGATGACAGTTTATAACTGGGTCGGGATTCGATATCAAGCTCGACAGCTTAGAGCGAGCGTGCATACCTCTCGGCAATCTTGCCATGATGTGGTGATTCATTGCTTTGTGACAACTCAAAACTTTTTTATGCCTCTGTTGAAGTCGTCGCCAGAGGCATTATGTTTTTGGGTTGTCCGTTCATCTGCACATATGTCTGATCTTCCGTTCTCATTTTCTCTGTTTTCTCTGCAACCACTCGTCGGATTGACACAAAATTTTCAGCATCAATGCGACTCGTCATGCAGATTGTTATAATCATAATTATGATGTCATAGGTCATGTGGTGTGACACCCATGATGGAAAAACAGGAAAAAAATTTGGTCTTTTGTATCTTTAAAACTGCTCCATGGAAAAAAATTGAAAGTTGGCAAATGTGAAGGACTCCCCACGGGAAACAAGTGTGATTTTTTTTTTATGATGTCACACGTGGCTTCGTTGTGACATCATAATTGCACACATGTAATGCTTTATACAATCAGTATGAAAATTTTTGAGGGTCATCGAGGGCAAAATTTTACAGGCAAAAGAAATTGATGATGTCATCAATCACATGGTTCGGCAGCCATATTGTTTTTGACATAAAAACATTTAAAAATCTTCTTCTACGAAATGGCTGAACATATCGATTCAAAACTTGAGAGGTATGATCGCCTATCCATGAGGAACAAAAAGTTCTCCAACTTGGACATCATAAGTCACATGGATTGGAAGCGATGATTTTTTGAAGAATAAACCATTAAATATCATGTTCTTCAGAATGGTTTGACAGATCGAGGGGAAACTTCACCAACATGTTCCCCAAGCCTTGTTGATACTAAAGTGTTCACGAAAAGTCACATGGTTTGGCAGCCATATTGGATTGAATGAAAATCTTCAAGAAATTATTTCTGTTGAGCCTCTTCATTAATCAACTTGAAACGTCACAATTAAGATTGCGTAATCAGAGGGAATATAAATTTTAAAATTTCAACGAGATTGGACACATGGTCTTGCAGCCAGAATTATTTCACATCCAAAATCTGCGTTCAGGGATTTCAATAATACTTTTAAAAACGTTTTAAAATGTTATTATCAAGCGTTTAAAAATACAAGTATGTATAATGATGGTAAATGTGAGCAGAGGCATATCTGGTGACGTTGTGACATCAGAGAATACCCTTGTGGTTTACTCATTGTAATCATCTCAATCATTTTCTCTTCCTCACTCCAGAAATCTCCCCACGGAGAACCGTTATGCGGTATCATCATAAAAGCTTGAAAAGTGATCGCCAAAAGGCTTAACCACTCAAGGAAGCACTGCAACAAAACGGGTTAAGAAACTTTTTAAAACGCAACTTTTTATTCTTCATATGTATCTATCTATCCCGAAGTAACTGGTTGTATAATGAAAGAAGATCATAGAAAAAGGGGAAATCTGGTGTAAAATAATATTGCACATTTCCAGCGAGCCAACCACCGCCCAATGCACCATGTGACAATGCTGGGGCAAAAGCAGGCGAGTGAGCCCTGAACTTTGTTCAAGTCGATCGATATATTCAGAGACAGTGCGAATATTGTAGTATACTTGCCAGGTGGCTTAATCACTCATGCAAGCACTCCAACGAAACTGTTGATAAGAAATGTCTGGCTTGGCAAGGGATTAGCAATCGCAGATCAGTCATATAAACACAACACACTGGAGATTCCCGGAATGTCGGACAATCTCCAAATTTGACAATTTTGCACTTTTTTTTAGCAATGGGAACTGCTGCTGAAGTCAATAAAGAAGCTTAAATTTTGAAATTTGGCTGAGATTAAGAGATTCTAGAAGTTATGGCATGTGCGCAAATGAAATACAGGCATGAACACTGGCATCTCCAGGCATTTATAAGCATTGCAATGTATCCAGCAATTCATAGGTACTATGATCAGGCATTCAATGATATGAGTGTAGAAAGTGGAAAAAAAACGTATTCGTGAAGAAAGCATTGCAGCCTATTCTAAATCAAGGTGATGTCTCACAAGCCAAAAAAAAAAAACAAGGTGAATGAAGACCCCAGCAAGGCACAGCGAGGTGACCAAGAATGAGCCTTGATAAAGAATAATTAAATAAAGCCATTAATTACCTTCAAAAGATGTGTTTAACACACTGACATATAGTATCTTTACTATTAAATGAACAAACCTCCCCGGTTTCCAAGACACATAGCGGAAGGATGAGTCTGAGCTTTGGCACACATGTCCAGTATTGCTTCGGATTCCCAATGTCCCCTTTTGGAATGGATCCATTATCAGAGTTCCCCGACAAAAGGGTCCAAAATTGCTGTGATGGGTCCCCAACTTGAAACAGCCTATAACCCCCCATAGTGGGGCAACTTCACATTACAATTTTGCATTTTGTGAGGAAAGCACCAAATTTGGCACACTGGAAGCCTATCATATTATGAACCGATTTGGATATTGGGTCATCTCAAAATTTTTGATGGCAGTGGAAAATGGCTGCAACAGCAATCAGCGGCTGAATTTGAGATGGCCCAATATCCAAATCTGTTCAGAATATGATAGGCTACTAGTGTGGCAAATTTGGTGCTTTCCTCAATGAAAGCACAGTTGTTATGCTATATTTAGCTAAGTTGCCCCACTACCACCATACGAATACTGGACGAATAGCGGTGTGAGATGGAGTGCGTGTAACCACTCAGCCATGAGCGTGCCGACATTTCCAACAGTAATCATAAAGCAAGGCCCTGTTTATTTCCTTCCAGTCCTTCCAGATTGTAGTGTGCATTCTGCAAGCTACAAGATGCCAAAACGTAAAAATGAAGACACGCGTGCAACAGCAGTACGAAATAGGAAGGGCAGCTATCAAAATAATATCTCGCCACATGCTCTCAGTGAATTGCAAGACGACAATGAGAGACCATTTCCCCCCATACACAGCATTGGCATGATGGACACTATGTGCTCTTCCTTTGGAGTGTATATTTGGAAAGCTGAACTGCATTCCGGTTGCCTCGGGGTGAACGCTAAATTTTCCACCTGCTGTGTGCAAGGAAAAATTGTTCTTCCCAACATCAGTGAACTACCTCCCCTCTTGCAACACCTTTTCACTGACTGCACACCTGAGGAAAGAGATTTTCGATCCAACATTCGGGCATACAACTCTAGTTTAGCATTCGCATCATTGGGTGTACAGGAAGATGTGTTACCTACAAGGGGCCCACATACGTTCAGAATCCATGGCAGTGTTTATCATCGAATCGGATATTTTTTTTTCACGAGAACGGTAAACCACCGAAGTTTTACCAAATCTATGTCGACACTGCCATCGAAATCGCTCATCGAACAGCATGGAACAGTGACCTGCACGGTGATTTGCTTCAAAAGCTACAGGCAGTACTGCATGACTGTAATCCGTTCGTAAGTGCTCATAAGCAATCCGCCGAATTACTGGAATTGAGAAGAAAATGATTCCATGAAGTTCGTTTTGAGAGCGGACCCAACGACAGATTTATGGTGCTATCTACCGATGTCAGCAGAAGTAACGGTTATCTTACCGGGAAGTGCTGATGTTCATCACACAACGACTTCATTTTGTACAAGTGGTCAAGCAAGGATCCGGAAAACCGAGACATTATCCGCATCAATGAGACTCACCCCAATTATGACCGTCTTCATTATGTGTTGCTACTACCACATGAAGATCTGGGCTGGATATTTACAATCAAGAAACAAGATGGCAAATGCGACAGTACAATGGAGTTTTACGCTTACCACTTGATGGTTAGAAGTAACTTTCATTGGGTACTACGTAGTGGTAGATTACTACAACATTATATTGTCATTCAATATGCAAAGGTTGAACAAGGATGCCTGAACTACATCCGCCACAATCTGCATCTCCCACAATCAACGGCAATTGGGGGCGGAGCTGTATTGAGGACTATCTGAGGCAGTCGCCACTGGGGATACTGACGGTGCCTCAATCGGTCGCGAGTTGTCCTTCCGTCATCATTTATCGGAAGCCAACGAAATATCCATAAACTGTATCAGGATTCGACCGCTATCGTTCGGCGATACTCGAAACCTGAACTCTTCTAAACATTTGCGTGCAACCCCAAATGGGAATAAATCCGGAATGCGTTGTTCCCGAATCAGGTTGCCATCGATCGACCAGACATCGCAGCCAGAGTTTTCAATCAAAAGAAGAAGGCTTTCCTTCACAATATTGTGGTTGGTCAAATAGAATGTGTTCAAAAGCAGAAATAGAATGATATTCACTGTTTGGCCGGGCAGAGGGCACTCAACACGGCAAGCTCAAATATTGGAATCATCAAACACCTGTTCAGTGGCATTGTCACTGGACAAGTGGTCCAGAACTCCCATTTATATATCATTCCTCACTATCAATGACATCACATGGTGTTTACGTTGGCAAAAACCAGAATACATACAAATTCCTGTGAAACCTCGAATTGACTTTGAAATTTATTGAATTATACGAGAATACATGTGACGTGTCATTACACGAGGAAAACTTGAAAAACGTACAATTATTTAGATCACAACTTAGAAATTACCGTGATTGACTAATGACGACGACAACAATGACAACAGCAGCAACAACCTTGAGCTGAGTAAGTGAGGCAAGAAAATTCATGCATATATCAACGTTGTTTAATTCATAAGCATCTTCATATCTGGTTGGTTGTCCATCATAATCAAACACGATAAACTCCAGGGTGCCCCACAGAAAACCAGGAAATTTGGTACAGTTTATTTAAAACGAAACAAAAGCAAACTTAGATGTCGTGTAAAACAAAGATACACTGTATTATATGTTCGTTTATTGATATGGTAAAATACGGCAAAATAAATCTGAAAATCTCAAATTTCCTGGTTTTCTGTGGGGCACCCTTTAGTACCATTTATATCTCTCAACTTTCAAAACCAGCCGAATATCTGCCATGTTGAACTAATGTGAATAAATCCTGGCTGTATCCCAGAATGTCCAGTAATAAACGTGATGTTCTTCAGCGTGGGGGACATTTTAATAAAGAAACACCTTCAGATTTTGACCACTATATTTTCTGTGAAATTGAAACCTTCTTTGTCATTTTCACTTTTTCCTTTCAAGATTATCATTCTCAATCACAACCATAACACCCGGATGAAATGGCTTTTGATGGTGAATTATTTGAATTTTACGGTAAACAAGAACGATCGTTGAGCGAATTTCCTGCATTCTGAAACCGAATATTAATGGATTAACAAAGGCTGGTGTAACTACACTCAAAAGATCCAAGATAAAACCAAACGTGGGAAGTCTTAGAAATCGCTTCAACACAATTATGACAATAAGTGTAATAAACTGTGCTGAAGATGCAAACAATTGTGTGAAACATGTGTGCAAGGCTTTCATATTTGCTTATGTGGATGATTTGCTGCATTTACGAACAATACACCAAGTGGAGTGCAGTGCTGTAAAACCGGTTAAACCAAACACAACATATTGAAAAATAGAGAATGAATGAGAGAAGGATTAACATTTCCACAAGCTGATCTTGCAACAGGTGAAGAAACACAGGCAACGTCACGAACTACCACAGAGTAGTTGCAGCACCCCATTGTTGTTGGTACTACAACATAGCTTATACTCAACAACAACCCGGTTGTCAAAACTGCTATCACAAGTTTCACAGCACCACCTTTGTTCACCATCAGAGCCACATAACTGTATGGCCAAAAAATAGCCCAATGTCGGTCAACATACATTAACCATGTGGTGAGAAACTGCTGAAACAATGTGAAATATATACTAAACAACTGAAACAAACACTCATTAAAAGAGATTATTTCACGTGTTGCAATTATTCTACTGAAGTAGCTTGATATTCCCACAACTCCCCATAAAGTGTCAGCGAGTGAAGATAAAGCAATGTACAAGAGCATGGGTGAATTGAATCTACGATAAAAACAAGCCGCTCTGATTGCTGCATTGAGAGGGATTGAAATGCACATAATGAACATGAAAACCGACAATATAAGTCGCCCGCCGTAATCCAAAGGAATGTCCGACACATCCAGTTTGACCGTGAGAGGCAAATATTGCACAATGCTTGGGTTCATGTCTCCTGAAAAAACATAATGAAAATTGTAATAACTTGTGTTATATCAAGTTCAAAATGATGATAACAATGAAACATTCACTTCTTTAAACATCCATGCATATCTCACAATTTAATTTGATAACCATATATATTGAGAATGTACGGTGTTTTGCCTGAGTAAACCCTGAGACATGACTTTGGAATTTGAAGGTAAAGTTATGTTGGTTTGCCCTGTTCTCTTCCTCTGTAAGCAGGACAAGAAACAGGACAGTGCCATCAAGGTACTTATTTTGCCAACCTCAGAAGGATGACAGGCAGAGTCAACCCCACCTGGTTATAATTCAACAGTTCAGTGGGATTTGAACTCAGGATCCTCGGATCCCAAGCCCACCACCCTAACCATTAATCCAACACCAGGCATAAATGAGTGCCAGCTTGCTGGTATCCTATGATGCAGTGGCGACCTGTCCAGGAGTGTGCCCAAGAGCCAAGGCGAATGCTTCGGCAACACCAAAGACTCCACACAGAGTATGGTCCATAAAAATCAAGTGACTAAGTTAGAGGTTACAAGAATTCAAATCAACTCGAAGGGGTACCTGGCAAAAAATTAATTTCACCCTTTAAGAATAATGCGAATAAATTAATGAAATATCAGCTGCTGTTTTCGTATTCTTTTCTCACCTGTGTTGCAAATATAGCGAAACGCAGTGTATATTCAGATGTACTGTTTGATAGTGCGATATATTGCTGTTATTTGAATAAAATGGAAAAGTTGAAAAACAAGTATTGAATACAGCAAACGTTTTTTGAATTCAATTAACAGGAGAAACTTGATTGAATGAGACTCGCTATTATTAAAAGGCAAGAAGAAGATGGAGGAAGAGATTATGTGTTAATGTAAATTGAAACTGACCCATCTATCTTCACCTTACTCAACTATATCTCACTGATTGCAGCCTTATTCAACAATGTCATACTGTTTGCAGATTGGGCTTGATTATTGGTATCCCCTGTCAGACACTCTTTGCCGGCCGAATGGACGCAGGCAGGGATGGACGCAGACAAGCCAAGATTGTGCTCCTATTATATTGTAGATTATTATAGACTATAGATGAAATACACAAACCAAGCAAATAGGCTTCAAGCTCATACAATCGCAACATTCTCAAATATATAATCACGGCATAAATACCACCTCTACATGTGTTTAATATATTAAATTGAGCAGTCAGCAAAAACACATGGATCCATTGCAATGGCATATACATAAGTTATGCACGATTCCAGCATTCCGACGATATTTATTCTGTGCACTGCCTTCTTGGAATACACACGTCACATTTATACATAACACACAACGAAGTAAGATTCTATGAGATGCACCAATCTATCTAACTCTACTATGAGATGCACTCTACTTTTTGTGCACAAATGACTTACTTGTATAGTATCCAGAAACTTTCGGTCTTGATGAATATGTTTGATCCAATTTTCTGTTATATATACGCTAAGCACAATTCCAAAGAGAGACCTTGGGCCAGAGGGAGTCTGAGATTTTGGCCAAATTAGAACTGTCTTCTTTGATTGTTTATTGTTAAATACAGTGTTAATACCAGAGGGGCACTCAGTAAAGCACATACCTCCACCCAGAATGCCTGATCTCGGAGGGCACATTTGGCCCAATACATTTTTGAACTATCACACTATATGTCGTTTTCGAGCCCTATCTCTCAATGGTGAAAAATCACTTTAAAATTCTAGTAGTTGGATCCGGGCGCAGATCTTCACCAAAATCGAAACAATTCGTCGGGGAGAAACAACCAACATGCCCACCATGTTTCGTCCTTATACATCCACAAGTTTTAGAGATATCCTGTACACAAACAAACAGACAGAAAGGGGTGAAAACATAATCTCCTTCACCTTCGGTGGCGGAGGTAATAAAAAAAATACTCCGTTTGGTGCTCTCATCGAAACTCGTGGAACATCATGCTTGGAACCCAGCTTCAAATTCCCTATATAGTATTATCTATTCTAATAGAAATGACCTGAATCAAAATAGGCCTTCAATCGAGTTGAGATACCAAAACTAAATAAGAACACAACATTCAAAGGACCATTAATGCTTTGGCGAAATTTTGATTCACAAAAACACAAACAAAGTGTATGCCCATTCAAATTAAAGGGGATTGAGTTGAGAACGAAAAGAAAACACACATCAACTGGAGAGGCACTTGGTAGGGCACAAACCTCCGCTACGCAATGCAAGATCCACGAGAACATATTGAGCCCAATACATTTTTCAAATGTCATACTATATATCGTTTTTGTCCCAATCTCTCAATGGTGAAAAATTACTTTAGCAGTTAAATAACTTGTATCCAGATCCAGATTCTGATCTTCACGAAAATGGAATCATTTCTTCCTTGTCACACACCAAACTTGTCCACATGCCTGGTGCTGGCTTTATGGTTATGGTAGTGGGCTTGGAATCCCAGGATCCTGAGTTCAAATAATTCACCAGTTGAATTCAGTGACCTGAAATATACATCCTCTTCAAATTTCAATCAGATGAAAATTGAGGATTTGAGAAATCCCACCTTAGTTGTTGACCTTGGACCTATGTTGACCTTTTGACCTCAAAAACAACAGACTTCTTCCTTATGACAAACGCTACCATGTTGTGAAGTTTCGTGAAGATCAATTTAAAATTGTGACCTGTAGGCAATAAACAGACAGACAAACAGACAGACAGACAAAATAACAAAATTGACTGACCAATTGAAAATAAAAATCTTCGATTTTGCAAGGAACCAACAAACAATCAAGAAGAAGACATCATGCAGATGATGTATGATACTTGCAAAATGCAAACCTGCTATGCAAATCCTCTTCAAATTTCAAGTGAATGGAATGAAAATTGAGGATTTCAGTCATCTCATCTTTGGTGATGACCTTCGGATTATGTTGACCTCAAAAAGAATTGGCTGGTTGGATTCAGTGTCCTGAAATATAAATCCTCTTTAAATTTCAAGCCAATCGGATGAAAATTGAGGGTTTTATGAATTCCACCCTTGTTGATGACCTGGGAATGATGTTGTCCGCAAAAATAATTGGCTGGTTGAATTTAGTGACGTGAAACAGAAATCCTCTTCAAATTTCAAGTCAATCAGATGAAAATTGAGGATTTAAAAAATCTCATAAGTTGTTGACCTTGTACCTATGTTAACCTTTTGGTCAAGTTTGACCTCAAAAATTATTCAATGGTTCAATTCAGTGAGCTGAATTAGATATCCTCTTGAAATTTCAAGTCAGTTGGATGAAAATTGAGGATTTTAAAAATACCACCTTCGTTGTTGGCCTTGGGCCAATAAAAAACTTTTGTTCTCTGTTGACCTTAAAAAGAATTAGCATTTTAAATTCCGTGACCTGAAGTGTAAATCTTCTTGAAATTTTAGGTCAATTGGATGAAAATTGAGGATTTTATGAATTTGACCTCAAGATGACCTTTGACCTCAGACCTCAAAATGAATAGACTTCTCAGTAGAGGATGCCTCGACGACTTGGTGAAGTTTCGTGAAGATTGGTTTTAATTTTTGACTTGTAGGCGATTGACAGACAGACAAACAGACAAACAGACAGACAGACAGACAGACAGACAGACAAACAGATGGACTAACAAAATTGACTGATCAAGAAACTTGAAAAATCTACGATTTTGCAAGCAACAAACTGATGTTCAGTCAGTAGTAGCAAAAAGGTAGTGGTACATGGAAGTTCTACATTGGATATTTTATATAACTCGCTGTGCTTTACAACCGTTATATGATTTCCTTTGTGAGTGTCAAAGCAAAATATATTTGATACCAACCGATTTCCAAGCCTTTTGCCAGATTAACGTGTTTTCTAAATGACAGAGCAATTTTTTTTACATCCATCAAATGACGAATGGCAGCACATCTCTTTGAAATGTCTATAATGCGACGTTGTTTTTTTTTACATTTGTTCAATAAAATTCCCCCAAAACAAGAGTGGAAGCAAACAAACACCACTCATCGCTTCGCTTATGGTAACACTGAGAGCGTGGAGAGAGAGAGAGAGAGAGAGACAGAGACAGAGACAGAGACAGAGACAGAGACAGAGACAGAGACAGAGACAGAGACAGAGACAGAGACAGAGACAGAGACAGAGACAGAGACAGAGACAGAGACAGAGAGAGAGAGAGAGAGAGAGAGAGAGAGAGAGAGAGAGAGACAGAGACAGAGACAGAGACAGAGACAGAGACAGAGACAGAGACAGAGACAGAGACAGAGACAGAGACAGAGAGAGAGAGAGACAGAGAGAGACAGAGAGAGACAGAGAGAGACAGAGAAAGAGAAAGAGAAAGAGAAACAGAAAGAGAAACAGAGAAACAGAGAGACAGAGAGACAGAGAGACAGAGAGACAGAGAGCCAGAGAGAGAGAGAGAGAGAGAGAGAGAGAGAGAGAGAGAGAGAGAGAGAGAGAGAGAGAGAGAGAGAGAGAGAGAGAGAGAGAGAGAGAGAGAGAGAGAGAGAGAGAGAGAGAGAGAGAGAGAGAGAGAGAGAGAGAGAGAGAGAGAGAGAGAGAGAGAGAGAGAGAGAGAGAGAGAGAGAGAGAGAGAGAGAGAGAGAGAGAGAGAGAGAGAGAGAGAGAGAGAGAGAGAGAGAGAGAGAGAGAGAGAGAGAGAGAGAGAGAGAGAGAGAGAGAGAGAGAGAGAGAGAGAGAGAGAGAGAGAGAGAGAGAGAGAGAGAGAGAGAGAGAGAGAGAGAGAGAGAGAGAGAGAGAGAGAGAGAGAGAGAGAGAGAGAGAGAGAGAGAGAGAGAGAGAGAGAGAGAGAGAGAGAGAGAGAGAGAGAGAGAGAGAGAGAGAGAGAGAGAGAGAGAGAGAGAGAGAGAGAGAGAGAGAGAGAGAGAGAGAGAGAGAGAGAGAGAGAGAGAGAGAGAGAGAGAGAGAGAGAGAGAGAGAGAGAGAGAGAGAGAGAGAGAGAGAGAGAGAGAGAGAGAGAGAGAGAGAGAGAGAGAGAGAGAGAGAGAGAGAGAGAGAGAGAGAGAGAGAGAGAGAGAGAGAGAGAGAGAGAGAGAGAGAGAGAGAGAGAGAGAGAGAGAGAGAGAGAGAGAGAGAGAGAGAGAGAGAGAGAGAGAGAGAGAGAGAGAGAGAGAGAGAGAGAGAGAGAGAGAGAGAGAGAGAGAGAGAGAGAGAGAGAGAGAGAGAGAGAGAGGTGTAGTGGAGAATGAGGAAGTAGAGAGGGAAAGAGACATGAGTCGCAGGGCCAGGCTTAATGGCACAGCTGAGATGTTCTGAGAGTTGAGGCATAAACCTGTGTGTACGCTGAGGGCAGACAAGGAGGCCGATGGGCAAGAAATCTGTAAAGGGGTAGAGTATCATCCACCGTCAAGTGTTTCTTGTCCTACTTACAGAGGAAGTTGTGTATTGCGTTCTTCCAAGCTCATCGCTTGGTGTACTGCAGTTACAGCGGAGGGTGGTGGGCTATTTACAGATGGGTCCAAAGTGAAGGCCCGCTTGGCCAGTAACTTTGAGCGGCTGTACCAAGCTGACCCACCAGCTGTTGAGTTGGATGTTCGCGGTGTAACTATCCCGATGCTGACCCTCCAATTAACTGTGAACCACCTTCGTTTTTGGAAACACAGGTTGCGATGAACCTGTTGAATGGGGATAATGCTGCTGGGATCCACAGCATCCTGTCTGAATTTCTCAAGGCTCATGGAAATGCTGTACTTGTATCATTGCATGCAGTTCTGTGTTCTGTTTGCAACCCAGGCATCATCCCAACTGACTGGAAGAGGCTCAAATGAAGATGTGAATGCAGCTATCTTGGTAAGGAGTGTAGCCTTGTTGCCCTTTCTCATATCACCATACTCATCGAACAATGAGAATGACAGTGACGCTGGCTCGTATATGAAAACATGAGGTAGATCAAGTTTCCTTTGCTAACTGACGACGAGCATATGGCCATTGAGTTTCTCTGGGTCAAAGACCATGTTGTTGCCAACCTTCACTCCCTTCTTCATCCTTTCTATCATGATGAGTTTCTTCTTGATTGGATTGTAGAATCCACTCAGCAGCTCCCTCTGAAATGTACTGGATATTTCTTCACCCAAGGCTCCAGCATGATTGACGTTGATTCTCTTGACAGCATCTTGACAGCCCATTCCGAACATTAATTGTGACATTGGTTGTTGTTTTGGGCAGGTGAATGTGCTGTTTGAGCTCTTCTTTGATTTTCGGTCTATCATCTGCATCCAAGCTTCTCCTTTGCACTCCCTCTTCCTTGTGTTTGACCCAAAGTCCTTCCAGTTGATCATCGTTTTCCTCGAACATATCATCCATCATCAGGGAGACTGTTACATATGTGAAATGAAAGCACATATCCGGCCACTTGGTCAGGATTCGGTGTCAGACCAAAAAACTCACCCTTGGCATTGCCACACCTTATGTAAATCTGTTCTCTGAA
The DNA here is from genome assembly GCF_056783735.1 of Eptatretus burgeri. NCBI lineage: Eukaryota > Metazoa > Chordata > Myxini > Myxiniformes > Myxinidae > Eptatretus > Eptatretus burgeri. The sequence goes on from NC_140962.1 coordinate 135,196,174, forward strand.
TTGGTCACTGAAAACTGAGTTCCAAACACCTGCCCCGTGTTGGCAAACATGATCTCTGCAAATGAGCATTTTGTAGGCTGTATCGGGCAGAGCATCTTCCTGCACTTGAAAGTTGAATAACTGTTTTCCCCCACTTGCAAATGCAGCTAGCCATATTTGTCTGCTCCCACAATCGCCTGGAAACATAAACGCAAACTTCATATAATACGTCACATAAATAAATGCACATTTTCAGCTGGTATACCAGTGAAACTATTATAATTTATGTATATTTCCATCAAATAGCAGCCATCTTGGGGGCAATCTTGAATATATCAAATTGCCCAAGGGTGCCAATGTGGCATTAACAATATTTTGAAAATATAGGGTGAAAAGAGACAGAAACCGTTGAAAACATGAGTCGGAATGAAGTGCACGGTTGGTCATGTAGATACATTTCATGGCAACTTGACGATAAAGAATATTTACCATAATATTCTTAGCCATTCCCTTCTCATACTCTCTTTTGGCTTGCTGAGTTCTTGTTTTAACTTTCCTCTGCTTGGTAACATCCCAGCCAAGGACTTGCTGAGTTAATCCGGGAGAATGCCCAACGGGAGATCATCCCATCCCAGGCTGGATGTTGGCAAGCTCAAGGATGAGAGGGTAGCTGACGAGTTTGCAAACAGGGTGAGTGGGGATTTGGGAGGTCTGTCTGTCTCTCAAGGGGCGCTGGATACCATTGACCAGAGTCGCAGGGCCAGGCTTTATGGCAGCACTGAGCTGTTCAGGGAGTTGAGGCGTAAAACTGTATGTGTGATGAGGGGGGACAAGGAGTTCTATGTGCGAGGAATCTTTTTGAGAGGAGAGTATCACCTGTGGTCAAGTGATTCTCATCCTGCTCACAGGGGAATTTGCACATTGCGTTTCTCCAAGTGAAGCCCGTGCCTCGGTGGATTGCAGTGAGAGCAGAGGGTAGTGGACTCTTGACATAGGAGTGCGAATTGAAGGCTCGCTGGGCCGGTTACTTTGAGCGGCTGTATCAGGCTGATCCACCAGTTGTTGAGTTGGATGTCAGGTGTGTTACTATCCCTATTGCTGACCCTCGAAATCAACTGCATTCCAACTTTGTTTGTGGAAGCCCAGGTTGTGGTGAACCGTTTGAAATGAGTAAAGCTCCTGGGATCTGTGCCATCCATGGGGAACTTCTCAAGGCTTTGTGGAAATGCTGTAATCATGTTGTTGCATGTAGTTCTGTGCTCTGCCTGGAACACAGGCATCATCCCAATTGACCAGAGGAGGTGACACTGCTCTCAGTGCTGGGCAAGGTCTTTGCTCAGATAATTATTGATGGGGTTCACCACCATCTGCTTGAACACCAGCACCCAGAGCTGTCAGGCTTTACACCAAAGGGGTCAATGATTGACTGTATCCTGGCCCTTCTAGTCCTCAGTGAACACAGATGGGAGTTCAGGCAGGGGCTGCTCGCAGCCGATGTTGATCTCTGCAGTGTTCAATTCAGTAATTGAGGATGCCCTCTGGTGGATTCTTGGTCTTTGTGGCGTGCCACCAAAATTGTTCGATCTGATGTCTAAGCTATATTCTGGTACTGAGATTGTTGTGAGATGTGGTGATACCATCTTCAATTTATTTCCAATTGTAACTGGACTTTGTCAGGGTGCATACTGCCCCACATACTTTCAAGCACTTGTATGGACTAGATTCTGGGGAGGATGTCGGAGAGATCAAGCTGCTGTGTATCGTTTGGGAAGTCAAGATCTCTGACCTTGATTTGGCAAATTATGCAGTCATCTTTGCGGAGACTCTAGATATCCTTTTGGGGGCCCTCGAGGTGCTGAATGAGGAGTCATGGATTCACTGGATTATGGAGTGTGGCGGTGTCGAGATCTGTGCAGGAGGAGGAAAGTCCGAGTCTTCAGGTCATTGGTGTTTCTAGTTTTGCTCAATGCATGTGAGACTTGGACTCTGACCAGGAATACCTGACCTGACCTGACCTCTGCTTACTCTGCTACTGATATAAATATAACTCCAGTCCTGTTATTTTATTTATAACGAGATGATAACCCACACAAAGCATGGCATAACGTGGATGTGACGCTGTAGTATATGGTGAAATGAGTGCCTGTTAGGGTTAGAAAGAAAGAAAGAAAGAAAGAAAGCAGAGCATACTTACTGATGTTAACTCAGTCCACTGTAAACGATGTTATCCGTGTCCTAGAAGGTGTGATTGGGTTGGTTCAGTTGTCACAGTATTTCAATACACTCCATTGATTGCGCATGCGATAACGCCACATACAACTGACCGTGTGAGAAGACAGGATTGGTTGGATGAATGCCCACGAAAGTGAGAGTTTGTCCCTGGCTCTTGTTGATGGTCATCGCATACGCTGGTCGTATTGGGAATTGGCATCTTCGTAGATCAAGAGGCAGTCCAGAGTCCGATGGGGTCAGAGTTATTTTGTGATTGAAGACGTATTTGCCTGTCTTTTAGCAGGTCATGATCTCGGCCTCGATCAGCCGGCTTCCAAGACTGATTATGTGCAGTCTCGGTCAATGGCAACCAGATAGTCCACCGTTCAGTAATCCATTACGCTGGTCCAAATTTCTGAGCAGTATTAATGGGGTGGACACTCGAAGACAGAGTTTATGTGGTGGTAAGCCTGCTGGTGTTCATGAGTTGAAGAACTCCGTCGGACAGAGTTACGTCTGTCCTGGATCAGATACGCTGTCAGCACTGAGATATGTCCGCGTTTCACCAGCCAGAAAGGTTTGTAAGACTTTATCGCTGATCATGTCAACATCTCCCTTTGTCAGACACAGTATTGCTCTGCTGTAGTCGATTATAGTCAAGTCGGGGAAAATGGACCTGCTGAGCTCACCACCCAATAGGACGATCAAGCCTCCAAAAGACTTTTTGCTCTCCATAATGTCATACAATGAGTGATGCAAGCATTCGGAGAACTGCTTGTGCATCATTGGAGCTTCATCCCAGATTATGGCAGACGTTCTTTTGATCAGTGCAGCTAATGCATAGTTCTTTGAAATATTGCACGTAATGTTTGGCTGTATAGGTATCAGTATTTTGAACTGAAAATGAGCAGTTCGACCTCCGTCCAACAACTCAGCCACTATTCCGGAAGATGCTGCTGCGAGTGCGGTGAGCTTCATGGACCGAACGCCGAGAAGGATGGTGTTGTAAATAAACGTTTTTCCAGTGCCCCCAGGGCCATAGACGATGAACACTGCCCTATTCTCCATTATCACATTTTCCATCACCGCTTCGTATACCACCCTTTGGTCTTGATTGAGGAGTCTGCAGTTTGTGATCCACCTTGTTTTTTTTTTCTGTTTGAATAGCAGAGTCAGTCATGAGAAAAGAGGATGGATCATGTTCGGCATCGGTCGCGTGGCTGAGTTGGGACATGTCACATTCATCTTGCAATGATTTTCCATGGTAGCGCAGGAGTTCCTCGATGGCTCCGAGGGTCCTGTTGTTTAAGTTGTTGTCGGTCAATGTGATGCCAGCCCAGTTGGCATTGTTGAGTATGTCCTCGCTAAAACACTGTCTGAATGACGAGAACAATTGTGCAGGTTGGCAGAATAAGAGAATAGTGCCGAAGAGAGTGTGTTGACTCGGGAAACTTGACATGGCGGCCTCTTCGAAGCAGCCATGCCATTCACAGTCATCTTCCAAGAAAGCTTGACCCAATGCTGTCGCTTTGAATGTGTCCGCAATGGTGCCGTCAGGGAGTCGCCGTCGATCTTCGAATGATGTACATCCAGGTGAATGATGTACATCCAGGTGAATGATGCAGTAAAAAATGAACATAGAATCATTCGCTTTCGGATAGATTGACGCTGTATAACCGTCCAATTGTTTTTCCCCGTTTCCGAGGCGACCATTTGCACGTCGAGCTGTTCCACATGAAGTGTTCTGGGAACTCGTGGTATGGAACAGAACGGGCTTCAGGGTAGTCGCGGTTACAGATAAACCATGCGGTGAGGGTTGCTTCTTTGGCGTGGTCTGAAGCTTATGCAGCCTGTCCAGCAAAAGAGACGATTCTATTTTGGTTCGGATGAGGGACATCCAAATGTTGAATCCAACCACCAGCAGGCTTACCACCACATAAACTCTGTCTTCGAGTGTCCACCCCATTAATACTGCTCAGAAATTTGGACCTGTGTAATGGATTACTGAACGGTGGAATATCTGGTTGCCGTTGAACGAGACTGCACATAATCAGTCTTGGAAGCCGACTAATCGAGACCGAGATCATGACCTGCTAAAAGACAGACAAATACGTCTTCAATCACAAAATAACTCTAACCCCATCGGACTCTGGATGCCTCTTGATCTACGAAGATGCCAATTCCCAATACGACCAGCGTATGCGATGACCATCAACAAGAGTCAGGGACAAACTTTCACTTTCGGGGGCATTCATCCAACCAATCCTGTCTTCTCACACAGTCAGTTGTATGTGGCATTATCGCATGCGCAATCGATGGAGTGTATTAAAATACTGCCACAACTGAGTCAACCCAATCACGGCTTCTAGGACACGGATAACATCGTTTACAGTGGACTGGGTTAACATTAGTAAGTATGCTCTGCTTTCTTCCATAACAGTCACTCATTTCACGATATACTACAGCGTCACATCCGCGTTATGCCATGCTTTGTGTGGGTTATCATCTCGTTATAAATAAAATAACAGGACTGGAGTTATATTTATATCAGTAGCAGAGTAAGCAGAGGTCAGGTCAGGTCAGGTCAGGTATTCCTGGTCAGAGTCCAAGTCTCACATGCATTGAGCAAGACGAGAAACACCAATGACCTGAAGACTCGGACTTTCCTCCTCCTGCACAGATCTCGACACCGCCACACCCCATAATCCAGTGAATCCATGACTCCGGTTTCAGCACCTCGAGCGCTCCCAAAAGGATATCTAGAGTCTCCGCAAAGATGACTGCATCATTTGCCAAATCAAGGTCAGAGATCTTGACATTCCCAAACGATACACCGCAGCTTGATCTCTCTGACATCCTCCCCAGAATCTAGTCCATACAAGCGCTGTAAAGTATGTGGGGCAGTATATCCCCCTGACAAAGTTCAGTAACAATTGGAAATAAGTTGAAGATGGTATCACCACATCTCACAGCATTCTCAGTACCAGAATATAGCTTAGACATCAGATCGATCAATCTTGGTGGCACGCCACAAAGACCAAGAATCCACCAGAGGGCATCCTCATTTACTGAATCGAACACTGCAGAGATCAACATCGGCTGCGAGCAGCCCCTGCCTGAACTCCCATCTGTGTTCACTGAGGACTAGAAGGGCAAGAATACGGTCAATCGTTGACCCCTTTGGTGTTAAGCCTGATTGCTCTTGGTGCTGTTGTTCAAGCAGATGGTGGTGAACCCCATCAATAATTATCTGAGCAAAGACCTTGCCCAGCACTGAGAGCAGTGTCACCTCCTCTGGTCAATTGGGATGATGCCTGTGTTCCAGGCAGAGCACAGAACTACATGCAACAACATGATTACAGCATTTCCACCAGCCTTGAGAAGTTCACCATGGATGGCACAGATCCCAGGAGCTTTACTCATTTAAAATGGTTCACCGCAACCTGGCTTCCACAAACAAAGTTGGAATGCACTTGATTTCGAGGGTCAACAATGGGGATAGTTACACCCCTGACATCCAACTTAACAACTGGTGGATCAGCCTGATACAGCCGCTCAAAGGAACCAGCCAAGCGGGCCTTCAATTCGGACTCCTATGTCAAGAGTCCACTACCCTCTGCTCTCAATGCAATCCACCGAGGCACGAGCTTCACTTGGAGAAACGCAATGTGCAAATTCCCCTGTTAGCAGGATGAGAATCACTTGACCACAGGTGATACTCTCCTCTCAAAAAGATTCCTCGCACATAAAACTCCTTGTTCCCCCTCAGCACACATGCAGTTTTATGCCTCAACTCCCTGAACAGCTCAGCACTGCCATAAAGCCTGGCCCTGCGACTGTGGTCAATAGTATCCAGCGCCCCTTGAGAGACAGACAGACCCCCCCAAATCCCCACTCACCCTGTTCGCAAACTCGTCAGCTACCTTCTCATCCTTGAGCTTGCCAACATCCAGCCTGGGATGGGATGGTACCATTCTCCCGTATTAACTCAGCAAGTCCTTGGCTGGGATGTTACCAAGCAGAGGCAAGTTAAGACAAGAACTCAGCAAGCCAAAAGAGAGTATGAGAAGGGCATGGCTTAGAATATTATGGTAAATATTCTTTATCGTCAAGTTGCCATGAAATGTATTTACATGACCAACCGTGAACTTCAGTCCGACTCATGTTTTCAACGGTTTCTGTCTCTTTTCACCCTATATTTTCAAAATATGGTTAATGCCACACTGGCACCCTTGGGCAATTTGATATATTCAAGATTGCCCCCAAAATGGCTGCTATTTTATGGAAATTTTATGGCTAATTGTTTCCCTCTTATACCAGCTGAAAATGTGCATTTATTTATGTGACTTATTGTATGAAGTTTGTCTTTATGTTTTCAGGCGATGTGGGAGCAGACAAATATGACTAGCTGCATGTGCAAGTGTTGGAAAACAGTTATTCAACTTTCAAGTGCAGGAAGAGGCTCTGCCCGATACAGCCGACAAAATGCTCATTTGCAGAGATCATGTTTGCCCACACGTGGCAGGTGTTTGGAACTCAGTTTTCAGTGACCAATTCAGAGAACAGATTTACATAAGGTGTGGCAATGCCAAGGGTGAGTTTTTTGGTCTGACACCGAATCCTGACCAAGTGGCCGGATATGTGCTTTCATTTCACATATGTAACAGTCTCCCTGATGATGGATGATATGTTCGAGGAAAACGATGATCAACTGGAAGGACTTTGGGTCAAACACAAGGAAGAGGGAGTGCGAAGGAGAAGCTTGGATGCAGATGATGGACCGAAAATCAAAGAAGAGCTCAAACAGCACATTCACCTTCCCAAAACAACAACCAATGTCACAATGAAGGTTCGGAATGGGCTGTCAAGATGCTGTCAAGAGAATCAACGTCAATCATGCTGGAGCCTTGGGTGAAGAAATATCCAGTACATTTCAGAGGGAGCTGCTGAGTGGATTCTACAATCCAATCAAGAAGAAACTCATCATGATAGAAAGGATGAAGAAGGGAGTGAAGGTTGGCAACAAGATGGTCTTTGACCCGGAGAAACTCAATGGCCATATGCTCGTCGTCAGTTAGCAAAGGAAACTTGATCTACCTCATGTTTTCATGTACGAGCCAGCGTCACTGCCATTCTCATTGTTCGATGAGTATGGTGATATGAGAAAGGGCAACAAGGCTACACTCCTTACCAAGATAGCTGCATTCACATCTTCATTTGAGCCTCTTCCAGTCAGTTTGGATGATGCCTGGGTTGCAAACAGAACACAGAACTGCATGCAATTATACAAGTGCAGCATTTCCATGAGCCTTGAGAAATTCAGACAGGATGCTGTGGAACCCAGCAGCATTATCCCCATTCAACAGGTTCATCGCAACCTGTGTTTCCAAAAACGAAGGTGGTTCACAGTTGATTGGAGGGTCAGCATCGGGATAGTTACACCGCGAACATCCAACTCAACAGCTGGTGGGTCAGCTTGGTACAGCCGCTCAAAGTAACTGGCCAAGCGGGCCTTCACTTTGGACACATCTGTAAATCGCCCACCACCCTCCGCTGTTACTGCAGTACACCAAGCGATGGGCTTGGAAGAACGCAATACACAACTTCCTCTGTCAGCAGGACAAGAAACACTTGACGGTGGATGATACTCTACCCCTTTACAGATTTATCGCCCATCGGCCTCCTTGTCTGCCCTCAGCGTACACACAGGTTTATGCCTCAACTCTCAGAACATCTCAGCTGTGCCATTAAGCCTGGTCCTGCGACTCATCTCTCTTTCCCTCTCTACTTCCTCTTTCTCCACTACACCTATCTCTCTCTCTCTCTCTCTCTCTCTCTCTCTCTCTCTCTCTCTCTCTCTCTCTCTCTCTCTCTCTCTCTCTCTCTCTCTCTCTCTCTCTCTCTCTCTCTCTCTCTCTCTCTCTCTCTCTCTCTCTCTCTCTCTCTCTCTCTCTCTCTCTCTCTCTCTCTCTCTCTCTCTCTCTCTCTCTCTCTCTCTCTCTCTCTCTCTCTCTCTCTCTCTCTCTCTCTCTCTCTCTCTCTCTCTCTCTCTCTCTCTCTCTCTCTCTCTCTCTCTCTCTCTCTCTCTCTCTCTCTCTCTCTCTCTCTCTCTCTCTCTCTCTCTCTCTCTCTCTCTCTCTCTCTCTCTCTCTCTCTCTCTCTCTCTCTCTCTCTCTCTCTCTCTCTCTCTCTCTCTCTCTCTCTCTCTCTCTCTCTCTCTCTCTCTCTCTCTCTCTCTCTCTCTCTCTCTCTCTCTCTCTCTCTCTCTCTCTCTCTCTCTCTCTCTCTCTCTCTCTCTCTCTCTCTCTCTCTCTCTCTCTCTCTCTCTCTCTCTCTCTCTCTCTCTCTCTCTCTCTCTCTCTCTCTCTCTCTCTCTCTCTCTCTCTCTCTCTCTCTCTCTCTCTCCTCCCCCCCTCTCCACGCTCTCAGTGTTACCATAAGCGAAGTGATGAGTGGTGTTAGTTTGCTTCCACTCTTGTTTTGGGGGAATTTTATTGAAAAAATGTAAAAAAAAAACAACGTCGCATTATAGACATTTCAAAGAGATGTGCTGCCATTCGTCATTTGATGGATGTAAAAAAAATTGTTCTGTCATTTAGAAAACACGTTAATCTGGCAAAAGGCTTGGAAATCGGTTGTTATCAAATTTATTTTGCTTTGACACTCACAAAGGAAATCATATAACGGTTGTAAAGCACAGCGAGTTATATAAAATATCCAATGTAGAACTTCCATGTACCACTACCTTTTTGCTACTACTGACTGAACATCAGTTTGTTGCTTGCAAAATCGTAGATTTTTCAAGTTTCTTGATCAGTCAATTTTGTTAGTCCATCTGGTTGTCTGTTTATCTGTTTGTCTGTCTGTCTGTCTGTTTGTCTGTCTGTCTGTCTGTTTGTCTGTTTGTCTGTCTGTCAATCGCCTACAAGTCAAAAATTAAAACCAATCTTCACGAAACTTCACCAATTCGTCGAGGCCTCCTCAAATGACAAGTCTATTGATTTTGAGGTCCGAGGTCAAAGGTCATCTTGAGGTCAAATTCCTAAAATCCTCAATTTTCATGCAATTGACCTGAAATTTCAAGAGGATTTATACTTCAGGTCACGGAATTTAAAATGCTAATTCTTTTTAAGGTCACCAGAGAACAAAAGTTTTTATTGGCCAACAACGAAGGTGGTATTTATAAAATCCTCAATTTTCATCCAACTGACTTGAAATTTTAAGAGGATATCTAATTCAGCTCACTGAATTGAACCATTGAATCATTTTTGAGGTCAAACTTGAGCAAAAGGTTAACATAGGCACAAGCTGAACAACTTATGAGATTTTTTAAATCCTCAATTTTCATCTGATTGACTTGAAATTTGAATAGGATTTCTGTTTCACGTCACTAAATTCAACCAGCCAATTCTTTTTGCGGACAACATCATCCACAGGTCATCAACAAAGGTGGGATTCATAAAACCCTCAATTTTCATCTGATTGACTTGAAATTTAAAGAGGATTTATATTTCAGGACACTGAATCCAACCAGCCAATTATTTTTGAGGTCAACATAATCCTAAGGTCATCACCAAAGGTGAGAATACTGAAATCCTCAATTTTCATTCCATTCACTTGAAATTTGAAGAGGATTTGCATAGCAGGTCAAGTAATTCAACCACCAATGATTTTTGAGCTCAACATAAGCCAAAAGGTCAACAGAGGGAAAATTCCAAAATTGTCAATATTCATCCAATTGACTTGAAATTTGAAGAGGAGTTACATATTTGGTCTTTGAATTCAACCACCAATTACTCTTTGGTCAAATTTGTTTGATGGATTTTGCAAGTATCATACATCATCTGCATGATGTCTTCTTCTTGCTTGTTTGTTGGTTCCTTGCAAAATCGAAGATTTTTCTTTTCAATTGGTCAGTCAATTTTGTTATTTTGTCTGTCTGTCTGTCTGTCTTTTTATTGCCTACAGGTCACAATTTTAAACCGATCTTCACGAAACTTCACAACATGGTAGCGTTTGTCATAAGGAAGAAGCCTGTTGCTTTTGAGGTCAAAAGGTCAACATAGGTCCCAGGTCAACAACTAAGGTGGGATTTCTCAAATCCTTAATTTTCATCTGAAATTTGAAGAGGATGTATATTTCAGGTCACTGAATTCATCTGGTGAATTATTTGACCTCAGGATCCTGGGATTCCAAGCCCACCACCATAACCATAAAGCCAGCACCAGGCATGTGGACAAGTTTGGTGTGTGACAAGGAAGAAATGATTCCATTTTGGTGAAGATCAGAATCTGGATCTGGATACAAGTTATTTAATTGGTAAAGTAATTTTTCACCATTGAGAGATTGGGACAAAAACGATATATAGCATGATATTTGAAAAATGTATTGGGCTCAATATGTTCTCATGGATCTGGCATTGCGTAGCGGAGGTATGTGCCCTACCAAGTGCCTCTCCAGTTGATGTGTGTTTTCTTTTCGTTCTCAACTCAATCCCCTTTAATTTGAATGGGCATACACTTAGTTTGTGTTTTTGTCAATCAAAATTTCGCCAAAGCATTAATGGTCCTTTGAATGTTGTGTTCTTTTTTAGTTTTGGTATCTCAACTCTATTGAAGGCCTATTTTGATTCAAGGCATTTCTGTTAGAATAGACAGTACTATATAGGGAATTTGAACTGGGTTCCAAGCATCATGTTCCACGAGTTTCGATGAGAGCACTAAACGGAGTATTTTTTTTATTACCTCCGCCACCGAAGGTGAAGGACGTTATGTTTTCACCCCTTTCTGTCTGTTTGTTTGTGTGCAGGATATCTCAAAAAGTTGTGGATGGATTAGGACGAAATATGGTGGGCATGTTGGTTGTTTCCCCTCGACGAATTGTTTCGATTTTGGTGAAGATCTGCATCCGGATCCAACTACTAGAATTTTAAAGTGATTTTTCACCATTGAGAGATAGGGCTCGAAAATGACATATAGTGTGATAGTTTAAATAAAAATGTATTGGGCCAAATCTGCCCTCCGAGATCAGGCATTCTGGGGTGGAGGTATGTGCTTTACTGAGTGCCCCTCTGGTATTTCCACTGTCTTTAACAATAAACAATCAAAGAAGACAGTCCTAATTTGGCCAAAATCTCAGACTCCCTCTGGCCCAAGGTCTCTCTTTGGAATTGTGCTTAGCGTATATATAACAGAGAATTGGATCGAACATATTCATGAAGACCGAAAGTTTCTGGATACTATACAAGTAAGTGATTGTGCACAAAAAGTAGAGTGCATCTCATAGTAGAGTTAGATAGATTGGTGCATCTCATAGAATCTTAGTTCGTCGTGTGTTATGGAAAAATGTGACGTGTGTATCCCAAGAAGGCAGTGCACAGAATAAATATCGTCGGAATGCCGGAATCGTGCATAACATATGTATATGCCATTGCAATGGATCCATGTGTTTTCGCTGACTTTGCTCAATTTAATATATTAAACACATGTACAGGTAGTATTTATGCCGTGATTATATATTTGAGAATGTTGCGATTGTATGAGCTTGAAGCCTATTTGCTTGGTTTGTGTATTTCATCTATAGTCTATAATAATCTACAATATAATAGGAGCACAATCTTGGCTTGTCTGCGTCCATCCTTGCCTGCGTCCATTCGGCCGGCAAAGATTGTCCTACGGGGATACCAATAATCAAGCCCATTCTGCAAACAGTATGACATTGTTGAATAAGGCTGCAATCAGTGTGATATAGTTGAGTAAGGTGAAGATAGATGGGTCAGTTTCAATTTACATTAACACAAAATCTCTTCCTCCATCTTCTTCTTGCCTTTTAATGATGGCGAGTCTCATTCAATCAAGTTTCTCCTGTCGATTGAATTCAGAAAACCGTTTGCTGTATTCAATACTTGTTTTTCAACTTTTCCATTTTATTCAAATAACAGCAATATATCGCACTATCAAACAGAACATCTGAATATACACTGCGTTTCGCTATATTTGCAACAGGTGAGAAAAGAATACGAAAACAGCAGCTGATATTTCATTAATTTATTCGCATTATTCTAAAAGGGTGAAATTAATTTTTTGCCGGGTACTTCTTCTAGTTGATTTGAATTCTCGTAACCTCTAACTTAGTCACTTGATTTGTATGGACCATACTCTGTGTGGAGTCTTTGGTGTTGCCGAAGCATTTGCCTTGGCTGTAGGGCACACTCCTGGACAGGTCGCCACTGCATCATAGGATACCAGCAAGCTGGCACTCATTTATGCCTGGTGTTGGTTTAATGGTTGGGGTGGTGGGCTTGGGATCCGAGGATCCTGAGTTCAAATCCCACCGAACTGTTGAATTATAACCAGGTGGGGTTGACTGCCTGTCATCCTTCTGAGGTTGGCAAAATGAGTACGTTGATGGCACTGTCCTGTTTCTTGTCCTGCTTACAGAGGAAGAGAACAGTACAAACCAACATAACTTTAGCTTCAAATTCCAAAGTCATGTCTCAGCGTTTACTCAAAATCACCATACATTCTCAATATATATGGTTATCAAATTAAATTGTGAGATATGCATGGATGTTTAACGAAGTGAATGTTTCATTGTAATCATCATTGTGAACTTGATATAACAAGTTATTACAATTTTCATAATGTTTTTTTCAGGAGACATGAACACAAACGTTGTGGAATATTTGCCTCGCACCGTCACACTGGATGTGTCGGACATTGCTTTGGATGACGGCGGGCGAGTTATCATGTCGGTTTTCACGTTTATTATGTGTATTTCAATCCCTCTCAATGCAGCAATCATAGCGGCTTGTTTTTATCGAAGATTACATTCACCCATGCTCTTGCATATTGCTTTATCTTCACTCGCTGATACTTTATGGGGAGTTGTGGGAATATCAAGCTATTTCAGTAGAATAATTGCAAGACGTAAAATAATATCGTTTAATGAGTGTTTGGTTCAGTTGTTTAGTATACATTGCACATTGTTTCAGCAGTTTCTCACCACATGGTTAATGTATGTTGACCGACATTGGGCTATTTTTTGGCCATACAGTTACGTGGCTCTGATGGTGAACAAAGGTGGTGCTGTGAAACTTGTGATTGTAGTTTTGACAACCGGGTTGTTGTTGAGTGTAAGCTATGTTGTAGTACCAACAACATTGGGGTTCTGCAACTACTCTGTGGTAGTTCGTGATGTAGTCTGTGTTTCTTCACCTGTTGCAAGATCAGCTTGTGGAAATGTTACTCGCTCTCTCATTCATTCTCTGTTTTTTCAATATGTTGTGTATGGTTTAACGGCTTTTACAGCAATGTACTCTACTTGGTGTATTGTTCGTAAATGTAGTAAATCATCCACAGAAGCAAATATAAAAGCGTTGCACACATGTTTTACACAATTATTTGCGTCTTCAGCACAGTTTATTACACTTATTGTCATGCTGGTGTTGAAGCGATTTATAAGACTTCCCACGTTTGGTTTTATCTTGGATCTTTTAAGTTTAGTCACACCAGCCTTTGTTAATCCATTAATATTCGGTTTCAGAATGCAGGAGATTCGCTCAACGATCGTTCTTGTTTACCGTAAAATTCAAATAATTCACCATCAAAAGCCATTCATCTGAATGTTATGGCTGTGATTGAGAATGATAATCTTGAAAGGAAAAAGTGAAAATGACAAACAAGGTTGCAATTTCACAGAAAGTATAGTGTTCAAAATCTGAAGGTGTTTCTTTATCAAAATGTCCCCCATGCCAAAGAACATCACGTTTATTACTGAACATTCTGGGATACAGCCAGGATTGATTCACATCAGTTCAACATGGCAGATGTTAGGCTGGTTTTGAAAGGTGAGTGATATAAATGGTACTAAAGGGTGCCCCACAGAAAACCAGGAAATTTGAGATTTCGAGATTTATTTTGCCGTATTTTACCATATCAATCAACGAACATATAATAAAGTGTATCTTTGTTTTACACTACATCGAAGTTTGCTTTTGTTTCCTTTAAAAATAAACTGTACCAAGCTTCCTGGTTTTCTGTGGGGCACCCTAGAGTTTATCGTGTTTGATTATGATGGACAACCAACCAGATATGAAGATGCTTATGAATTAAACAACATTGATATATGCCTGAATTTTCTTGCCTCATTTACTCAGATCAAGGTTGTTGCTGCTCTTGTCATTGTTGCCGTCGTCATTAGTCAATCACGGTAATTTCTAAGTTGTGATCTAAATAATTATACCTTTTTCAAGTTTTCCTCGTGTAATGACACGTCACATGTATTCTCGTATAATTCAATAAATTTCAAAGAAAATTAGAGGTTTCACAGGAATTTGTATGTGTTCTGTTTTTTGCCAACGTAAACACCATGTGATGTCATTGATAGTGAGGATTTAATATATAAATGGGAGTTCTGGACCACTTGTCCAGTGACAATGCCACTGAACAGGTGTCTGATGATTCCAATATTTGAGCTTGCCGTGTTGAGTGCCCTCTGCCCAGCCAAACAGTGAATATCATCCAATTTCTGCTTTTGAACACATTCTATCAGCACCATCCTGTTGCACTTGCACTCGACACTGGGGCCATGACCAATTTGATCCGTTCCTCCAAAGCTAAGGCCGACAAGCTACCAATCCATCCGGCCTCTCAGATATCTCAGCAGGCAGATGGTGCTGCTCCACTCCATATCATCTGTGAGGGAGATTGCAACTTGTCGAGAGAAAGCCTCGAGTTCCGATTTGATGCCATGGTTTGTCAATCAACTTGATTTGAGAGTGCTTGCTGAAAATCCATTTTTGGTAACTGACGACATTGCTGTGCGACCCTTAAAGAGGCAGATAATCAGTAAAGTTGAAGATTATGTTAAGTATGGCTCACACAGGAGTCGATGTAGTAAAGTACTTTTGGCCAGACACAACTAAGCATTCTTTCTGCGTAATCCTCACAAGACTGTTCTCATCCCCAAAGAATATCTCGACCTACACACTCCTGCCAATACTGAGCAAGACACTGTATGGGATATAGAACCATGTTTGGACTGTCATGTTATAACTCTCTTCAAGCCCGAATATGCAATATTAGTTGTGATATTAGAATATACAATATTGGAATATGCGCACTTAGTTGCATCAAATCAATAAGGCCTATGACAATGTATTTAATCCTCAGATATTCAAATATAATGGGACTAGTGGTAACATTGCAGCCTTGGAGCCTGGTGTTGGCTCAGTGGTTAGGGTGGTGGCTTGGGATCCTAGGGTCCTGAGTTCAAGCCCCGTCAGCTGCTGAATTAATACACCAGGGGATTGACTCAGCCAGTCATCCTTCCGAGGTCGGCCAAATGAGTACCAGTTCCATTGTGTGTTCTGGTAGAGGGGCACTGCATCAGCGACAATGTCGTGCTTCAATAAATGATAGCTACCCCGGTAGCTCAGCTGCCATACGACCACCATTGCAGTCTTTGTCCACATAGGTCCGATGCTACCTCCATGGAGAAACGGGAAATTTCCCCAATTCAACAAGAACAACCTGGACAAATTCCAAGACAAGTTTGATAAATTAGAGTCTGCAAGCGTCGTGGCTAAGCCTGAACATGTTATGCTCTCCAATGCCAAATGTTGACAGTGTGCTGTGACAGACTAATAAATGGCAGTGTATCAGTAACACAGACCCAGGAAAGGCCTTCTGTCAGATCCCATTATCTCATGACTCTATGAACTCATGTGGTGTCTTTTCTCCACAAAAACGAATGCGCATCCACCTGTTGTTTTGTTCGAAAATGTCAATCTTCAACGGAGGCCAACGTGAAAGCGTTTCACACCTGTTTCTCTTCCCCACATGCTATCTCACCTTCTCTTATTACTCTGCCACAGCATCTCTGACTCAGTATATTTCGCTTATTTTCATCGGTCTTCGAAAAAGATTTGTTCAACATCCCACAGTCGAATTCTTTGCTGCTATTATTGGTGTGGTTGCACCAGCTATTGTTAATCCGCAAATATTCGGCTTCAGAGTTCAGGAAATACGACTGACATTCATTCGAGTCTTTCATGAACTGCATATGAAATGCCAGAAAAAGTGAAATTTTGTTTTGAGGGATTTACTGACAGTATAAAAGTGATTTTAAGTTATATTAACAAACAAGTGACAACTGTACGCTGCAGCATGAAGTGCTTGAGTCAAACATCCTACAAAAGACTTGAACAACAGAAAGTTACTTGTGACCACCTTATTATTGGGAATGAATATACTGCCGTTTTCATGGACCGCCCTTGGTGTTTTTTCATCCATAAAATAAAACATTTTTCAAATTTCATAAATGATGGTTTGGGTTTTTTTGAATCAAATGTATCATCATGTAAGAGCGATATGAGGGAGTGAGAGAGAGAGAGAGAGAGAGAGAGAGAGAGAGAGAGAGAGAGAGAGAGAGAGAGAGAGAGAGAGAGAGAGAGAGAGAGAGAGAGAGAGAGAGAGAGAGAGAGAGGAAAGGTGGGAGACAGAAGGTGAGAGAGAGGATTGGAGAGAGAGGGAGGGAGAGAGAGGGGAGCAGTGAGGAAGGCAGAGGGGAGAAAGAGGGAAGAGGGGAGAGAGGGGCGAGGAGCATGTGGGGGGGGGGGTAGAGGAGAGGGGAGGGATTCTGGCAGATGTGATGACCAGTTTAACATCCATCTGAGAGTTTGCACACACATTGATGAATCACCCTTCCTGTGAAACACCGGGATGACAGTTTATAACTGGGTCGGGATTCGACTTCAAGCTCGACAGCTTAGAGCGAGCGTGCATACCTCTCGGCAATCTTGCCATGATGTGGTGATTCATTGCTTTGTGACAACTCAAAACTTTTTTATGCCTCTGTTGAAGTCATCGCCTGAGGCATTATGTTTTTAGGTTGTCCGTTCATCTGCACATATGTCTGGTCTTCCATTCTAATTTTCTCTGTTTTCTCTGCAACCACTCGTCGGATTGACACAAAATTTTCACCATCAATGCAACGAGTCATGCAGATTGTTATAATCATAATTATGATTTCATTGGTCACGTGGTGTGACACCAATGATGGAAAAACAGGAAAAATAGGTCTTTTGTATCTTTAAAGTGCCCCATGTAAAAAATTGAAAGTTGGCAAATGTGAAGGACTCCCCATGGGAAACAAGTGTGATTTTTTTGATGATGTCACATATGGCTTCGTTGTGACGTCATAATTGCATACATGTAACCTTATCCAATCAGTATGAAAATTTTTGAGGGTCATCGAGGGCAAAATTTAACAGGCAAAAGAAATTGATGATGTCATCAGTCACATGGTTCGGCAGCCATATTGTTTTTAACATAAAAACATTTAAAAATCTTCTTCTCCGAAATGGCTGAACATATCGATTAAAAACTTGATAGGTATGATCGCCTATCCATGAGAAACAAAAAGTTCTCCAACTTGGACATCATTATTCACATGGATTGGCAGCTATGATTTTTTGAAGAATAAACCATTAAATATCATCTTCTCCAGAATGGCTTGACAGATCGAGGGGAAACTTCACCAACATGTTCCCCAAGCCTTGTTGATACTAAAGTGTTCATGAAAAATTAATAGGTCACATGGTCTGGCAACCATATTGGATTGAATGAAAATCTTCAAGAAATTATTCCTGTTGAGCCTCTTCATTAATCAACGTGAAACGTCACATTTAAGATTGCGTAATCACAAGGCATATAAATTTTAAAATTTCAACGAGATATTACACATGGTCTTGCAGCCAGAATTATTTCATATCCTGAATATGGGTTCAGGGATTTCAATCATACTTTTAAAAACGTTTAAAAACGTTATTATCATGCATTAAAAAAATACAAGTATGTATAATGATGGTAAATGTGAGCAGAGGCATATCCGGTGATGTCGTGACATCAGAGAATACCCTTCTGGTTTACTCATTGTAATTATCTCAATAATTTTGCCTTCCTAACTCCAGAAATGTCCCCACGGAGAACCGTGATGCGGTATCATCATCTAAGCTTGAAAAGCGCTCGCCAAAAAGCTTAACCACTCAAGGAAGCACTGCAACAAAACGGTTGAAGAAACTTTAAAAAAAACGCAACTTTTTATTCTTTATATGGATCTATCTCTCCCAAAGTAACTGGTTGTACAATGAAAGAAGATCATACAAAAAGGGGAAATCTGGTGTAAAATAATATTGCACATTTCCAGCGAGCCAGCCACCGCCCAATGCACCATGTGACAATGCTGGGCCAAAAGCAGGCGAGTGAGCCCTGAACTTTGTTCAAGTCGATCGATATATTCAGTGACAGTGCGAATATTGTAGTATACTTGCCAGGTGGCTTAATCACTCATGCAAGCACTCCAACGAAACTGTTGATAAGGAATGTCTGGCTTGGCAAGGGATTAGAAATCGCAGATCAGTCATATAAACAACACACACCGGAGATTCCCGGAATGTCAGACAATCTCCAAATTTGACAATTTTACACTTTTTTTTTAGCAATGGGAACTGCTGCTGAAGTCAAGAAAGAAGCTTAAATTTTGAAATTTGGCTGAGATTAAGAGATTATAGAAGTTATGGCATGTGCGCAAATGAAATACAGCCACGAACACTGGTATCTCCAGGCATTTATAAGCATTTCAATGTATCCAGTAATTCATAGGTACTATGACCGGGCATCCAAAGATATGAGTGAAGAAAGTGGAAAAAAAACTTATTCGTGAAGAAAGCATTGCAGCCTATTCCAAATCAAGGTGATGTCTCACAAGCCAAAAAAAAAACAAGGTGAATGAAGACCCCAGCAAGGAACAGCGAGGTGACCAAGAATGAGCCTTGATAAAGAAATTAAATGAAGGCATTAATTACCTTCAAAAGGTGTGTTAACACACACTGACATATTGTATCTATACTATTAAATGAACAAACTGCCCCGGTTTCCGAGACACATGGCGGAGGGATGAGTCTGAGCTTTGGCACACAAGTCGAGTATTGCTTGGATTCCCAATGTCCCCTTTTGGAAGGGATCCATTATCAGAGTTCCCAGAAAAAATGGTCCAAAATTGCTGGGATGGGTCCCCAACTTGAAACAGCCTATAACCTCCCCATAGTGGGGCAACTTAGCATAACAATTTTGCATTTTGTGAGGAAAGCACCAAATTTGGCACACTAGTGGCCTATCATATTACGAACCGATTTGGATATTGGGCCATCTCAAAATTTTTGATGGCAGTGGAAAATGGCTGCCACAGCAATCAGCGGCTGAATTTGAGATGGCCCAATATATTCCAATATTGAGATGGCCCAACGGCAGTATATTCATTCCCAATAATAAGGTGGTCACAAGTCACTTTCTCTTGTTCACGTCTTTTGCAGGATGTTTGACTCAAGCACTTCATGCTGCAGCGTACAGTTGTCACTTGTTTGTTAATATAACTTAAAATCACTTTTATACTGTCAGTAAATCCCTCAAAACAAAATTTCACTTTTTGCGGCATTTCATATGCAGTTCATGAAAGACTCGAATGAATGTCAGGCGTATTTCCTGAACTCTGAAGCCGAATATTTGCGGATTAACAATGGCTGGTGCAACCACACCAATAATAGCAGCAAAGAATTCGACTATGGGATGTTGAACAAATCTTTTTCGAAGACCGATGAAAATAAGCAAAATAACCTGAGTCAGAGATGCTGTAGCAGACTAATAAGAGAAGGTAAGATCGCATCAGGGGAAGAGAAACAGGGGTGAAACGCTTTCACGTTGGCTTCCGTTGAAGATTGACGACATTTTCGAACAAGGCAACAGATGGATGCGCATTCGTTTTTATGGAGAAAAGGCACCACATGAGTTCATAGAGTCAAGAGATAATGTGATCTGACAGAAGGCCTTTCCTTGGTCTGTGGTAATGATACATGCCATTGATTAGTGTGTCACAGCACACTGTCAACATTTGGCATTGGAGAGCGTTGGGGCTTACTGTCCTGCACGACATCCTCGAAGGATGTCACGAGTCTGCTCCCTCCACTTGGATTCCTGATAAGAGAGGAAGGGTTCAAATATTCTATGCGAAGGTTGACATGTTCAGGCTTAGCCACGACGCTTGCAGCCTCTAATTTATCAAACTTGTCTTGTAATTTGTCCAGGTTGTTCTTGTTGAATTGGGGAAATATCCCGTTTCTCTGTGGAGGAAGCATCGGTCCTATGTTGACAAAGGCTGCAATGGTGGTCGTATGGCAGCTGAGCTCCCGGGGTTGTATCATTTCTTGAAGTACGACATTGGCGCTGATGCAGTGCCCCTCTACCAGAACACACAATAGAACTGGTACTCATTTCGCCGACCTCGGAAGGATGACAGGCTGAGTCAATCCCCTGGTGTATTGATTCAGCAGCCGACGGGGCTTGAACTCAGGACCTGAGGATCCCAAGCTGCCACCCTATCCACTGAGCCAACACCAGGCTCCAAGGCAGCAATGTTACCACTAGACCCATTATATTTGGATATCTGAGGATTAAATACATTGTCATAGGCCTTATTGATTTGTTGCAACTAAGTGCGCATATTCCAATATTGTATATTCCAATATCACAACTAATATTGGATATTCGGGCTTGAAGAGAGTTATAACATGACAGTCCAAACATGGTTCTATATCCCATACAGTGTCTAGCTCAGTCCTGGCAGGAGTGTGTAGGTCGAGATATTCTTTGGGGATGAGAATAGTCATGTGAGGATTACGCAGTAAGAATGCTTAGTTGTGTCTAGCCAAAAGTACTTCACTGCATCGACTCCTGTGCGAGCCATACTTAACAGAATCTTCAACTTTAATGATTATCTGCCTCTTTAAGGGTCGCACAGCAATGTCATCAGTCACCAAAAATGGATTTTCAGCAAGCATTCTCAAATCAAGTTGATTGACAAACCATGGCATCAAATCGGAACTCCAGGCTTCCTCTTGACAAGTTGCAATCTCCCTCACTGATGACACGGAGTGGAGCAGCACCATCTGCCTGCTGAGCTATCTGAGAGGCCGGATGGATTGGTAGATTGTCGACATTAGCTGTGGAGGAACGGATCAAATTGGTCATGGCCCCAGTGTCGAGTGCAAGTGCAACAGGATGGTGCTGATAGAATGTGTTCAAAAGCAGAAATTGGATGATATTCACTGTTTGGCTGGGCAGAGGGCACTCAACACGGCAAGCTCAAATATTGCAATCATCAGACACCTGTTGAGTGGCATTGTCACTGGCCAAGTGGTCCAGAACTCCCATTTATATATTATTCCTCACTATCAATGACATCACATCCCCGGTGTGTATCCCGGTCAGAATAGGTACACCGTATCCCTGCGTGTCGTAAAAGGCGACTAAAAGGGTTGGCATCAGGAAGGGAATCCGGCCATAAAAACATCGCCTCAAAAGGAAACCATGATGAGTACAACTGATGGGCAGGGTACAGCCCGAAGTACCCCGTGGGGGTCCTCACCCCTTCTCGTTAAAACTCAAGGTGGGGAACCCGATCGAAGCAAGGGAGGAAATTTTTCCATTTATGATGACCAATCGTCTGATGCCCCACGTGGAGATCGGTTTCTGAGGTTTGGTACATGGAATGTAGGGACAATGACAGGGAGATCTGGAGAAGTGGTTGAAACATTGGTCAGAAGAAGAGTGGACATATGTTGTGTGCAAGAGACACGGTGGAAGGGAAGTGGTGTGAGAATGGTGAAGGGCAAGGGCAGAAGTACAAGTTTATGTGGCAAGGGTGCCCAGAAGGCGTGCATGGTGTTGGTTCATGTTTTCTGAGGAGTTTGTAGACAGTGTAGTGAGTGTGACTAGAGTGAGTGAAAGGTTGATGATGGTGAGAATTGTCATCGGAAATCTCTTGGTGAACGTCATCTCGGGATATGCCCCGCAGGTCGGTCGAAGCGATGAAGAGAAGAACATGTTCTGGTGTGCGATGGAGAAGTTGATGGAAAATGTGAAAGATGAGGAAGTTGTGGTTGGAGGAGACTTGAATGGACATGTGGGAAGGAGTCCAGACGGTTTTGAGGGAGTCCATGGGGGTTATGGATATTGTGTGAGAAATGGAGAAGGTGAAAGGATCTTGGAGTTTGCTGATGGA
This sequence comes from Eptatretus burgeri, assembly GCF_056783735.1. Classification (NCBI taxonomy): domain Eukaryota; kingdom Metazoa; phylum Chordata; class Myxini; order Myxiniformes; family Myxinidae; genus Eptatretus; species Eptatretus burgeri. The sequence goes on from NC_140962.1 coordinate 135,218,482, forward strand.
GCTGTAATAATTTGATCTGTAATACTCTGTAATACTTTGATCTGTAATACTCAATTTTGATCTGTAATACTCAATTCCAGAAAGCGGATAATAAGCTTATTACATACACGTCAGGTGGGTTGACGACAACCATTGACTACCTGATGGTGCGTCGGCGAGATAGGGTAAACCTCCGGGACACAAAGGTGATCCCAGGGGAGGAGACTGTTTCGCAGCACCACCTGGTTGTCTGCGATATAAGGGTGAAAGGTGTGCGGAGAATTCGGCGGGTGAAGTACCAACCGAGGATGAAGGTGTGGAGGTTGAAAGAGGCGACAGTGAAGGAAGCATTAAGAGAGAGGCTGAGTATGGTTGAGAATGATGTGGTTGAGCTTGAAAGTGGTTGGATGTCAATGAAAGATAGTCTATTGGGAGCCGTTGGTGAGGTATGTGGATGGACAAAAGGACCACCGAGGCACTCGGAAACATGGTGGTGGGGTGATGAAGTTGGAAAGACGAATGAAGAGAAGAGGAAGAAGTTCAAGGAATGGCAAAAGGCAAAGGATACGGTGGAAGAAGAGGCTGCACATGAAAGCTATAAGGAAGCCAAGAAGGCTGCAAAGAAAGAGGTTGCAAAAGCGCAGGAGGCCCATAGGAAAATGTTCGGAGAACTCTTGGATTCGGAGGAGGGTAAGAGAGCGGTATTTAGGATTGCAAAGCAGATAGCGAGAGAGAGATTTGATGTGACGGGGGTGAGTTGCTTGAAGGATGAAGTGGGACAAATCGTCGTGGACTCAGATGGAATTAAAGGAAGATGGAAGAGATATATGGAAAGGCTGTTGAATGTAGAAAATGAATGGGATAGCAACATCGAGAGTAACCCGGTTTTAGGACCAGCAGAGAATATAACTGAGAAGGAAGTTGAGGAAGCTATAAGAGCAATGAAGAGTAGAAAAGCAGGAGGGCCGACGGGAGTTGTGGGAGATATGTTGAAGGCAGTGGGAAGTTGGGGTGTGAAGAGAATGACAGAGATCTGTAATCTGGTGGTGAAAGAAGGCCGCATTCCAGTGGATTGGGAACTGAGTACCCTCGTCCCTCTGTACAAGGGGAAAGGTGACCCTCTGGACTGTGGCTCCTATAGAGCAATAAAGTTATTGGAGCATGGAATGAAGGTATTGGAAAGGGTGTTGGAGAAGAGGATAAGGAAGAAGGTAAAGATTGACGAAATGCAGTTTGGATTTATACCAGGAAGAGGAACGACAGATGCAATTTTTATTGTGAGGCAGTTGCAGGAGAAGTACATGGAGAAGGGGTAGAAGTTGTTTTTTGGGTTTGTTGATCTGGAGAAAGCATTTGATCGTGTCCCACGTGAAGTAATGACATGGGCATTGAGGAAGTTAGGAGTGGAGGAATGGTTGATCAGAGCAGTGATGGCCATGTACGAGAGAGCACGCACAGCTGTAAGGACGAAGGATGGGAACAGTGGTGAGTTTGAGGTGAGGGTAGGAGTGCACCAGGGGTCGGTACTAAGTCCACTTCTATTTGTAGTTGTGATGGAGGTGCTGGGTCGGAGGGTAAAGGAGGGTTTACCGTGGGAGCTGCTGTATGCAGATGATCTGGTGGTGATTGCAGAGAGTATGGATGGACTGAAGGAGAAGATGAACAAGTGGAAGGAATGTATGGAGGCAAAAGATTTGAAGGTGAATATCGGAAAGACGAAGGTGATTGCAAGTGGTAAAGCATGTGGTGAGGTGGAAAGGACTGGGAAGTGGCCGTGTGCTGTGTGCAGGAAGGGTGTTGGAGTGAACTCCATTCAGTGTACAATGTGTGCTGAATGGGTTCATCGAAAATGTAGTGGGGTGAGAGGGTCATTAACCAGTGTGGCAGCTCCACTCAAGTGTAAGGTGTGCATCGAGCGAGCAGCAGATGAAGGAATTGTTGAGTTGGATCTTGGAGATGGTGTGAAGCTGGAAGGTGTGAAAACATTTTGCTATCTCGGAGACATGCTGAATGGAGAAGGTGGATCAGACTTTTCGACGGTTGCGAGAGTGAGATGTGCATGGAAGAAGTTTCGGGAACTGAGTGGCGTGCTGACGAAGAGGGGAGTGTCGTTGAAGCTGAAGAGAAAGGTGTATGCTACATGTGTGAGGAGTACGATGATTTATGGGAGAGAGACATGGGTACTGAACATGGAGCAGCAACAAAGGCTGGAAAGGGTGGAAATGCGAATGGTTCAGTGGATGTGTGGAGTATCGTTGAGAGAGAGGAAGACAAATGATGACTTGCGCAAGATGATGGGAATCGAGTCTGTGATGGATGTTGTGAAGAGAAACAGGTTGAGATGGTTGGGTCATGTGTTGAGGAAGGATGAAAGTGTCTGGGTGAGAGGAGTGTTGAAAATGAGTGTAGTCGGAAGTAGAGGACGGGGAAGACCGAGAAAAACTTGGATAAATGTGGTGGAAGAGGAAATGTGGGAAAGGGGATTAGGAAGGGGAGATGCAGAAAACAGGGTAAAGTGGAGAAGATTGTCATGGGGCCCGCAAGGCTAACCGCTGCTTTAGCGGGGAAAATGGCCTTTAAATGCTTGTGTGTGTGTGTGTGTGTGTGTGTGTGTGTGTGTGTGTGTGTGTGTGTATCAATGACATCACATGTGTTTACGTTGGCAAAAACCAGAACACATAAAAATTCCTGTGAAACCTCTAATTTTCTTTGAAATTTATTGAATTATACGAGAATACATGTCACGTGTCATGACACGAGGAAAACTTGAAAAACGTACAATTATTTAGATCACAATTAGAAATTACCGTGATTGACTAATGACGACGACAACAATGACAACAGCAGCAACAACCTTGAGCTGAGTAAGTGAGGCAAGAAAATTCATGCATATATCAACGTTGTTTAATTCATAAGCATCTTCATATCTGGTTGGTTGTCCATCATAATCAAACACGATAAACTCCAGGGTGCCCCACAAAAAAAACCAGGAAATTTGGTACAGTTTATTTAAAATGAAACAAAGCAAATTTAGATGTAGTGTAAAACAAAGATACACTATATTATATGTTCGTTTATTGATATGGTAAAATACGGCAAAATAAATCTCAAAATCTCAAATTTCCTGGAATTCTGTGGGGCACCCTTTAGTACCATTTATATCTCTCACCTTTCAAAACCAGCCTAACATCTGCCATGTTAAACTAATGTGAATGAATCCTAGCTGTATCCCAGAATGTTCAGTAATAAACGTGATGTTCTTCGGCGTGGCGGACATTTTGATAAAGAAACATCTTCATATTTTGAAAACTATATTTTCTGGTTAATTGCAACCTTGTTTGTCATTTTCACTTTTTTCCTTTCAAGATTATCATTCTCAATCACAACCATACCACCCGGATGAAATGGCTTTTGATGGTGAATTATTTGAATTTTACGGTAAACAAGAACGATCGTTGAGCGAATCTCCTGCATTCTGAAACCGAATATTAATGGATTCACAAAGGCTGGTGTAACTACACTCAAAAGATCCAAGATAAAACCAAACGTGGGAAGTCTTATAAATCGCTTCAACACCATCATAACAATAAGTGCAATAAACTGCGCTAAAGACGCAAACAATTGTGTAAAACATGTGTGCAACGCTTTTATATTTGCTTCTGTGGATGATTTACTACATTTACGAACAATACACCAAGTAGAGTACATTGCTGTAAAAGAGGTTAAACCATACACAACATATTTAAAAAATAGAGAATGAATGAGAGAAGGATTAGTATTTCCACAAGCTGATCTTGCAACATGTGAAGAAACACAGACTACATCACGAACGACCACAGAGTAGTTGCAGTACCCCATTGTTGTTGGTACTACAACATAGCTTACACTCAACAACAACCCGATTGCCAAAACTACAACAACAAGTTTCACAGTACCACCTTTGTCCACCATCAGAGCCACGTAACTGTACGGCCAGAAAATAGCCCAATGTCGGTCAACGTACATTAACCAGGTGGTGAGAGACTGCTGAAACAATGTGCAATGTAGAAAAAACAACTGAACCAAACACTCATTAAACGATATTATTTTACGTGTTGCAATTATTCTGCTGAAGAAGCTTGATATTCCCACAACTCCCCATAAAGTATCAGCGAGCGATGATAAAGCAATGTACAAGAGCATGGGTGAATGTAATCTACGATAAAAACAAGCCGCTATGATTGCGGCGTTGAGAGGGATTGAAATACACATAATAAACGTGAAAACCGACATGATAACTCGCCCGCCGTAATCCAAAGGAATGTCCGACACGTTCAGTTTGACCGTGCGAGGCAAATATCCCACAACGTTTGTGTTCATGTCTCCTGAAAAAAACACTATGAAAATTGTAATAACTTTTGTTATATCAAGTTCACAATGATGATTACAATGAAACATTCACTTCGTTAAACATCCATGCATCTCTCACAATTTAATTTGATAACCATATATATTGAGAATGTATGGTGTTTGTTGAGTGAACCCTGAGACATGACTTTGGAATTTGAAGGTAAAGTTATGTTGGTTTGTCCTGTTCTCTTCCTCTGTAAGCAGGACAAGAAACAGGACAGTATCATCAAGGTACTCATTTTGCCAACCTCAGAAGGATGACAGGCAGAGTCAACCCCACCTGGTTATAATTCAACAGTTAAGTGGGATTTGAACTCAGGATCCTCGGATCCTAAGACCACCACCCAACCATTAAACCAACACCAGGCATAAATGAGTGCCAGCTTGCTCGTATCCTATGATGCAGTGGCAACCTGTCCAGGAGTGTGCCCGAAAGCCAAGGCGAATGCTTCCGCAATACCAAAGGCTCCACACACAGTATGGTCCATACAAATCAAGTGACTAAGTTAGAGGTTACGAGAATACAAATCAACTGGAAGGAGTACCTGGCGAAAAATTAATTTCACCCTTTAAGAATAATGCGAATAAATTAATGAAATATCAGCTGCTGTTTTCGTATTCTTTTCTCACCTGTGTTGCAAATATAGTGAAAGGCAATGTATATTCAGATGTACTGTTTGATAGGGCGATATATTGCTGTTATTTGAATAAAATGGAAAAGTTGAAAAACAAGTATTGAATACAGGAAACGTTTTCTGAATTCAATCGACAGGAGAAACTTGATTGAATGAGACTCGCCATTATTAAAAGGCAAGAAGAAGATTGAGGAAGAGATTATGTGTTAATGTAAATTGAAACTGACCCATCTATCTTCACATTACTCAACGACATCACACTGATTAGTCAACATTAGTCAACGTCATACTGTTTGCAGATTGGGTTTGATTATTGGTATCCCCTGTAGGACAATCTTTGCCGGCCGAATGGACGCAGGCAGGGATGGATGCAGACAAGTCAAGATTGTGCTCCTATTATATTGTAGATTATTATGGACTATAGATGAAATACACAAACCTAGCAAATAGGCTTCAAGCTCATACAAGCTCATACAATACATACAAGCACAAATGACTTACTTGTATAGTATCCAGAAACTTTCGGTCTTCATGAATATGTTTGATCCGATTCTCTGTTATATATACGCTAAGCACAATTCCAAAGAGAGTCTATGGGCCAGAGGGAGTCAGATTTTGGCCAAATTCGGACTGTCTTCTTTGATTGTTGATTGTTAAATACAGTGGAAACACCAGAAGAGCACTCAGTAAGGCACATACCTCCACCCCAGAATGCCTGATCTCGGAGAGCATATCTGGCCCAATACATTTTTGAACTATCATACTATATGTCATTTTCGAGCCCTATCTCTCAATCGTGAAAAATCACTTTAAAATTCTAGTAGTTGGATCCGGATGCGGATCATCACCAAAATCGAAACAATTCGTCGAGGGGAAACAACCAACATGACCACCATGTTTCTTCCAAATCCATCCACAACTTTTAGAGATATCCTGTACACAAACAAACAGACAGAAAGGGTTGAAAACATAACCTCCTTCACCTTTGGTGGCGGAGGTAATGAAAAAAATACTCCGTTTGGTGCTCTCAACTAAACTCGTGGAACACGATTTTTGGAACCCAGGTTCAAATTCCCTATATCGTACTATCTGTTACAACAGAAATGTCCTGAATCAAAATAGGCCTTTAATAGAGTTGAGATTCCAAAACTAAATTAAGAACACAACATTAAAAGGACCATTAATGCTTTGGCGAAATTTTGATTCACTCAAACACAAACAAAGTATATGCTCATTCACATTAAAGGGGGAATGAGTTAAGAACGAATAAAAACACACATCAACAAGAAAGGCACTTGGTAGGGCACATACCTCTGCTACGCAATGCCAGATCCACGAGAACATATCGAGCCCAATACATTTTTGAAATATCATGCTATATATCGTTTTTGTCCCAATCTCTCAATGGTGAAAAATTACTTTACCAATTAAATAACTTGTATCCATATCCAGATTCTGATCTTCACCAAAATTGGATTCATTTCTTCGTTGTCACACACCAAACTTCTCCACATGCCTGGTGTTGGCTTAATGGTTAGGGTCGTGGGCTTGGGATCCCAGGATCCTGAGTTCAAATAATTCACCAGTTGAATTCAGTGACCTGAAATATACATCCTCTTCAAATTTCAATCAGATGAAAATTGAGGATTTAAGAAATCCCACCTTAGTTGTTGACCTTGAACCTTTGTTGACCTTTTGACCTCAAAAACAAGAGGCTTCTTCCTTATGACAAACTCTACCATGTGGTGAAGTTTCGTGAAGATCGGTTTAAAATTGTGACCTGCAGGCAATAAACAGACAGACAGACAGACAGACAGACGGACAGAAAAATAACAAAATTGACCGACCAATTGAAAAGAAAAATCTTCGATTTTGCAAGGAACGAACAAACAACCAAGAAGAAGATGTCATGCAGAGTATGATACTTGCAAAAACCCTCAAACAAATTTGACCGAAAAAAGTAATTGGTGGTTGAATTCAAAGTCCAAATATGTAACTCCTCTTCAAATTTCAAGTCAATTGGATGAATATTGACAATTTTGGAATTTTCCCTCTGTTGACCCTTTGGCTTATGTTGACCTCAAAAATCATTGGTGGTTGAATTAGTTGACCTGATATGCAAATCCTCTTCAAATTTCAAGTGAATGGAATGAAAATTGAGGATTTCAGTATTCTCACCTTTGGTGATGACCTTTCGATTATGTTGGCCTCAAAAAGAATTGGCTGGTTGGATTCAGTGACCTGAAATAGTTACGGATTTGGAAGCCTTTTGCACACAGACAGTCAGCGGTCCCTGTAGCTCAGTTATCTCGATAAGTATGTGTTTATAGTTCAGATCCTGTCCCTATGTTTCATTGGTGATTAAGTGTATATGCGCTACGAGTTATTTTGTAGTTACTTTTTTTTATATCCAACAACAACAATACCACCTGCTTCGTTCCGCCAACCAACCAAGACTTCGCACACCGACTCCATTTCCCACATGTTTTGGGCTGAAGGCGTGGGCGGAGCCTCCATCGCCTCAGATCAAGGCTTGGCTCCGAAGAAGAGCATGGAGCGTTTCCTCCAACCAATGGGAAGCCAGAATACCAGTACTCACTTCGGCAGTACATATGCAAAAATTGAAACAACCCTCCCCGAACCAGCTCATCTCGACCAGACCACACGAGGTGGAAAGGTGCCCGACCGAACTCTTACCCTCAGCTCGCCTTCCCTCCCGAACTGAAGGGTCAAATAAAGGCCACCGGCTTTATTTATTTTGTGTGTGTGTGTGTGTGTGTGTGTGTGTGTGTGTGTGTGTGTGTGTGTGTGTGTGTGTGTGTGTGTGTCTGTGGCGCCCTTCCTGTAAGTAGAGACTGTTGAGTTCCTGTGTTCATTGTAAATTGCATTTCTTTTGTTCGGATAACTCTGCTCTTTGTCACCCTCTCCCCATCATAAATAAATCCCTGTTAACTGTACCAGCACGTTGCCTGTTGTATCTTCCATTGACCCAGCACGGTGCCGTCTTGAGAAGTAGTAAGGCCGTTTGTGCCGTAAGTTGTCATTGGGACCGGTGTGGATCTGGTAACTCCCGCTCGGTTACGCCGGACCAGAGTCGGTACATGCGACTCGGTTCGGACAGAGTCGGCCGAGGGTGTAGCTTCCCCGGTAGCGAGAAAACGTGAGTACTTCGGTAAATTGGAATAGTCAAGTGGACCCTACCTCACGCCGTCGAAATATTGGCGACCACTGTCCTTTAAGTAACCCGTCAACTCCAGAGTTATCTCGGGTAACGACCTTTCCATTCCGGTTTTTGGTGGGAGACTGCCCAACTGCTCCATCTGGCGGTCGTCCTCACCACCGAACCCCGGCCCACAACAAATTGGTTTCAGGAGCGGGTTCGATCCCCTCCGCCTCCATAGAAATTCACGGGACACGGATCAGGGGTGTGCGGAGAAAATCCCTACCCCCCGGTCCCTCCAAAGTAAGAGCGTAAATTGTTCTCAGGACGCACCATGGAGGGCCAAGACAGGCTGGAGCAGGTGGGTTCAGACCTAAGTTTAAGGGAATCCATGGTCCAGGATCACACCCCCCTGACAAAGTCCAGTAACAACTGGAAATAAGTTGAAGATGGTATCACCACATCTCACAGCACTCTCAGTACCAGAGTTTAGCTTAGACATAAGATCAATCAATTTTGCTGGCACACTACAAAGACCAAGAATCCACCAGAGTGCTTCCTCATTTACTGAATCGAACACTTTGCAGAGATCAACATAGGCAGCAAGCAGGCCATGCCTGAACTCTCATCTGTGTTCAGTGAGGACCAGAAGGCCAAGGATACGGTCAATCGTTGACCCCTTTGGTGTTAAGCCTGATTGCTCTTGGTGCTGTTGTTCAAGCAGAATGTGGTGAACC